>NC_054482.1:34406814-34747423 GCF_017639515.1 Carcharodon carcharias | reverse complement strand
GCATTTTTTTACCAGAAACAGCAAACAGCGAGAGATCCGCATCCTCCACCAAAAATAGACTACAAAACAAAATGCCCAATTATTATAAATACATTTTCTTTTTACTTCATCGCCGGGAGCTGCTGACCGAGGAGGAGAAAGAAATGCAGCAACAACAACACACACACGGGGACCTAAAGACAAGCTGCAAACTCCGTAAGAAAAACAAAAAAAAAAGCGACCACAGCCTGAAAGACAAGGCAGTAATAAGACGAACTCAGCAAACATGTTTAGTATGCAGCACTCCTGTCCCTTGCTTTCAGGGTTGCCTGGTTTGTTGCACAGTGCTGGTCCTGTTCAGTACCTTGAGAATTCTCTGTAGATATTGTGTACTTCTCTCTCGCTGCTCCGCAGCTGCTGTGCTTCGAACTGTAGCAGATTTTTCATTCAGCCTGGACTTTACAGAGAGGGGGTTGGGCGAGGGGCAGACATTTATAATGTGGAGCCTGCCCCCCTTGAGGACGCTCATTGGTGCCAGGGAAACGTGATTTCTTCGTGATCCGCCTCATGCAATAACCATCATTGGACGCAGGGACTTGGGGGAAATTTCCATTCCTCCTCCACACCGCCCCCCCACCCAGTTCGGTAGGTGCCTGAGACTTGTGCAAAAACAAGGCGAGGGGGACCTGCTGCATTGCATAAGAATCAGAAATAAAATATATACATCAGCAGCTGGCAAAGACAAGCCGAGAGGGATCATCAAGTCCACTAATCTTACTTTCCGCAACACACAGCTTTTTTTTAATCTCCGGACTTTGCTGAATTATAAAGAATCACTTTTCATACTGTTATTTTCTACGCACCTTTGGTTCAATCGCGGCTTTTTAAAGGTCCTCATTGATTTTAAACTCCGGCTGATATTAAATCAATTGCCAGGCGTTTGCTCTATGACTTTACACTGATTGTCACACACACACACACACACACTGGTAATACAGGTCTGCCATCATGTCCAGTACATTCACAAGCAGAATTTCACTTCCAAAATACTTCCTTTATCATTCCCATGCAGGACATTGAACTGGATCAGGACTCCATTAGCATCAAAGAGAAAAATAGCTTAAAAGGTCTGGAGTCTCTTTCAGCCATAGAAAACATTGCCTGACAGACAATGTTGCAGAGATACAGTTACCAAATAAATCAGTGACTTGTCTCAGATTACAGCATCGACACAGCCTCGGTGAGGACTGAACCCACGACCACAGAGCGTTCTGTCAACTTTCGCTCATTGATAGCATTGTTGTGCCTGAGTCATGGGCATGGGTTCAAGGCCCTCTCCAGCGATCTGAGCACATATCCCAGGCTGACAGTTCACCACAGCGCTGAGCGAGCGCTGCACTGTCAGAGGGTCAGTGCTGAGGGGGCGCTGCGCTGCCAGAGGGTCAGTGCTGAGGGGGCGCTGCGCTGCCAGAGGGTCAGTGCTGAGGGGGCGCTGCGCTGCCAGAGGGTCAGTGCTGAGGGGGCGCTGCGCTGTCAGAGGGGCTGTCGTGTGGATGAGGTATTAAACTGTGGCCCAATCTGCCCTCTCAAGATGACTTAAAAGATCCTGTGACACGATTGAATGAAGAGTGGGGGTGGGGGGGGGGGGTCCTTCTTGTGTCTGGGGAATTGCCCCTTGAAAACATTAGTAAAACCGATGGTGTGGTAATAGACCATGATTGTTGATGGGACCTAGCAGTGCACAGAGTGGTTGATATTCTTCCTGTAACGTTTACATTATCATTGAATTGGTTGCAAAGTGTTTTGCAACATCCAGAGGTTGTGGATGACATCATATCAATGCAACAGACCAAATTCTGTCTCACCAACGGAGGAGGTAACATAGAGAATGATGTGTTGATGGGCCAGGCTGCGATGGGGAAAGGAATATCAAAGCCTGTTCTAGCATTTTGTACAAGGGGAGCAGGTGGAGTTAATACATCCACAGGAAGATATCTACTCCTTCATCAGCCCCACTGTTTCTACCAATTGCCATAACGTCATCAAAGTGACTTCACAACAGCAGTGGGTCAAGTATCTGTGAATGACTAATTCACCAGTCTGACAAACAAAAAACTCCCATATAAATCGGTTTCTCATTTGACTAAGCGGAAAAGAAAAAGATTCCCTCTCAACGCCCCTTTCAAAGAAAGATACAGTATTGGTCTCCTCCTGAAGGTGCTGACTCTCAATGGGGTACAGTTCCATGGACCTCACTTCCCTCCCCTCCTGAAGGTGCTGACTCTCACTGAGGTACAGTTCCATGGACCCCACTCCCCTCCCCTCCTGAAGGTGCTACTCTCACTGGGGTACAGTTCCATGGATCCCACTCCCCTCCTCTCCTGAAGGTGCTGACTCTCACTGGGGTACAGTTCCATGGATCCCACTCCCCTCCTCTCCTGAAGGTGCTGACTCTCACTGGGATACAATTCCATGGACCCCACTCCCCTCCTGAAGGTGCTGACTCTCACTGGGGTACAATTCCAGTTGTCATTCAGATTTCCCTACCACAATATATGAGATCTCACACAATTTTACTTATAAGTAAAAGTCTAGCTATGGAAATCTAAAATGATAATTGGGAAATAATTGTTGAATCATGAGTTATAAGCAGCAGCTAAAATTTCACCAGTCCTGTGAGTCACTATAAAATGTCTGTGAGTAAGGAGGTTAATGTGGTTCCTGTGCTATGTAGGCTGAGTTTATCGAGATGGCCACTGCATATTCAAGTCCATGCTTCGTAAATCAATATTGAGACCTAATCCCGATACCTTCTCAAACTGGAAATACATAGAGGTGAAATTTCACCTGTTACGCTCAGATAGTTAGTTACTTGCTTGATTATGTGAATCCCTGTTATTTTTTTGCAAGGATTGCTATCGAACATTGATGGATTTAACAGGAGTAAGACACCAACTAGCATAGGAGACTGCTTCCTCATGCTCTACCCCTGCACAGTGACAGGTACCCCATGCCGCCCTGGCACCAGCATGGCCACTTCCTCAATCCATGCTTGATACTCAGGTATTCCTGAGGGCTGGCAATCTTCCAGCAATACCTCAGTTATGAAAAGTATTCATTGAAAGCGTGACAATTTTAATTCCCCTGGGCTTACAATTTCACATCCCTAGGAAATTGACAGCGTTGCTTTTGTTGCTAAGAGCAAACTTATTAGTGTAATAAAAGTGCTAAAGTCAGGCCAATTTCACACAGCGGAGGATGTCTGGTTGCAGAATAATAGTGAAAGTTGACAAATCGTCAGTCTCTGCCAGCTGAACACGCAAAGCAAAAACACATTGAAACAAAAACCTGCTGCACAAAATCTCCTGCTCAGTCTTGTGATGAGCTTTAAGGATTTGTTGATGTCCTATGAACAGCAGTAGTTCTTTCACCAAGGAAAGCTTTTAACCTTTAAGTCAATGAGGAAAACAGGACTCCCAGTCAATTTCCATTTCAACATTAGAAGGCTGGTTTCTCTCCACTCCCCTCCTCTCCTGAAGGTGCTGACTCTCACTGGGACACAGTTCCATGGACCCCACTCCCCTTCTGAAGGTGCTGACTGTCACTGGGGTACAGTTCAATGGACCCCACTCCCCTTCTGACGGTGCTGACTCTCACTGGGGTACAGTTCCATGGACCCCACTCCCCTTCTGAAGGTGCTGACTCTCACTGAGGTCCAGTTCCATGGACCCCACTCCTCTTCTGAAGGTGCTGACTCTCACTGAGGTCCAGTTCCATGGACCCCACTCCTCTTCTGAAGGTGCTGACTCTCACTGGGACACAGTTCCATGGACCCCACTCCCCTTCTGAAGGTGCTGACTGTCACTGGGGTACAGTTCCATGGACCCCACTCCCCTTCTGAAGGCACTGACTCTCACTGGGGTACAGTTCCATGGACCCCACTCCCTTTCTGAAGGTGCTGACTGTCACTCGGGTACAGTTCCATGGACACCACTCCCCTTCTGAAGGCACTGACTCTCACTGGGGTACAGTTCCATGGACCCCACTCCTCTTCTGAAGGTGCTGACTCTCACTGGGACACAGTTCCATGGACCCCACTCCCCTTCTGAAGGTGCTGACTCTCACTGAGGTCCAGTTCCATGGACCCCACTCCTCTTCTGAAGGTGCTGACTCTCACTGGGACACAGTTCCATGGACCCCACTCCCCTTCTGAAGGTGCTGACTGTCACTGGGGTACAGTTCCATGGACCCCACTCCCCTTCTGAAGGCACTGACTCTCACTGGGGTACAGTTCCATGGACCCCACTCCCTTTCTGAAGGTGCTGACTGTCACTGGGGTACAGTTCCATGGACACCACTCCCCTTCTGAAGGCACTGACTCTCACTGGGGTACAGTTCCATGGACCCCACTCCCCTTCTGAAGGTGCTGACTCTCACTGGGGTCCAGTTGCATGGACCCCACTCCTCTTCTGAATGTGCTGACTCTCACTGGGACACAGTTCCATGGACCTCACTCCCCTTCTGAAGGTGCTGACTGTCACTGGGGTACAGTTCCATGGACCCCACTCCCCTTCTGAAGGCACTGACTCTCACTGGGGTACAGTTCCATGGACCCCACTCCCCTTCTGAAGGTGCTGACTCTCACTGGGGTCCAGTTCCATGGACCTCACTCCACTCCTCTCTTGAAGGTGCTGAATCTCATTGGGGTACAGTTCCATGGATCCCAATCCCTTCCCCTCCTAAAGGTGCTGACTCTCACTGGGGTACAGTTCCCTGAACCCCACTCCCCTCCTCTCCTGAAGGTGCTGACTCTCACTGGGGTACAGTTCCATGGACCCCACTCCCCTTCTGAAGGTGCTGACTCTCACTGAGGTCCAGTTCCATGGACCCCACTCCTCTTCTGAAGGTGCTGACTCTCACTGGGACACAGTTCCATGGACCCCACTCCCCTTCTGAAGGTGCTGACTGTCACTGGGGTACAGTTCCATGGACCCCACTCCCCTCCTGAAGGTGCTGACTCTCACTAGGGTACAGTTCCATGGACCCCACTCCCCTCCTGAAGGCGCTGACTCTCACTGGGGTACAGTTCCATGGACCCCACTCCCCTCCTCTCCTGAAGGTGCTCTCACAGGGGTCCAGTTCCATGGACCCCACTCCTCTTCTGAAGGTGCTGACTCTCACTGGGGTCCAGTTCCATGGACCCCACTCCTCTTCTGAAGGTGCTGACTCTCACTGGGGTACAGTTTCATGGACCCCACTCCCCTCCTGAAGGTGCTGACTCTCACTGGGGTACAGTTCCATGGACCCCACTCCCCTCCTCCTGAAGGTGCTGACTCTCACTGGGGTACAGTTCCATGGACCCCACTCCCCTCCTCTCTTGAAGGTGCTGACTCTCACTGGGGTAGTCACTGCCTGGCCTTGGCTGATATCCCCCCCCAACCCCTGTAATATTGCAGTATTGGGTCTGATAGCAGGAGGCCGGTTGTTGTTTGAGCCAGAATCAGTGAAGGCGACAGTGACCTTGTATCAAACTAGCGAATATCAAATCAGAGCCCCAGCCCATTCTGCACAGCCTGTATGTCCGACCACGAGCAAGGCAGGCTTGGCTGTGATGCCTCATGTTGCCCAGTGGCCTGCTGATGTCATGGATGATTCTTGCTGTTAGCTGGAATGGTAAACTGACTGCTTAGCCACTCATACTTCCTGTCCAGATTACAGTTCCCCCTGGGCCAAAAGTGTGAAGCAGTCCCTCGCTGCTCAGGCTCCATTCGGAGAAGGCTAAGCCGGTGCGGCACTGCCGATTCTAAAATATTACCCCAGTAAGGATGCATAGCAGGGTTCTTAAAGGGCGTGAAAAAGGAAAAAGCTTGATGACTTAACATCCTCTGCTCATGGCCACAATGAGGTGTCACAGGCAGATCTGATCTGCTGCTGCCATCTACTGATCAGAAGTAAAAACAAAAAAACTGCGGATGCTGGAAATCCAAAACAAAAACAGAATTACCTGGAAAAACTCAGCAGGTCCGGCAGCATCGGCGGAGAAGAAAAGATGTGTTGCACCAAGTGACAGGACAAACACCATCAGCATCCACAGACTGCGCCAGGCAGTTAACAATAAACCATCCAGTCACTTAGCTCTGAGTCCGCTGGGCACGTATAACGTGCACAGAATCACCCCAGGCCGCTCATTAACGGTGAGGGCTAGCATCCAGTTCCTGTCGCCACCCTCCTGGAGATTAGTGGAGGCGGAGTTCTTGCCAGGAGTTGTGGGATATGTGCAGTGCGGACTTTTGGAGGGGGGGGGGGGGGGGGTGGTGGGGTGGAGAGAAAAAAATTGTAAGTATTTTTCTTCATTTTGGGGATGTGAGTGTTGTTGGCTCTATTGTTACAATTGTGAGGTTTAGAAGATTGCTATGTTTTGGAAGCGTGGCCCGGATTTTTCTCTCATTGGGCACACGTGATCAGCAGTTCCGGGAGCAGACGGGAAACGGGCCCCTGGCAGCGTTGGGCCTCTGGCCATGGCTCCGCTCCGGCTGGCCGTTTAACGGCGTGAGAAAGGCTCAGCACCGCCAGTGGGGTGGGGAGGGGAGAGGGGAGAGGGTGAGCACTTATGTCACCACGGCTGCTGCTGACCGCTTCCAGTCAGCTCCCTGAAGGCAGACAGTTGCCCCAGGGAGCTGCAGACCTCCACAGAATAAACAAAACAGCTAAAACGCTGCTCAATATGCCCATGAATCACAATCAAGCATCTGAAATCATACCTCCTGAAAAACCAGTCCCCAGATATCTCCCTTCATTTTATTTCCCCATGGAGATTTCATCCCGCCCTGGATTGAGTTTGAGTGAAAATGTGAAGGCCGACTGGCCCTTCCACCAGCTGTAAAAGTGGACGGGCCACAAAAAAAACAATCGCTTTCAGTTGCTTCCTTAATGGGCTTAATTGCCCGATTAATTGTTGACGGGCACACTTCCAACTGCGGAGTGTGCCCGCCGAGCGAGATATTGCGCGAGTGCGCGATGGCATCAGGATGCTCGCCCGACATCATCTCACGCTATTTGGCGGCCAGAGGGGTCAGGCATGTGCCTGCCCACGGGGCGTAAAATTCTGGCTTATGTCTTTATTTTAGAATAAAATGAATAGGGGGTCATGGGGACCTGTTCTGAAGTCTGCCTGACAAGAAGCCTGGGCGGTTTGATTGTTAGAGATTAAGCAATCTCTAAAAACCCTGCCTCCATGTGTAAATCCCTTTTTTGGTGCCTAATCGGCCCCACACCTCCTATTACCATCTTTTACTGTTGATATGCCTATAGAAGACTTTTGGATTCCCATTTATGTTGGCTGCCAGTCCCTTGTCATCACACGGGTCCCACTGAGTGCAGGATGAAACATTGTGACAGCATGTGTCAACAGGATGCTGCCGTCAAGCCAAAAAGATGTTCTGCCGATTGCAGAAATATGTAATATGGTGTATGAATTTCAGTGCCAGTGTAATGCTAGGTATGTAGGTCGTACGTCCTGGCTGGTGGATGACGTCAGACAGCATATCCCAGCCACTCTTCACAATGAGCAGGGTACAGATTGTACCCAACCAGCCCGTGTTTGTAAAATTCAAAACATAGTGTCCAACATTAGATGTGATTCCACGATTGGACAACATTAGATGATAAGACCATAAGAAGTAAACCATTCGGCCCATCGAGTCTGCTTGCCATTCAATGAGGTCATGGCTGATCTGATAATCCTCAACTCCACTTTCCTGCCTTTTCTCCAAAACCCTTGATTCCCTTACTGATTAAAAATCTGTCTATCTCAGCCTTGAATATACTTAATGACCCAGCCTCTACAGCACTCTGCGGTAAAGAATTCCACAGATTGACTATCCTCTGAGAGAAGAAATTCCCCCTCATTTCTGTTTTAAATGGGTACCCCCTTACTCTGAGAATATGTCCTCTGGTCCTAGACTCTCCCAAAAAGGGAAACAACCTCTCAGCATCTATCCCATCAAACCCCCTAAGAATCTTATGTTTCAATAAGGCCACCTCTCATTCTTCTAAACTCCAGTGAGTACAGGCCCAACCTACTCAACCTCTCCTCGTAAGAAAATCCCTCCATACCCAGGATCAACCTAGTGAATCTTCTCTGGACTGCCTCCAATGCCAATATATCTTTCCTTAGATAAGGGGACCAAAATTGTTCACAGTATTCTATGTGTGGTCTAACTAGTATAGTTTTAGCAAGACTTCCCTATTTTTATACTCCATTCCCTTTGAAATAAAAGCCAACATTCCATTTGCCATCCCTATTACCTGCTGAACTTCTGTTAGCTTTTTGGAATTAATGTATGAGGACTCCCAAATCCCTCTGTGCTGCACCTTTCTGCAGTCTTTCTCCATTTAAATAATATTCAGCTCCTCTATCCTTCCTGCCAAAGTGCACAGCCTCACATTTTCCCACATTATATTCCATCTGACCCTTTTTTCCCCACTCACTTAACCTGTCTATATCTCTGTAAACTCTGTCATCCTCACCACTTGCCCTCCCACCTATTTTTGTGACATCCGCAAATTTGGCAATTGCATATTCACTTCCCTCATCCAAGTCATTAATATATATTGTAAATAATTGAGGCCCCAGCACTGATCCCTGTGGCACTCCCCTAGTTACAGGTTCCATCTTGAAAATGCCCCCCTTTTCCCAACTCTCTGTCATCTATTAGTTATCTAATCCTCTATCCATGCTAATATACTACACCCAACACCATGGGTTCGTATCTTATTAAGTAGCCTAACGTGCAGTACCTAGTCAAACATCTTTTGGAAATTCAAAATATATTAAATATATATCTATCCTGCTAGTTACCTTCTCAAAGAATTCTAATAAATTTGTCAGGCATGATTTCCCCTTTATGAAGCCATGCTGACTCTGCTTGATTAGATTATGTATTTCTAAATGCTCTGCTATAACATCCTTTATAAACAGACTCCAACATTTTCCCAGTGACAGATGTTAAGTTAACTGGCCTACAGTTTCCTGTTTTTTGTCTCCCTCCCTTTTTGAATAAGGGTGTTACATTGGTAGTTCTCCAATCTTCTGGGACTTATCCAGAATCTAAGGAATCTAGGAAGATTGCTACCAGTGCACCCACTATCTCTGTAGCTACTTCCTTTAATATCCTAGGATGCAACCCATCAGGTCCAGGGAACTTTTTCGACCTTTAGCCCCATTAGTTTCCCTAGTACTTTTTCTCTCGTAATAGTTATTGTATTTATTTCCTCCCCATCTTTTGCCCCTTGAGTATTTAGCGTTGGAAGTTATCAGTGTCTTCTAATATGAAGACTGATGCAAAGTATTTATTCAACTCCTCTGCCATTTCCTGGTTCCCCATTATTATTTCCCCAGCCTTATTCTGCAAGGGGCCTATGTTCACTTTGGTCTCTCTCTTCCTTTTTATATATTTAAAGAAGCTCTTACTGTCCGTTTTTATATTACTTCCTAGTTTACCCTCAAAGTTTATTTTCTCTCTCTTATATTTTGGTCATCTTTTGTTGGTTTTTAAAACTTTCCCAATCCTCTGGCTTACCACTATTCTTTGCCAGATTATATGGTTTTTTCTTTTACTTTGA
This sequence comes from Carcharodon carcharias, assembly GCF_017639515.1. Lineage (NCBI taxonomy): Eukaryota > Metazoa > Chordata > Chondrichthyes > Lamniformes > Lamnidae > Carcharodon > Carcharodon carcharias. The sequence goes on along the minus strand of NC_054482.1, from coordinate 34,737,820 downwards.
TACTATCCTTAACTTCCTTGGTTAACCATAGTTGGTTTAACCCCTTCCTTGAATCTTTCTTCGTCACTGGGATATATCTTTGTTGTGAGTCATGAACTATTTTCTTAAACGTCTGCCATTGGTCATCAACTGTTTTTTCTGCTAAACTCCTTTCCCAGTCCGCTCCAGCGAACTCTGCCCTCATTCCTTTGTAATTACCCTTAATTAAGTTTAGCACAGTTGCTTCCAACCTAACTTTCTCACTCTCAAACTGAATGCTAAATTCTACAATATTATGGTCACTGTTTCCGAGGGTATCTTTTACTTTGAGATCATTTATTAAACCTGCCTCATTATACATTACCAGATCCAAAATAGCCTGATCCCTGCTTGGATCCACAACATATTGTTCTAGGAAACTGTCCTGAATGCATTCTGAGATCTTGCTTGTGGCTACCTCTGCTAATTTGATTTTCCTAATCGACATGAAGATTAAAGTCACTCATGATTAATGTACTCCTTTTTTTTTACATGCCCTCATTATCTCCTGATTTATTCTCTGTCCTACAGTATAGCTTATGTTTGGGGACCTATTGCCCACTCCCGCCAGTCTCTTCTTCCCCTTGTTATTTCTTACCTCCCCCTATATGGATTCTACATCTTCTGATCCAAGATCATTTCTTCCTATCATACTTATTCCATTTCTTACTAACAAAGCTACCCCACTGCACTTTTCCTGACTGAGCTTTCAAACAGTCACATATCCCTGAATATTTAGTTCCCATCTTTGATCTCTTTATAACCGTAATGGCTTTAAGATCATACCCATTAATTTCTTTTTGTGCCATTAATTCATTTATTTCATTCCGAATGCTACGTATATTTAAGTAAAGAGCCATTAATTTTGCCTTTTTAACCATTTTTCCCCTTTTGACCCCATATGCTGCTTTTTAAAAATGTTTGTACACTCTGTCCCTTCCTGTCACACTCTGGGTATCATTACCTAAAGCAATCCTGATTGCACTCAGAATCACGCTGACAACTAATTCAAGATTTTCAGTCAGGCTGGTAGTGTGGCTTACGTACTAGAAGCTACATATATTAATACACTTTGCAGACAGAAAGAACATGCACACATATTGTGCCTTTAACTAAACAAAATAGGTGAGAGCCATTTCCTTGTTCATTCCCCAGGACAATGCTTTGACTCATTAGAGTTAACCTGCCTGGCTTGAACTTAAACAAAGCTTGGCAATTTACGGTCAGTTATCAGTTAACTGGCGCATTCTCCATGACAACACCTCTACTAATCATAGTCCACTTGCCAACCAATCAACACTCTCTTCTCATGTGGTATCAATTGTTGTTTCCTTTACAATTTGATATTCTTGTGAATCAGTCCTGATGAGCGCAAGATGAAAAGCTTCAACATCATGTCTCTTTTTCAGCAATACTAAAGACCCATACTACCAAACGACTATTTATATTATGATCATTCTCTCCTGAATATTTTTCTATGGGTCTTGATCCATTGGTCTCACCTCATTTCCAAGAGCCAGGCCGAGAAATGCCTCCTTTCTCGTTGGACAGGAAACACACTGATGTACAAAATTCTCCCGAAGTCACTCTAGGAACTCTTGCCCCTCTCTGCCTTTTACATGACTACTATCCAAGTCTATATCTAGGTAATTAAAGTTCCTCCATTATAAATTCTCTTTAATTCTTGCCCTTTTCATTGTTAGATAGATGCCAATGTTGTAGCTGTAGTGGAACAGATGGACTAGGGTTACAGCTGGTTCTGGAGCACAAGTCTTCAGCACAACAATTAGCATGTTGTCAGGACCATGGACAATGCTGTACAGAGTGCACTTAACTGTTTCTCAATGTCATGTGTCATGTAGAGTAAATCAACTTGGCTGCAGATTATCATCTGTGATGTTGGGGACCACGGGGAGCGACCAAGGAAGGTGAGACTTTTGGCTGAAGACCAGGGAGAATGAGAATTTCAGTTTTGATCTTTTTTGCAAGCTGTAGTAGCCAGATAACGTGATGCTATACAGCTGTGAAATACAGCCATCAGCTCTCAGTAAATTGGATCTTAAAATACTGCAGGTCTGATAATATTCAAACCCAGCAAAGCCATGAGTAATAATGCTCTGACACAGGAATGAGAATACTCTGACACAGGAGATCCCGGGAGTGATAAAGCTGTTGTTTTTTCATTTATTCATTGGATGTGGGCCTCACTGGCTGGGCCAGCATTTATTGCCCATCCCTAGTTGCCCTTCAGAAGGTGGTGGTGAGCTGCCTTCTTGAACCACTGCAATCCATGTGGTGTAGGTACACCCACGGTGCTGTTAGGATTTTGACCCAGCGACAGTGAAGGAATGGCAATATGCTTCCAAGTCAGAATGGTGAGAGGCTTGGAAGGGAACTTGCGGGTGGTGGTGTTCACATGAATCTGCTGCCCTTGTTCTCCCAGGTGACAGAGGGTTGTGGGTTTGGGAGATGCTCTTGAAGGAGCCTCGGGAGGTGAGTTTCTGCAGTGCATCTTGTAGATGGTACACACTGCCGCTACTTTGCGTCGGTGGTGGAGGGAGTGAATGTTCGTGGATGGGGTGCTGATCAAGTGGGCTGCTTTATTCTGGATGGTGTCCAGCTTCTTGAGTGTTGTTGTAGCTGCACTCATCCAGGCAAGTCGAGAGTATTCCACCACACTCCTGACTTGTGCTTTGTAGACTGTGGACAGGCTTTGGGGAGTCAGGAGGTGAATTACTTGCTGCAGGATTCCTGGCTCCTCTGACCTGCTCTTGTAGCCACAGTATTCATGTGTTTAGTTCAGTTCAGTTTCTGGCCAATGGTAACCCCCAGGAAGTTGATAGTGGGGGATTCAGTTATGATAATGACATTGAAGGGGTGGTGGTTGGATTATCTCTTGTTGGAAATGGTCATTGCCTGACACAATGTGGCACAAACGTTACTTGCCACTGTCAGCCTGGATATTGTCCAGGTCTTGCTGCATATGGACATGAACTGCTTCAGTATGAGTTGTGAATGGTGTTGAACATTGATGATTGCACAGTGAACATCCCCACTTCTGACCTTATGGTTGAAGGAAGGTCATTGATGAAGCAGCTGAAGATGGTTGGGCCCACGACACTGCCCTGAGGAACTCCTGCAGTGATGTCCTGGAGCTGAGATGATTGACCTCCAACAACCACAACCATCTTCCTTTGTGCTGTGTATGACTCCAACCAGCAGAGAGTTTCCCCCCCCCGATTCCCTTTGACTCCAGTTTTGCTCGGGCTCCTCGATGTCACACTCGGTCAAAGGGTGCCTTGATATCAAAGGCAGTCACTCATCTCACTTCACCTCGGGAGTTCAGCTCTTTTGTCCCTGTTTGAACTAAGGCTGTAATGAGGTCAGGAGCTGAGTGACCTTGGTGGAACCCAAACTGAGCATTAGTGAGCAGGTTATTTCTAAGCAATTGCCGCTTGATAGCACAGTTGATGACCCCTTCCATCCCTTTACTGATGACCGAGAGTAGACTGATGAGGTGGTAATTGGCCAGGTTCAATTTGTCCTGCTTTTTGTGTACAGGACACAACTGGGCAATTTTCCACATAGCTGCGTAGATGCCAGTGTTGTAGCTGTTCTGGAACAGTTTGGCTAGGGGAGCAGCAAGTTCTGGAGCACAAATCTTCAGTGCTATTGCTGGAATATTGTCAGGGCCCATAGCCTTTACAGTATCCAGTATTTTCAGCTGCTTCTTGATATCATGTGGAGTGAATTGAATTGGCTGAAGACTGGCACCTGTGATGCTGGGGACCTCCAGAGGAGGCCGAGATGGATCATCCTCAGCACAGCTTGCCACGTGTCCTCTTTCTCTCTACCCCCTCCACAAGGGATCACTAAACTATTTCAATTTCTTCTCAGCTACTTTCTTCAATGTTTCCAAAATCTTCACTGAAGCCTCTCACCCCACCCCCCCCGGCCACAATCACCCAACATACTGGTTCCTGATTTTGGCCTTTATGTCACTCCAGCCCTGGTATTCCTTATTCTACCAAGTGCTAACCAGGGAGAATGAGCTCATGCAGTGGATTGGAGGAGGGAGAAGTAGTGCGAATGAAGGAAAGAACTAATGCCTTTCTCATCCACAGGATGTCTCAGAGCGCTTTGCAGTCAATGATTTATTTTTCTTGTCTAGTAGGCAAGTGAGTCAGACAATTCACACATCGCAGGTCCTAAAAGCAGCAATGAGATAATAAAAATATAAATAGAAAATTGTTGGATGAACTCAGCAGGGCAGGCAAGAGGAACAGAGTTAACATTTCAGCCCAATGGCTTTACTTCATATCACTAGCATCAGGATTTCCACTAACATTGGGATAATGACCCATTAAACTGTGCTTTATTAGATTGTTAAAATCATTTAATCGTAGAATGACACGATAGAAGGAGGCCACTTGGCTCATTGTATCTGTGCCAGCTCTTTGAAAGAACAGACTAATTAGTCCCATTCCACTGCTCTTTCCCACAGCCTCCGCAGATTTCTCCTTTTTGAGTATTTATCCAATTCTCTTTTGAAAGTTTCTGTTGAATCTGCTTGCACTACTCTTTCAGACAGTGCAGAGACCATTCACTTCCATAGGCAAAGGGCCTAACACCAATTTCAGACACCAGCTGACTGCCTAGACTGGAGTCTTCCCCCACCGCAACCCCCATATTGGACTTAGTAACTGATTTATTCCTGTAAAAAGGACACAGCATCAATAAATTTCTAGGCCACTGCATTTATATCCCCTTTATGCCAAAACCAAAAATCTACCAAATTGTTCCACACAGGGTAATTGGAGGGGCTTCAGAGAAAAGCTCAATCATCAATTTCTGATTGGTGCTGGGTGAGCTGATCTGAATGGGATCATAGGGCAGAATTTTCCCATTGGTGGGAAGGGTGCGGGGCCCAATCATCGATGTGAAAATGACACGGGATGATGTCGGGTGGAACCCCCAATGTCATCCCGCCCCATTTAAATATTCAGGAAGGCAGGGGGACAGCGCGATCAACTGTCCACCCACCAACCTGTCAATGGCCAATTGAGGCTATTGACAGGGTAGTTAAAACAATTAAAGGCCCTGCCCGTCCAACCTTAAGGCTGGTGGGCAGGCCAGGAGCCCCAGCGGGCTTCTGAAAAAACATTAAACCTCATCCACCGGCGGTTTTAAAACACTTTAAAGTTTCTGTGAAATTTATTAACATGTCCCATCTCATGTGACATTGTCACATGAGGGGAACATGTTAATGATTTTAAAAATTTTTCTATTTTTAAAGTTTCAAAAGGTTTCAGCGCTCTCCCTGAGACAGCACTTAGCTTCAGGGAGATGTGTGCTCTTTCGCACGCATTCATGAAAGAGCGCACTCTCGCAGTTGGGGAATCCCCCCCGCCCCCCACCCGCTCACACGGAGCGCATAGCACTTCCCTTCGGTTGTCACGCTGGGCGGGCCTTAATTGGCCCACCCACTTAAAATGGCAGCGGGGCCTGTTTCAGCAGCAGGAATCGTCTGCCCACCCACGGGCAAATCGGTCAGGCCCGCCCATCAAGGGCAAAATTCTGCCCTTGAGTCATAAGAGTTTTACAGCACGGAAAGAGGCCCTTCAGCCCATCACATCCACGCCAGTGACCAAGCCCCAATTACTGTAATCCCATTTTCCAGCACTTGGCCCATAGCCCTGTGTGCTATGGCATTTCAAGTGTTGTCTAAGTACTTCTTAAACGTTGAGGGTTTCTGCCTCTACCACCCCCCCCCAGGCAGTTTGTCCCAGATAGCCCCTACCCTCAGGGTGAAATAATTTTTCCTCAAATCCCCTCTATACCTCCTGCTCCTTACCTTAAATCTATGCCCCCTGATTATTGACCCCCCTACTAGGGGGAAAAGTTTCTTCCTATCTACCCTATCGATGCCCCTCAATTTTGTACACCTCAATCAGGTCCCCCCTCAGCCTTCCCTGTTCTAAGGAAAACAACCCCAGCCTATCTAGTCTCTCTCCATAGCTGAAACGCTCCAGCCCAGGCAACATCCTGGTGAATCTCCTCTGCACCCTCCCCAGTGCAATCACATCCTTCCTATAATGTGACGACCAGAACTGCACACAGTGCTGCAGCCTAATTAGCATTTTATACAGCTCCAAACATACCTCCCTACTCTTGTATTCTATGCCTCGACTAATAAAGACAAGCATCTCATATGCTTTCTTAACCACTTTATTTATCTGTCCTGCTGCCTTCAAGGATCGATGGACATGCACACCAAGGTCTCTCTGATCCTGTTCTTCCTAGGGTCCTACCATTCATGTACTCTCTTGCCATGTTAGTCCTCCCAAAATGCATCACCTCAGACTTTTCAGGATTAAATTCCATTTGCCACTGCCCTGCCCATCTGACCAGCCCATCTATATCATCCTGTAATCTAAGGCTTTCCTCCTCACTATTTACCACCACACCAATTCCTCTAATCTCATCTGCACTCTACCCGAGACCCTAACATTCTTCCTAAAGTGTCGTGCCCAAAATTGGCCACAATACTCCAACTGAGTCCTAACCAATGATTTATAAAGGTTTAACACAACTTTTTTTTATTTTATGCCTCTGTTTATGCTTTTCTACTGAGTGCTGCCAAACTTTATATATAAAAACAGGACAAAATGGCTGGAGCCATGTCTGCCTGTGACCCTGAACAAGAAGAGCTACGAAGGCAGCATTGCAGAAACTTGCACCTCGTTATCTCTGAAGAGACACTAATGACCCCTGTGGGCTCAGGCCAAATTCAATATACAAAGGCCATCTACATTTCATAAGCCAGGCCAACTGGAGCCTAATCATCTATTAGGACCTTCAAACTTCCTTTCAAATCTTAATGGTTGCAACATTTAACAATCTCAATGCCCCAGACAAAAGGGTGCACACTCTTTGTCAAAGCCAGAGTGGAGGGACGGGAGTCATGTGACATGAGCCTGCAGCTGGTAGAACTAGTTACGTTGCCATGCTGTGCTGAAAGCGCAGTCTGCCATTTTACCATCTACAAGCAGCAGCTCAGAAAAGGGGCTCTGCCCAGATTGAATACCTGGCCCCATCTACATTGTTTCTACTGGAGCTTCTGTACCATCGCCTACAAGACTGATCCAGCTCTGTGCACTTATCTCCTTGTATAGAGTCAACTCTATTGGAAGAGTGAAATATACATCATCGGTTTAACCTGCAGACCTCTGTGAAGGGATACCTCATTGGACCCTGATTCTGGACTTTTACTACTTTTGCTAATTATTTTGAATCTGTGCCCTCTAGTTCTTGATGCTCCCTTGAGTGGGAACAGTTTCTCACTTTTTACCCTGCCCATACCCCTCAGGATATTGAATACCTCTATTAAGTCTCCTCTCAGCCTTTTTTCTCCAAGGTAAACAGACCCAACCTCTGCAAACTATCTTCATAGCTCCAGTTCTTTATCCCTGGAATCATTCTTGTGAATCTCCTCTGTACTCTCTCCTATGCCTTCACATCCTCTCTCAAGTATGGCACTCAGAACTGGATCCATAACTCCAGATGAGGCTTAACTCGTGTCTTATTCAAGTTCAACATGACCTCCTTACTCTTGAACTCAATGCCCCTATTAATAAAGCCTAAGATACTATATGCTTTATTAACTGCTCTCTCAACATGCCCTGCCATCTTCAATGACCTATTTACATGTACACCGAGGTCCCTCAATTCCTGCACCTCCTTTAGAGGCTCTCTCTTTATTTTGTACTATGTCACCATATTTTTCCTGCCAAAATGAATCACTTCACACTTTTCTGCATTCAACTTCATCTGCCTCTTGTCTGCCCAATCCACCAACATGTCTATGTCCTTTTGAAATTCAAGACTACCTCCATTTTCAATCTTCACATCATCTGCAAATTTTGGATTCACGCCCTGCACACCACAGTCTAGGTCATATATATATGTGGGACCCTTGCTCTTCCTGACATATATCAACACTGACCTCTGGGGAACTCCACGCCAAACCTTCCGCTAATCTGAAAAACAACCATTTATCACTACTCTTTCCTGTCACACAGCCAATTTCATCCAAGTGCCTACTTTCCCTTTTATTCCATGAGCTAGAATTTTTCTCAAGTCTGCTGTGTCGCACTGTATCAAATGCCTTTTGAAAATCCATATACACCACAATAACAGCATTGCCCTTATCAACGTTCTCTGTTACCTCAAAAAACTCCAGCAAGTTAGTTAACCATGATTGTCCCTTAATGACTCCATGCTGGCTCCCCTTAATTATCCTGCACTTGTCTAAGTGACTATTGATTTTTGTCCCGAACTATAGCTTCCAGAAGCTTCCCTACCACTGAGGTCAAACTGACTGGGCTGGAGTAGCTGGCTTTATCCTTGCACTCTTTTTTGAAGAAGGGTGTACCATTTATCATAAGCCTCCTTTTCCTGCTTCAGGTGATGGTGAACCAATATGGTGAGTGTCCGGCACTGGGTCAGGGTGAAGTGACCGTTGATGCTGTCTGTTTTTGATCATCATGCTGACTTGCAGTAAGGAAGGGAAATCCTTGCTGTACAAATAACCAGGGCTGAGCCATGTTGACGAAGCCTAACCAAAGGGACAATTCAATTCACTAGTGAACTATCAGAGCGGCTGAGACATTGAGCATTGGGTGACTGACCTTTGGCTGCATCGACTTTGAACTAACAAATAGGCAGGTTCACGAGAGTTGGTCATGACCCTGCTCTGAGAATGTTTCACACCAATCGCCAAAATGGAAGAAATCTGTTCAATGTTTCCAACTTGCTTGCCTCTGGACAGGGTCAGTAGCTGTAGTGAATGACCTTCATCAATGACCTTTAGTATAGGTCTTCATGTTTGCTCCTAAAAACTAAAGAGCCATCAGGGTATTCGACTGTGGAAGACATTGCAATGAACACCCAATTCTTCCCTTATCATGAGGCTTTGAGCAGTGGTGTGCGGAAGGTGTGCTGGCAGGGCATTGGTAATTAAATACCTATAAAGAAGGGAATCCAGGTCTCTCACACAGGCTGAGGCCAACTGTCCCTCAAATGAGGTGGCTAATGAAGCAAAAGAAAGAATCATATCAGGTACGCATGACACTGGGTCAAACAGCTGGAATCTAATGCAGGTGTTCGGGTGGGATAATAGGCTGGAATCTGACAGAGGGGTTCGGGTGGATTATATATAGAATAATAGATGCCCAGGAGTGAGTTACAGACTGGAATCTAATCAGGGGCTTCAGGTCACCTCCCTCAGTACTGACCCTCCGACAGTGCAGTGCTGCCCTCAGCTTGGATTATTTCCGACGTGGAGATCTGAATCTGTCTCTGATGCAGAGTTGAGACTGCTGCCCTCCAACTTGCAGCAGGGAAAGGCTCACTCTCACCTGTAGCCAGCTCAAAATCTATTTATAGACTGGTTCAGAAGTATAGGTAGCATTGAAAAAACATTCGATCAGGTGAAAAATAAATTAGTCAAGCTTTATCTGGCTTTCCAAATCAACAGAAATTATCCTTTATTCACCATCAAGATTAATGCATCTCTTATTATGTTCTTGACGGGCTCCGCTGGTTGGAGTCATACCGAGCACAAAGGAAGATGGTTGTGGTTGTTGGAGGTCAGTCATCTCAGCTCCAGGACATCATTGCAGGAGTTCCTCAGGGTAGTGTCCTCAGCCCAACCATCTTCAGCTGATTCATCAATGACCTTCCTTCCACCATCAGAAGTGGGGATGTTCGCTGACGATTGCACAATGTTCAGCACCATTCATGACGCCTCAGAAACTGTTTGGCTTCCAACAACCGCAGCCATCTATAACTGCACCGATTGTAGCTACTTGATGATATAATAGAGATAGGATTAATCTGGATGGCTAACCTGGGGCAGTCAGTGCTGACTTGTAAAGGTCAGATAATGCTTGACCAATTTCACTTTCAAGTGATTGTGTATTTTATGCTGTTGATTCTGGTGTGCCGCAAGACCTGGACAACATTCAGGTTTGGGCTGATAAGTGACAAGTAACATTCATCCCACCCAAATGCCAGGCAATGATCATCTGCAATGAGAGAATATCTAACCATCACTCCTTGACATTCAATGGCATTACCCTCACTGAATCCCCCTATATCAACATCCTGGGGGTTACCATTGACCAGAAACTGAACTGGACTAGCCACATAAATACTGTGGCTACAAGAGCAGGTTAGAGGCTAGGAATCCTGTGACAAGTAACTCACCTCCTGACTCTCCAAAGCCTGTCCACCATCTACAAAACATAAGTCAGGAGTGTGATGGAATATTCCCCACTTGCCTGGATGAGTGCGGCTCCCACAACACTGAAGAAGCTCAATACCATCCAGGACAAAGCAGCCCACTTGTTTGGCACCCCACCCATCGCCTTAAACATTCAATCCCTCCACCACTAACGCACAGTAGCAGCAGTGTCTACTATCTACAAGATGCACTGCAGGAACTCACCAAGGCTCCTTCAACAGCACCTTCCAAACCCACGATCACTACCATCTGGAAGCACAAGGCCAACAGATGGATGGAAACATCACCACCTCCAAGTCACTCACCATCCTGACTTGGAGATATATCAGTGTCGCTGGGTCAAAATCCTGGAACTCCCTAACAGCACTGTGGGTGTACCTACACCACATGGACTGCAGCGGTTCAAGAAAGCAGCTCACCACCACCTTCTCAAGGGCAACTAGGAATGGTAATAAATGCTGGTCTCGCCTGTGATGCCCACATCCTGTGAATGAATGAAAAAAAAGTTTTTCCATGTGAGGTTCACCACTGCACAGGGAAGTAATTTGTCCTTTCTGTTTTTTTTGCAACCAGGGTGAATGCAGCTCAATCTTCAGTTCATCACCATGGATCCCAATATTCACATGGGGTGGGGAATAAGTGGAAGAATATGGGAATGTGTCGAAATCTCATCAAGGTTGGTGATGTGGTGATACTGCTAGGTGGAGCAACAGGATAATCTTTTTGTACTGTGCAGCTGGGAACCTTGAGGATGGCCTGGGAAATTATACAGCGCAGAAACAGGCCATTCAGCCCAAAATATCTGTGCTGGTGTTTATGTTCCACATGAGTTTCCTCCCACCCGTCTTTATCTTGTTCCCATCGATATATCTCTATTGCTTTCTTCCTCACTTACTTATCAAGCTTCCCTTACATAATCTGAACTATTTATTTTGATCTAAATATGTTAGCCTTGCTAAAACCTTCCACTCATCAACTAAAAACCTCCTTCAAACTGCTGGCTGTTTCTATAATATCCTGAGAGCTTTTACTGTAGATTGCAACTGTATTTAGAAGTAATACATTAGACAGACTGTTCTAAACTTATCCCCTTGGCATCTGTTGCCAGGAACTGAAGGGTTTTAAACAGTGCAATCTGGGAACAGTAATCATCAGCTAAATTGCGCACTGACAAGATAATTGAAAAGCTCAAGCATACATTGTGAGGTGGCTTCATATTTTTCTGTTTTAAAGGAGGAATCTGCTCTCAAAATTAGTTTGATTGCAGGATAAGGCTGGCAATGTCCATCTTACCATGTGTTGAGGAGGAGAGACCTTAACCACCCTGAACATATCAAAGCGCAAATTCCTCTTCAAGGACTCGTCAAGGTGAGGAATCAAGCCACTTGGATTACTTTCAAATCAATCAACAAAACTGATTAATGCTAGAAACTACAATTGTAGGATTTAAATTCATTTCACTAGAAGAGACTCACTTTTTAAATTCCTTAGTCCTCATGTCCAAACCACAAAACAGAGACAATCTTCTGATACCAATCTCTCCCAAAATCTAATCTGTCCAGATGTAACATTTGAATTTATCTTTGTTCTATAAAGTCTGGCCAAGCCCTGGGTAACCCATGCAGCAACAGTTAAAGTTAAATCAGGCTCCCAATTGTGCTGTGGGAGCCTGGTAAAAACATATGAGGAACGTTTGAGGACTCTGAGTCTATACTCGATGGAGTTTAGAAGGATGAGGGGGGATCTGATTGAAACTTACAGAATACTGAGAGGCCTGGATAGAGTGGACATGGGGAAGATGTTTTCATTAGTAGGAGAGACTAGGACCCAAGGGCACAGCCTCAGAGTAAAGGGAAGACCTTTTAGAACAGAGATGAGGAGAAACTTCTTTAGCCAGAGAGTGGTGAATCTATGGAATTCATTACCACAGAAGGCTGTGGAGGCCAGGTCATTGAGTGTATTTAAGACCGACATAGATAGGTTCTTGATTGGTAAGGGGATCAAAGGTTATGGGGAGAAGGAGGAGAATGGGGTTGAGAAACTTATCAGCCATGATTGAATGGCAGAGCAGACTCGATGGGCCGAATGGCCTAATTTCTTCTCCATTGTCTTATGGTCTTACTGAAATATCCCACAGTGTCCAGAACTCACCATGTAAGTGTGTTAACAAGTGCATGTGTGGTTGCTTGGGGACCCTAACCCATCTTTTAGAAGTTGACACCGCCCCCCCCCAACCCACTCCCGCCCCACTCATGGGGTTAATATCAAGACCATAATCCTCGTTTTCAGAGAGCTTTGGAAAATTATGCAATGGCTGTTATTTTGTTGGTAAAAGATGTTGACCACCTGAGTTTAGTTACTTTTCAATGCTAAACTATGTTACCCCTTTTCAGCATTTATCTCTGATAGTTGTTGTTCTTCAGGAACTCCAACACCCCTTCCTCCACCCTCCTTTGTAAATACCTAGACGTTCTTTGTTACCTAATCAGGAATATAGACTTACCACTGTTGGCGCAGGTGAAGCCAAGTTTTGCTCAACCTCCCCACAGAAAAGAATAATTCTTCTTCTTTTGCAATTTTATTTCTCAAATGTCCACTCAGGGCCAGGCAACTCTGGATAGGTTTCAGACATTTTTCTCCTTTTTTGTATTCCAACAAGAGCACTGGGACAAGTCACTCAGGATTCAGGACAAATCCAATGACCTATATAAGCATAATTGCTTCTCTCCCGCTTACGGAAATTATCCTGACCTTGGAATAATTTCCTGGAGCCGCTCATTTTAAGGTAGTCAGTCCCAAGATGAGGCTGCTAAAAGTGCCAACTAAGCCTTGGGTTCAAATTCTCTGGGCCAGGAAATTGTGGGTGGCACTGAAGGCACAAACAATGAAAACTGAATGATGTTGCTTACAGGCACAGTGTGACATCTGGGTGAGATATCAGAACGCACCCTCTACTGGCCAAACAACTCCAGTGTGTGTTTTTATTCATTCATGGGATGTGGGCTTCGCTGTCTGGGCCAGCATTTATTGTCAGCTTCAGAAAAGAGGGGAAAGCAGAGACTGTTTAAATATAGAGCAACAGTGACATTCAGTGGCTGCTCATTGCACTGTCACCATCCAAATCAGCAAACTACAGAGGATGAAAACCAGCCAGGGTTCCTGTCCCTGTCTGCTGTTCAGTGTCTCCTGTTTGCAGCAGTTGAAGTGAATGGTAGAGAAGGGCACACTCACCGGTGAAGAAGAGGGCTGGGAGGAGGCTTGTGTGGAACATAAACACAGCTAAATAACCTGTTTCCACACTCTACATTCTACGTTATAGGCCTCTCATTACCAAATCCTCTGTCCTCGTCATTGAGCATCTCTGGTTGGTCCATCTTATTGCTGCTTATTTAAAGTCCTTATTACCCTGTCATTCTCCCAATGCAACCATGATTTCCTCACTGAGATCTTGCCCCCTTTTGGTCTGGAATAGCCTTGCAAGGATCACAGCATCAGCCCACCCCCACCAGGTCACCACTGCTGGTCATTGCACCTCTCAGGTGATAGGTCCTGTGCCTTGGCCTTGCAGGGAGTTGAGCTAAATTGAGGCTAATGCAACAATGAGCAGGGACATACCAGCCTCTTGAAGGAGTAAGTTGACCCCACTGGGATTGCCAAGACTTTCACGTGGAATTCTTTGAGAGGTTGTCTGGAACCAATGTTCCTGTGTTTCTAGGTGGGCCCCAACATTCCCTTGACTGAGCAGCCAGAGGCTGTATTTCATGACAGCTTGGGGAAGATGAGCATCCAAAATAAGGAAGTGCGATAACAGGAGTGAACACTGAGCTCCTTGCATTAGATCATGGATGGATTTCACATCAATTACATTTACTCACCTTTCCCCATATCCCTTAATATACCTCCATCATAGTCCACAAGGGGCCATACACATCCCTCACCTGATTTCAGTGCTGCTATCCCTCTTGGTCATCACTTTTAATCCCTGAAATTGGAATTGACCTGTGTTCGCAATGCTCGTGAACTGAACAGTCTTGCTGCCTTCACCATGATTTGCCATTGAGTATAACCTCAGACTTAACTTTCTCAGCTCTTCACTCATCAATGGATAGTTGTTGCTTACCTTCAGCCTTCAGGGTAGTCTCATCAGCTTGCCTGATGTGATCATCCATACTGATGTTCTGAGAGAGCACAGCTGACCTATCTGGATACTCTTCCCTAATAAAATGTTTGAAAGCTTCAGTTAAGCCTCAGACTTTGGGAGAGTTCCTGATTTCCACTACCGTGTGTGTGAAGAAGTGTTTTCTGATACCACCCAGCTCATGGCATACTTCTAACTTTAAGATGGTGTGTCCTTGTTCTGAATTCCACCACCATGGGAGGCAGTTTCTCCATATCTACCCGGCAGAATACTCTTAGCATTTAAACCACCCTAATTATGTCTCAATGAATGGGAATACAATACAAGTTTATGCAAACATGTCCTCACAATTTAACCTAGGGCTCAAAGTCTGAGCATAAGGGGCTGGCCATTTAGAATGGAAATGAGAAGAAAATTCTTCACTAAAAAGGATTGGAATTCCAGAGGGTTGTGAATGTTCAGTCATTGATTATATTCAAAACAGAGGTTGGTAGGTGTTTGCGTACGAAGGCAATCCAGGGATTTGGAGATAACACAGTGAGGTGAATTGGAGTTCACGTAGAAGCTTGGCCATTTTATTGAACGGCAGAATAGGCCTGAATGGCCTACTCGTGCTCTTATTGCTTATGTTATTACTCCTTTAAGCCCTAGTGTCATTCTGGTGAATTTGATTCCAGGGTAATTTATTCTGTGACTAGTGGAACTCCGCAGGGATCAGTGCTGGGACCTTTGCTGTTTGTAGTATACGTAAATGATTTGGAGGAAAATGTAACTGGGCTAATTAGTAAGTTTGCAGATGACACTAAGGTTGGAGGAGTTGCAGATAGTGAAGAGGATTGTCAAAGGATACAACAGGATATAGATCAGTTGGAGACACAGGCGGAGAAATGGCAGATGGAGTTTAATCCGGACAAATGCGAGGTAATGCATTTTGGAAGGTCTAATACAGGCAGGAATTACACAGTAAATGGCAGAACCCTTAAGTGCATCGACGGGCAGAGGGATCTGGGTGTACAGGTCCACAGGTCACTGAAAATGGCAACGCAGGTGGATAAGGTAGTCAGGAAGACATATGACATGCTTTCCTTCATTGGCAGGGGTATTGAGTATAAAAGCTGGGAAGTCATGCTGCAGCTGTACAGAACCTTGGTTAGGCCACACTTGGAATATTGCGTGCAATCCTGGTCACCACATCACCAGAAGGATATGGAGGCATTGGAGAGGGTGCAGAGGAGGTTTACCAGGATGCTGTCTGGTCTGGAGGTTATTAGCTATGAGGAGAGGTTGGAGAAACGCGGATTGTTCTCACTAGAGCGACGGAGATTGAGGGGCGACTTGATAGAAGTTTACAAAATTACGAGTGGCATGGACAGAGTAGATAGTCAGAAGCTTTTTCCCAGGGTGGAAGAGTCAATTACTAGGGGACATAGATTTAAGGTGAGAGGAGAAAACTTTAGAGGAGATGTGCGGGGCAAGTTTTTTTACGCAGAGGGTAGTGAGTGTCTGGAATTCGCTGCCAGAGGAAGTGGTGGAAGCAGGTATGATAGTGGTGTTTAAGAGGCAGCTTGACAAATACATGAATAGGATGGGAATAGAGGGATACGGACCCCGGAAGTGCAAAATACTTTAGTTAACGGGCAATATGATTGGCGCAGGCTTGGAGGGCCGAAGGGCCTGTTCCTGTGCTGTACTTTTCTTTGTTCTTCCAGAGGTGCGGTGCCCCAGACTAAGTGCAGTGCCCCATGGAGGTCTGACCATAGTTTTGTAGAGCTGAAGCACCATTTCGTCCGCTTTGTATTCCAGCCCTCTTGATGCAAGGGTAAACACTGTCGTAACCTTTTTGCTGACTGTACCTGTTCACTAGTTTTTAATTATTTGCACTCATGGACAGACAATTCCATTCACTCTTTCACAGATCCTAGTCTTTGGCTAGTTAGAAAACATTAAATTGTCTTTCTTTAATCTAAAGTGGATGACCTCACACTTCCCTACATTTGGGATCCACCAGCACAGTTCTGGCCATTCCTGCCATTCTGTAACTTTGAAACTCCCATGTTAATAACTTACTGAACCTCCCAACACAGTGCTGTCAGCAAACTTGGATGTGGAACTCCCTCTTCCTTGATCCAAATTTGTTTTCCTTTATTCTTTCACTGGATGTGGGTGATGTTGGCAATGCCTGCATGTGTTGCCCATCCCTGATTGCAGTGAAGAGTCAACCATGTTGCTGTGGGTTTGGAGTCACATGTAGGCCAGACCAGGTAACGACAGCAGATTTCCTTCCCTAAAAAGGACATTCGTGAACCAGAGGGGTTTTTACAACAATCGATGATCACTCCATAGTAGCATTACTGAGGACAGCTTTCAATTCCAGACTTTTATTAATGGAATTTAAATTCCATCAGTTGCCAGGGTGGGATTTGAACCTGTGTTCCTGGAGCATCTGGCTGGGCCTCTGGATTACCGGTCCGGAGACATTGCCACTACACCACCATCTCCCCAAATCATTGATGAATGTGGTGAAAAATTGAGATCCCAGAACTGGAAAACACCACTAGTCCCATCCCTCCAAATCAGAGTCACTGACTTTCAACCAATTTCCATCCCAGATCCTAAAGTTGGCTCTAAATCCAATTGTTTTTGCTAATAATCTCTTGCTCGGAAGCTTATCAAATGTCTACTGCAAGTCCATATAAACAACATAGACACTCCCATGTCCATCATGTTAGTGATCTTAAAGAATTCGTAGAATCATAGGATTGTTACTGCACAGAGGGAGGCTATTCAGTCCGTGTCTGCGCTAGCTCTCCAAGGGAGCAATCTTCCTGTAGCCCTGCATGTTCTTCCTTTTCAGATAATAATACAACCTCTTCTTGAATACCTCAGTTGAACCTGCCTTCACCTCACTCAGGCAGTGCATTCCAGATCTTAACCACTCACTGCCTGAAAAAGTTTCTCCTCCTGTCTCATTTACTTTTTTTTGCCAATTACCTTAAATCTGAGCCCTGTTCTCATTGCACGAGTAGAAAGAGTTTTTCCCTATCTACTCTGTTTAGGTCCCTCACGATTTTGAATGCCTCTATGAAATCTCTCAACCTTCTCTCCTTCGAGGAAAATAGTCCTAGCTTCTCTGTAATTGAAGTTCCTCAACCCAACTCAATTCAACTACATGACCTACATTAAACACCAGCAATGCCATCTTTTCAGATTTTCCAACTCTTCTGCTGGGGCTGCAGAAGAAGAGTGGGAAAACACTGGGTAATACCACGGCCCAGTCTTACTTGCCCTATCTAGAATTAGGCTACCGTTGCTTGAAACTTTTCTCTTTGCTCACCTTCCAAGAGACACTGACTGAGGGACACATTTGTAGATGGAGCTGCCTTTCGACATCTCCCAGCTGCACATTTTTCTAGACAGTGACCACTCACTGTGCAACTTCAAGAATCAGCACAGCTAAGTTATATTCTGCTGACATGTTCGCTGGCAATTGTACAGAGCTCAGCAGGTTGGATGATTTTCATTCCTCTAGCTTAGAGAGCTGAGGAAAACTATGAGGTGGCATCTTCTATTTCAGGTGATTTTAGCTAACTTGGCAAATACACGAAGGTTTCTGGAGTTTATGGTATGTTCACTCAAATGAAGCAGTCCATGTCCAAATGCAGCAAGACTTGGACAATATTCAGGCTTGGACTGATAAGTGCCAAATAACATTTGCAAGTGTCAGACAATGACCATCTCCAACAAGAGAGAATCCAACCATCATCCCCTGACATTCAATGGCATTACCATCACTGAATCCCACACTATTAACATCCCTGGGGTTACTATTGACAAGAAACTGAACTAGACTAGCCAAAGACTACAGTGTGCTTGCACACGAACAGGGGAAAGACCTCATCCTGAGTGAGACACAGCCAGAGTGAGTGTAGGTATTGGAAATTTGGTGCACAATGGGAATTCGATGCACAAGGGAAGAGGTGCTGTTTGCATTTTTTCTTTGCTATCCCACTTCTTAAATCTTCAGGGAGAGTGGTCTTGCCCTGCTACAGCAGTGGAGGCTACAAGGGAAAGGAATGACTGGTAAGTAGTGGGTAAGCTCAGGTAAGTATTTACGACTTTTATCGCTTATATTTTAAGGTCTTTTTGTGCTTTATAGTTTGTATATTCTGAAGTAACGAGGCTCAGGAAAGAAGGGCCCTAGAGTAATTGATTTAAAGGTTTAATTTAAAGGGATAAATCATGGCAGGAGAGCCCAAAGCCGTGGTATACTCCTCATGCTCCATGTGGGAAGCTGGGAAGATTTCCAATGCGTGTGACCAGCATGTGTGCAGGAAGTGTGTCCAGCTGCAGCTCCTGGAAGCTCAGGTTTCGGAGTTGGAACAGCAGCTGGGGACACTGTGGAGCATCCGTGAGTCGGAGAGCATCATGGATAGCCGGGTGGTTAACAGTGAGGTTGAGTGTCTTGGGCTACAGGAAGATATAGACAGGATGGTTAAATGGGCAGATAAGTGGCAGATGGAATTTAACCCTGAAAAGTGTGAGGTGATACACTTTGGAAGAAGTAATTTGACAAGGAAGTATTCAATGAATGGCATGACACTAGGAAGTTCTGAGGAACAAAGGGACCTTGGCGTGTATGCCCATAGATCTCTGAAGGTGGAGGGGCATGTTAGTGGGGTGGTGAAAAAGGCATATGGGACACTTGCCTTTATTAATTGAGGCATAGATTACAAAAGTAGGGAGGTCATGTTGGAGTTGTATAGAACCTTGGTGAGGCCACAGCTGGAGTACTGTTTGCAGTTCTGGTCGCCACATTATAGGAAGGATGTGATTGCACTGGACGGGGTGCAGAGGAGATTCACCGGGATGTTGCCTGGGATGAAACATTTAAGTTATGAAGAGAGGTTGGATAGACTTGGGTTGTTTTCACTGGAGCAGGGAAGACTGAGGGGCAAGCTGATCGAGGTGTGCAAGATTATGAGGGGCATGGACAGGATGGATAGGGAGCAGCTGTTCCTCTTATTTGAAGGGTCAGTCACGAAGGGACACAAGTTCAAGGTGAGGGGCAGGAGGATTAGGGGGGATGTGAGGAAAAACCTTTTTACCCAGAGGGTGGTGATGGTCTGGAGTGCGCTGCCTGGGAGGGTGGTGGAGGCGGGTTGCCTCACATCCTTTAAAAAACACCTGGATGAGCACTTGGCACATTATAACATCCGAGGCTATGGGCCAAGTGCTGGTAAATGGGATTAGGTAGGTAGCTCAGGTGTTTCTCACATGTCGGTGCAGACTTGTTGGGCTGAAGGGCCTCTTCTGCACTTTGTGATTCTGTGATATAAATACTGTGGCTACAAAAGGTCAGAGGCTGGGAATTCAGCAGCAAGTCAGTCACCTCCTGACTCCCCAAAGTGCGTCCACCATCTATAAGGCACAAGTCAGGAGTGTGATGGAATACTCCCCAGTTGCCTGGATAACTACAGCTCCCACAACACTCAAGAAGCTGGACACAATCCAGGAAAAAGCAGCCCACTATATTGGCACCCCATCCACCACCTTAAACATTCATTCCCTCCACCACTGACACACAGTAGCAACAGTGTGTACCATCTACAAGATGGAACTCACCAAGTGTCCTTCGACAGTACCTTCCAAACCCATGACCACTACCATCTAGGACAAGGGCAGCAGATAGATGTGAACACAACCACCTGGAATTTTCTTTCCAAGTCACTCACCATCCTGACTTGGAAATATATTGCCATTCCTTCACTGTCACTGGGTCAAAATCCTGGAACTCCCTTCCTAACAGCACTGTGGGTGTACCTACACGACATGGACTGTGGCGGTTTAAGAAGGCAGCTCACCACTACCATCTCAAGGGCAAATAGGGATGGGCAATAAATGCTGGCCCAGCCAGCGACACCCACATCCCATGAATTAATACATGTTTAAAAAAAAAATCAATGAACAAACTCAAAAAAGGTAACTCCTTTAGCTGAGGAGATTTAAAGTGATGGCCCGTAGTTTTCTGTAATTAATTCATTTATTGCCTTAATTTTAAAAGGCCAGAATGATACCTGGATGAGACAACAGGTTGTTTAGACTGTACTTGTATACCCCTGAGGTTAGAAAGCTGAGGAGTGATCTGATTGTGGGGTTTGGTAAAGAGTTGAAAGGGGTAGCTAGAGAGAAACTATTTCCTCTTGTGGGGTGAGTCCAATAAAAGGAGACACATCTGAATTTAGAGCTAAGGTAAGCTTAGTGAGGGGGTAATCAGCATGTGCAGGGTGCAGTGGCGGGGGGGGTGGGGGGGGGGGGGCACGGTTTGGGTGCCAGTAATTGGATAGGGGGAGGATGTGGGCAGATGGTAGCCAGAGTGGGGTAATTATCTGGGGCATGTAGTCCAAGAGTATCTAGTATAGTAAGGGTTAATGTGGGACTGGGAAACTGTACTGCCCAGTGTGACGTAAAGTGACACCTGACCTGAGATTAGAATCAGTTGTGGACTGGACAGAGACCTTTGTAGAACCAAGCATGGAGTTAGCTCATAGCTTGGGCTATACCCTGTATAGATGTATACAGGGTATGTGTGTTATCAATAAACATTTAATGTTTAACCAGACTCAGGATCTGTAGCAAAAACAGAATTACCTGGAAAAACTCAGCAGGTCCGGCAGCATCGGCGGAGAAGAAAAGAGTTGACGTTTCGAGTCCTCATGACCCTTCGACAGAACTTGAGTTCGAGTCCAGGAAGGAGCTGAAATATAAGCTGGTTTAAGGTGTGTGTGTGGGGGGCGGAGAGATAGAGAGACGTCTCTCTATCTCTCCGCCCCCCACACACACACCTTAAACCAGCTTATATTTCAGCTCTTTCCTGGACTCGAACTCAAGTTCTGTCGAAGGGTCATGAGGACTCGAAACGTCAACTCTTTTCTTCTCCGCCGATGCTGCCAGACCTGCTGAGTTTTTCCAGGTAATTCTGTTTTTGTTTTGGATTTCCAGCATCCGCAGTTTTTTTGTTTTTATCAGGATCTGTAAGGCCTACTGAACAGAATATACAACAGGTCACAATATAAATCATGGAAAAACCTCGATTCGAAAGGCTCTAAGATCTCAGACACTTTTATTTCAGGGTAATTTTGAGTAATGTATCAATTAAGCAAATGTCTTGCTGATTATTCTGCTGTCTGCCTTTTCCTTCTATTTAAATATACATTTGTAAATAAGTTACATCACGAGCTTTAGCCTGATCAATACAGGCTAGCAGAAGACGCAAGTGTATAGTAGGCAAACCATTTACCACTGAGGTGAGAGAGATAAGCTGGCACAAGGGATGAGAGACTTTGGTCCGGGTCTTCACCGAGTCGGGTTGACTCGGGAACCCTTTAAAAATGGTGAGCGGGTCCTGATTCCGGGATTCCTGACCCCATTCCTGGGCTGTGCGATTTTCCAGGCCGGCTCCATTGTGGAGACAGATATCTCCTACTTCTCCGCAATTTTCATGGGCTCGGGCTAGGCTTATAAAGAATTGTCATTCTCGGTCTCTCAGAGGAGTCATGAACCCTAGTCTGCATGAGGGGCACTCTGAAAAGGTAAGCTCAAAAGGTCCCTCTCATACCCCCTGTACCAAGTTATGTCCCCCCCCACCCAGCCCCTCAGGCCCCAATGGCAAGCTCTGCCTTTCCATCCACTCCCTATGTCCCCTCATGCTCCCTGTGCCAGGCTGCGCACTTTCATGCCCATTGATCCACTGTACACTTTCTATAACCAGTGTTCACCACGATGTAAAGTGGGATGTGTTAAATAAAAGCTTTGAAAAAAATGCCCTTTGATCACTTTTCCTTATGCTTGAAAAGAGATTTGGACCCCAGGCTAATAAAAGTGTCAATATCCAGGCCCTTTTAAAGTTTCAAAAACCACAAACTACTAACACTTGAAACCACTTACTTATTTCAACCACCATTGTGAAATTTGCAGAGATGAAGAGTCTGAGCTCTCAATCAAACAATGATTCCTATGGGGGTCTGGGTGTTCTGTTATTCTAATAGATATGTGGGATCTCAGCCAAGCCTCATTATGTACACTTGGCTGAGAGCCCAGACAGCTATTTCAATAAGAAGACCTGCTCCCTGAGGAAAGATTGTTTGATTGACAGCTCAGGCTCTGATCTCCGCCCCAATTTCACAATTGTTTGTTGACATAGATAAATGGTTTCAAGTGATTATGGTTTGTGGTTTTAGAAGCATCAAAGGGCCTGGATGATTGACACTTTTATTAGCTTGTCGTCCAAACCTTTTCTACAAGCATAAGGAAAAAAATGATCAAAGGACGTTTTTTCAAAGCTTTTACTTAACGCATCCCACTTTACAGTGTGGTGAACACTGGCTGTAGAAAGTGTACAGTGGATCAATGAGCAATGTGGGCTAGCAGAAGACGCAAGTGTATAGTAGGCAAACCATTTACCACTGAGGCATGAGAGATAAGCTGGCACAACGGATGGGAGACTCTGGTCCGGGTTTTCACCGAGTCGGGTTGACTTGGGAACCCTTTTTTCGAGCGTAAGGAAAAACAATCAAAGGATTCAATTTTTGCAAAAAGTTTGTTTTTTTAAAACACATCCCATTTTACTCTGTGGTGAACATTGGTTGTAGAACATGTACAGTGGGTAAGTGGGCGCAGAAATGACAGGGCCAGGCGGAGGGAGCATGAGGGGACATAGGTAGTGGATTGGGGGGTGGGGCGGTATGAGGTGGCATGAATGGGGCATGTTTGGAGTTGGTGTGAAGGGTGAGGGAAAAAAAAAGTGCTTTTCTTTCACTGGGACCATGTCTGAGGAGGGCCTTTTAAACAGCCCGTCTCCACAAGCAGCAGCCCCCGTGGCTGCGTCTGCACTTCTTCCTGGGTCAGTTGACTCGACTCCAGCCCGCTCCCATTCCCCTCTTTGTGGGCACTTTCTCACAAGGCGGGTGGGCTGAGCCAGCAATTTTCCAAGTCCTGCTACCTGCCTCCAGGATGGAAATCCAGGCCTTTCGTTCTGTGGAGGGAGTGGAAAAGATGGAATTGTTCTTTTCAAGCAAAGGTTAAGGGAAGATTTAACTGAGGTGTTCAAATACATGAGGGGATTTGATACAGTAGATCAAGAGTGCAATATATGAAAGGCCCAATAATAACTCTCAAAAGGAAATACTTGAAGGGGAGAAAGGTACAGTGCGATGGGGAAAAGAGGAGGAGAGTAGGGTGAAATGAATAGTTCCTTCAGAGGCATGATGGGATAAGTGGCCTCCTGCTGTGCCTAATGATTCTAACAGGTTACTTGTTAACCCTGTGGCATGCTACCTGCATTTACCACACACATGAAGGTACAGGAATCATTGCCATAGTTATGGAAACTACAATGTGCTGTGAACCCTAGGAAGGTGGAGGGAGACTCAATTGGAACAATCCTGGGTATTCAAATAGTGCAGCACTCAGCTGATAGCTACAGGGATGAGAAACGTGGAATGGATTATAGTGAAACTTGTGATTGGAGGAGGCTTTGACAGCTACAACCTGGGGAATAGTCTCATCAATAGCCCTTTATTGTAACTTACCAATTCTGGAAGCGAAACCAAAGAGGTCGTGATATTGCTATTGATGGAACATATAATTACAGGAAGAGGCCATTCATCCCATCAAGTCCATTCTACCATTCAATTAGATTAAAGCTGATCTGAATCTTAACTGGCTCCATATCCCTTAATACCTTAACTCACGTGGTTCACTTGGAGTTTTCCCACATACCAAAGGCAATACTCTAGAGCCAGCTGGACACAGGAACCCACACCATAGAGCATCCCAAACGTATCAAGACAATGTGAAAGCCAACCTCAGGGTTTGTAAGTTGGATCCCAATACATGGGGGGGTGGGGGGGAAAACAATCTTAGACAGACCCAAATGGAGAAATCTTTGTCATCAAGTGATTTTGATATTTGAGGACAGAGTCAGTCAAGTGTCTGCAGGACAAGCGAGCAAAGCAGAAAGCCAATGCCTCCATCCATCCCTCCAACTCTGACCTCCTGTGCAGTATTTGTAATCTGTTATGCAAATAGACACTTGGCCTAATGTCACATGTGAGCATCAACCTAGACTGTAAACTGCTCTTTAAGCTGGACGCTTATCCATCAGTGACGGGAAAATCCATCAATGCCTTAACCAATAAAAAATGACCAATGTTAGTTTTAAAATTTTAAATCGATCCTTCAGCCTCAACAGCATTTTGAGATAGAGTTCCAGATTTCTATGACTCTATGCAAATGTGCTTCCTGACACCATCCCCAAATGGCTTAGTTCTTGTGACATCAAGGTAAAGAGATTGCAGGATAGGGAAAAAAAAAATCAGCTGTTATTTTTCTCCATGTTGACTTCAGTTGCACCAAATCAGAGCAGTTCTCAGAAGAGGCCTCTGATTGTTCAAGAAACAATATCCAACTCTGAGCGATGGGATGTGGGCAGCTGCCTGGACATAGGCTTTAGTAAACCAATCAGAAGTTTAACCTAATCACCTTATTCTTGGCAATGATAGGGGGAATCAGAGTGGGATGAGGAGGTGGGGAGCAAGTCATGTAGCTGGGGGAGGTGGGTAATTGATGGGCAGTGGGGGAATTGTTAACCTGGGCTAGAGATCAGTAGCTGGGATAAGGGGGAGTTGAGGGAATTGGTAGCTGTGGGCATGGGTGGATTGGTAGCCAGTAAGGGTTATTGGTAGGCAGTGAAAGGAATTGGCTGCTGGGGTGAGGGGGTAATTATCCTCTGTATTTAGGAATGGAGGCAGATCAATAGTCAGGGGAAGCTTGGGGAGGGTGAAATCAGTAGCCAGGGGGATCAATAGCCTGGGGAGAGGTGGCCAGTGGGTGGGGTAATCAGAAAGCTGAAGGGGTGGGGGATCAGTATTGGGTGGAATTAGCGGGGTGGGGAGAGATTGGTGTGGACTGTGCCTAAAGTAGACAAGAAGCCTATGTTGTAGTGTGGGGGAAAGGGGGGCCTCAAACAGGTGTTATCCCTTTATTTGCATATGTAAACCTGAGCTGACTGGATTTAGGATACAATTAACTCTATTAATAGAACAGTTGACTTGCCTTAAACCTAACAACGACCTTCAGACAGTACTTGTGTATTTGTTAGACTTGCCTTCCGCACAAAGACCAAATAATTATTTTCATAACGCATCAGAACAGGAGGCAACCACCAGACACAACATATCATTATCTGATCCAGAGACAGTACAAAGCGGTGGTAACTGAATGTTTCATTTTGAACTGAATTCATTGGTCCTGCGACAGAACTAAAACAGCTCTTTTGTGACTGTGACAAAGGTAAACTGTCCCTCCTCATGCTGTCTGCAGCCTTTGACACGGTTTGACCTCACCATCCTCCTCCAACGCCCCTTCACTGTTGTCCAGCTGGGTGGGACTGCTCTCTCCTGGTTCCATTCTTATCGATGTCATTGTAATTAGAGAATCACTTGCAATGTCTTCTCTTCCTGTCCCTGCTCCGTTCCCTCTGGTGTCAGATGGAATTTCACTTTGCCCTGGGTCACAAGACCTTCCTTGAGAGTCCCACAATTTGAGCTGTCTCGCAGAAACCCCCTTTGTTCCATTCCACTCTGTTCAGGCTGCTGCTGTACGACCTCCACTTCCTCACCCTCATTGGCCACCTGGACATGACATTCTGTTCTGCCCTCTGAAGATGGCGGGGACCCCCTGGGGGAGGCTCACTACATGGGACCCCCTCCCCTTTTCAAATCAGGGATTTGGCTGTGGAGGACGTTGCACGTAGCAGTCCCGGGCAACAAAAGATTAGGATGGTTCACGGACTTCCAGGCCACCTGTAATTTCTGCAACCTAGAGGGGTCTGTGTTCCATGTCTATACAGGGCAGAATTTTCACCTCAGCAGGCAGGCACATGCCCAACCCACTTGAGCATGAAATGACAGGTGATGACGTCAGGCAAGTGTCCGACACCAATTGCAGCCAGCAATAGTTCAGTCAGTGCACAGGAATCAGCAGTGTGCCCGCCGACAATTAGAAGGCTTATTGACGTCATTAAAGTATTAACTTTAATTTTTTTGCTGCCCATCTGACCTTACAGTTGGCAGGCACACACAAAGGCTAAGCAGCCTTTGCACTTTTTAGGAAACCTCATCCACAGGCAAGATGAGGTTTCCAAGTGCAAATAAAAATTAAAAAAAAGATTTTACACCTCATTCATAACATGGCCCTGCTCATGTGATCAATGCATTAAGTGGCCCTCCAGCATGAAATGGTGGTCTGGCCCAATCACAGGCAGCAGTCAGCTTCCCAACCACACCCAACCAACAAAGGCAAAATTCTGCCAGTAGGTTATTTGATGTGGCACTCCTTGAGGGGGTTGTTCCTCAAGTTTTGGTTGCACTTCAGCCCCACGTTCCTGCTCTTTAGTCAGCTGGTGCAGAATGTTACTCACAATAAGAGGTTGTGGTGGAAGAATTAACCCAGGCAGGTCTCTTGGTTAAAGCTGGCTTATTTCCAAGACAGCTCCTCAATGCTACTTATTTCCAAATAGCTTCCACACAAAGTGCTCCAGCTGTACCTTTTTATTCTGTTTAGATGGGATAATTAATGCCCATCACCTGTTTAACTAGCAATTGTCTTTAACAAGATGATTGCCATATTAACACATTCCTCTCTTTTCTTTTTAAACTAAAAAAAACTTGAACACTTTTTTAAAACAAACAGAGGGAAATAATGTCATGTATTTCCACGTCTATAATTCCCAAATTCCTTTTACCACATATATACGCACACAATTATAAAACAAAAACAATTTTTCATTGCATCATTATAAGACACCCCTCTTCCAACACAGTTAATAATTTTTTAGAGCAAGCACTTTTTTTTTAATAGTTGGTGACTTGTGTCAACCCATTTTATCTTAGAGATCTCTTTCTAACATCTCCTTTATTCTGGCTAGGTCTATTCGTAGCCTTTTTTCGGTAACACTTTTTGTCCAAAGAGACCGGTTATCAACATAACATTCTATGGGCAAAATTTTCCCACATTGCCCCTTATACAATATTTCTGTCAGTATGTTATAGAAGTAAACCCCTTTATCTAATACCTCTACTCAGGCCAGCGTTTCAGCAGCTAAGGTACTTTTCACTACCCTTTTTATTTTCTTGGCCTCCCAAGCCAGTGGGCAATATTTATCGTTCTTTCCCACCCTGCTGTGCTAGAGTACCCATCTGGAAGATCGGCATGTGAAGCGGCACTAAAAATGATCAACCTCATCTTCTGGATCACCCAAGGCTGAAAACTTGAGCACACATTTCTCCAAATTTAATTTTTTAAGTTTTTTATTTGCTCTCAGAGCTTGCTTAACAGTAGCATGTTTCATCATGGTACTCAGTTCCAACACATCATAACTAGTGTCAGGCCTGGTCTGAGTGCACAACCAGTTCAACTGCTCAAACTTCTCAACTGTTCCATTTCTTCCTTGGTAGCAGGATCCTCTTTATGTGAGGATCTAACCCGAGTTATTGGGATATGATTAACATTCTCTAGATAAGATTGTTGATTCAAGGTCACTCCTAACTTACTCTGCTCAATGTCTAAACCCATGTATTTAAAGGCCTCAGAAGCCAGATTTCCGAACTGGAATTCCTCCTTTACCTTCTCGATTACCCATTGTTCAAATTCTACAGATCCTTCCCACAGGAAATCATCAACATGCATGATAAAAATTCCAGCTGGTTTCTCCTTATGGTACCAATAGAACATCACGGGATCTGCCTTTAACTGAATTTAACCGGTTTTCAACAAGACAGACCTCACGGAAAAATACCAAACTCTTGATGCATCATTCAACCCATAAACACACTTATTCAATTTCCATAGCCTTTATATCAATTGATTTGCACTCCCAGGAATACGATGCCAAAATAGCTAAAAAAATCTTCAAACTCACTTTCCCTGCAGTAGGCGAGTCCACTCTGACATCCTGATCTCCTAGTCTCTCTTCAAAGCCTTGGTCTACTAATCTCGCTTTGGGCTTATATGTGCCGTCTGGGAGTACCTTTTCTGTACAGATCCATCTGTGAGATAAAGCTGGCTGTCCTCTGTCAGGTGTTTCAGAATATACCCCAAATCCCTTCCAGCTTTCTAACTCTTTCCGTTAGGCTTCCTTTATCAGCTTATTCTCCAATTTATTAGCAGTTACTAGAATCTCTGTTATAAGGACTTCTACTTCTACTGAGATTGCTAGCTTGTTTTCTAATATTCATTGTTAAGCTACGGCCTCTACTCACATTCTTCTCCCTTTCTGGACTACTACTATATGATCATCCTCCCATGTGAACAGAACTCCTTTCCATAATTTTTTCCTAGGGTCACTATCATTTTCTGGTCCACTGTCAGAACTCACTGTGCTTTCTGGGTTTCCACATCTTTACCTTGGTTTGCCAATCGATAGGTCTTGTCTCCTGTCCTTCATCCTGCACATTTAGCCAATGTTTGTATTTACCAATGGCCTTTCCTGCTCTCCCTATGATAGTAGCATCCCTCCACACACTGGTCCCTTCTGACATGTATGTTACCTTTGTTCCTACTTTGGGTTGTTGCCATTTTGGACGAAGACTGTTGTCCTGTACCTCAGTGTTACTTTGTTCATAGTCAGTCAACCCTTTATCTGCCAATATAAAAACAAAAAACTGTGGATGCTGGAAATCCAAAACAAAAACAGAATTACCTGGAAAAGCTCAGCAGGTCTGGCAGCATCGGTGGAGAAGAAAAGAGTTGACGTTTTGAGTCCTCATGACCCTTCAACAGAACTGAATGAATATTAGAAGAGGGGTGAAGTATAAGCTGGTTTAAGGTGGGGTGGGGTGCGGGGTTGGGGGAGAGAAGTTGGGGGGGGGGGGGTGGTGTGGTTGTAGGGACAAGCAAGCAGTGATAGGAGCAGATAATCAAAAGATGTCACAGACAAAGGAACAAAGAAGTGTTGAAGGTGGTGATATTATCTAAATGAATGTGCTAATTAAGAATGAATGGCAGGGCACTCAAGGTACAGCTCTAGTGGGGGTGGGTTGGAAAGACTAGCAGGGCATATAAAATTTAAAAATAATGGAAATAGGTGGGAAAAGAAAAATCTATATAAATTATTGGAAAAAAGAAAAGGAAGGGGGAAGAAACAGAAAGGGGGTGGGGATGGAGGAGGGAGTTCAAGATCTAAAGTTGTTGAATTCAATATTCAGTCTGGAAGGCTGTAAAGTGCCTAGTTGGAAGATGAGTTGCTGTTCCTCCAGTTTGCATTGGGCTTCACTGGAACAATGCAGCAAGCCAAGGACAGACATGTGGGCATGAGAGCAAGCGACAGGGAGGTTTGGGTCTTTCTTGCGACCAAACGTAAACAGGGTGACCGCTTTGCAGAACACCTGCGGTCTGTCCACAAGAATGATCCAAACCTCCCCGTCGCTTGCCATTTTAACACTCCACCCTGCTCTCATGCCCACGTCTGTCCTTGGCCTGCTGCATTGTTCCAGTGAAGCCCAATGCAAACTGGAAGAACAGCACCTCATCTTCCGACTAGGCACTTTACAGCCTTCCGGACTGAATATTGAATTCAACAACTTTAGATCTTGAACTCCCTCCTCCATCCCCACGCCCTTTCTGTTTCTTCCCCCTTCGTTTTGTTTTTTTCCAATAATTTATATAGATTTTTCTTTTCCCACCTATTTCCATTATTTTTAAATCTTATATGCCCTGCTAGTCTTTCCACCCCACCCCCACTAGAGCTGTACCTTGAGTGCCCTACCATCCATTCTTAATTAGCACATTCATTTAGATAATATCACCACCTTCAACACTTCTTTGTTCCTTTGTCTGTGACATTGTTTGATTATCTGCTCCTATCACTGCTTGCTTGTCCCTACAACCACACCACCCCCCCTCCACTTCTCTCCCCCCACCCCGCACCCTGCCCCACCTTAAACCAGCTTATATTTCATCCCTCTTCTAATATTCACTCAGTTCTGTTGAATGGTCATGAGGACTCGAAACGTCAACTCTTTTCTTCTTCGCCGATGCTGCCAGACCTGCTGAGTTTTTCCAGGTAATTCTGTTTTTGCTTTATCTTCCATTGTCTGCTCCTCATAACTATCCAGTGTATGTGTGTGAAGTGCATGGTGCCTCCTCGTGCTCTATATCCTGTTCAGAACCTGTAAAGGTATAGTCAGTACCAATTAACCGTGAAGAATGTACCCTAACAGTTTGATTATCGTGTTGCACAATTACTACTTTCCCATCGCTCCCTATAACTTTGCCAGGTCCTTTCTACTCTTTCTGGCCTTCCCTTTTATAATATACCATGTCTCTTTGTCTAAACTGTATTCCTGATGGTCTTATGCAGTGCTGTAGGGCCCGCCAAATTTTCTCCGAAACCTCAGCTTTAATGAAAGCTTTTCTGCCCACGTGCAAAGCTGAGCAGCAAAAGGTGGAGCTCAGGCTGGTTCCTTCTAGAGCAGGGGGAGCATCTGACAACACCGAAGGTAACTTTGGATTTCTTCTGTACACCAACTGATATAGACTGTACCCCCCAACCATTTGCAGAGAATTCTTTGCGTGCACCGCCCATGCTAGCGCTGTTTGCAGTTTACAATCTGATTGATCAGCCAATATTTTATGTAACATGTCATCTATTACTGCATGGTTTCTTTCGCAAAGACCATTACTAAATGGGCTCTCAGCTGCAGTATACATAACTACGATGTTTAAATAATCACACATACCTTGAAATTCCTCACTGGCGAATTCCCCACTATTATCTGTGAGGAACTTCGTTGGTGTTCCTATTTCTGTTCCTATCCATTTTTCCATGACCTTATCAACAATGGCCCTTTTGTCTTTACTATGTATCACAGTAGATAGACTAAATCTGGTTGCCACATCTATGAAGTGTAGTAAAAAAAACCCTATCCCTTGTCCCAAACTTTCAAGCCCATTGCCACTGCATCATTAAACTCCTTGGCTAGTGGTAGCTCACAACAGGATGCGGTGGTGTCTTGTGATATTTAAGGCAAATTTCACACTGAGCAGTGATTTGTTCAATAAGATCATCATATCCTTTATCAACCACTCCCACATCTCGAAGCAGAGTCTTCAGTTTGTGGCGTCGGAATTGCAAACTGTCCATGTAATTTCCAAATGATCTTCTTTTTGTCCACCAAATTCTCATTCTCAGCAGTTAACAAATCTTCATGAACTTTTTGATGAGAAATCTCTGGCTTCCTTAGTGGCAAGCAGTAATGGCCTGACTGAGTAAAATGTAAATCCACATTTTTCCCCCAAACACAACAGCTCTATCATTCTTCATATCTAGCGTCACCTGAGTCTTCTTCATTACGGATCGACTCAATAATAGCAGTATCTCACTAGAAACCACATCAGTACTGATAAACAGATTGATCCCTGCTATATTACAAGGGAGGACCACCTGTTTGGAGGATATTAATGTATTATCATCTCTGAACCTGAAGCAGGTAGAGCTTTCATACCCCTTGACCTTCCGCCGGTCTGCCTCATCGAGAGACTCCAGATAGCAGTCAAGCCAGTCCATGCCACACACTGTAGAAGTGCAACCACTGTCTAGAACCACACAATTGAAGGAATCTACCATCAAGATGCACATCACTGGATTCAAACTCTCAGTGATCAATACAATTCCATCATGGCAGGGTCACCATGATCACTTTCAGTTTCAGATGAATCCATCTCGTGGGTCACTTCAAAAACACGATTCCTTTGCTGTGGGCAGTTTGTGTAATGATGCTGGGAATCACACCAAAAACACCAATTAACCATTCCCCGTGCATTTTTTGGCTTTGAACGTCTACAGTCACCATCCCAGACACGCTTTTTGTCCCGATTCTCAAATTGGCTAGGGTTACAACCATCTTCAGATCTCCCATCATTAACCTCATCTTTGTGTTGGAATCTTCGTCTAAAAGTTGGTCGACCGCGAAATTCGGTCACCATCGAATCCTCTATCCTTTGTTTTACAGCATAGTTGTTCACATTTGCTAAACAAGAGGCAGCAAACAACTGTTTCCCCAGAAATTTTTCAGGGCAGCAGCCATTTGATCTAAGAGAGATTCTCTCCCCTGGAATTAAACCCCTGTTAGTACTTAAAGACTATCAACATGGGAAATGCGAGCACAGTCCAGTTACTTAAATGCCAATACTGATTCTGGAATTTCAAGTTCAAATCTCTGTTGTCTCTTGTACCAGTTATCAAAATCCATGATATATTCTCCCATGGACTGATCATCTGATTTCCTAAACCTATCAAAGACCATCCAAGCTTCATACACTTCATCCTTTTTAAAACATATCCAAAAATTGTACCAGATGGTTTAATCCCTCTTCATGATCCAAATCACTCACTTTCCACTCTGAAAATACCTTACTCCTTATCTTACTTTTGGCTGGTAATAACACCAGAGCCATACCTTGCTTCTTCTGGGGTATGGCAGTAACCTGGGTCCACATTTCAACTTCAGCCTTACATTGCTGATAAAGGCTCAGAGTCAGAAAAAACTGGTGGGTAGTCAAAGGTTGCAATTTTACACCTTCCTTCCACCATTCCATAAATTAAATTTTCAGCAACAGTGCACTTCTTTTCCCTCAGAAGATTGAGACAGAAATCTTCATCCACAGCAACAATCAGCAAAACTTAAAGTTCATCCTCTGCTACCTTGTTACTCCTAATAAGAGGCTGTGGTGGAAGAATTAATCTCAGGCTGGTCTCTTGATTAGAGCTAGTTTATTTCCAAGACAACTCCTCAGTGCTACTAACTTCCCAGTAGCTTCCACACAAAGTGCTCCAGCTTTACCTTTTTATTCTATTTAAATGGAGTAATCAATGCCCATCAGATGTTTAGCTACCAATTGGTTTTAACAAAATGATTGCCACATTAACACGGAGGAGGTGGGCAGATTGGAGAACCTCCTTGTTCATCTGCTCCTGGGCCTTGCCAAGGTGGCCATTAACAGGTCCAGGTGGCAGGCGATTGAGGGGATTGTTTGACCCGACTCTCTGACTCTTTTCCACAGATTCCTTCACATTCGAGTGCAGTTGTCCCCAGAAATGGAGCGCACGGTGTCTGCCGGTATGCTTGAGGCCCTTCTGTGACCGGTGGGCACTGCAGGGTCTGGAATGCATTGTGTTATTGTAATGTTATTGTAATATCATTTTTAAAGTTTCTTTTGAATTTTTTGTTACATCACCTCTGAAGGGCAATTCATTAATTAATTTGCTTACTCATTAATTGGTTTATTAGCATACACAAGAGTATAAGGAGACTCTGGAGTTGTTAATTAGTTAAGTTGTTTATTTAGTTTTAGTTTGCTCAATAGAATATAGCCCCAGGGGCAGAATTTTACAGTCCCATTGTGGAGGGGGTGGGGCTGTAAAAAGTGACGAGCCGTTCAATAGTCCATTGACTTTGTCGGGACGGTAAAATCCTGCCAGCATGAAAGTCCACCCCTGGTAATACTAGACTGGGATATTAGGGTGCACAGTATCCTGGGAGAGACAGATTGCACTAAATAGAAAGTTATTAGGTGAGTTCAGAGTA
This sequence comes from Carcharodon carcharias, assembly GCF_017639515.1. Classification (NCBI taxonomy): domain Eukaryota; kingdom Metazoa; phylum Chordata; class Chondrichthyes; order Lamniformes; family Lamnidae; genus Carcharodon; species Carcharodon carcharias. The sequence continues at coordinate 34,703,715 of NC_054482.1, read as the reverse complement.
AGGCAGAAAGCAAGAGAGCCTAAATCAGGGTTGCAGTGCATGTTTGTGAATGCACAGAGTATAGTAAATGAGATTCGAGAGTTCCAGGTGCAGATTGCCATGTGGAAATACAATGTTGTGGCTATAACAGAGACCTGGCTCAAAGAAGGACAAGACTGACCATTAAACATCCCTGGCTACAAGGTGTTCAGGAAAGACAGGAAAGGAATGAAAGGGGGAGGGTCGGCAATATTGGTTAAGGAGAATATTGCAGAGCTGGAGAGACAGGATGTCGCAGAGGGGTCAAGGACAGAATCTATTTAACTAGAGCTCAGGAGCAAAAAGGGTGCAATTACATTCCTCCGTGTACTCTATAGTCTGCCAACTAGCGGGAAGGATGAAGAGGAACAAATTTGCAGGGAAATTACAGAAATGTGTAAAAATTATGGAGTAGTTATAATGGGTGACTTAATTATCCAAATATAGACTGGGATAGTAGTAGTGTAAAGGGCAGAGAGGGTCAGGAGTTCCTACAGCTGTATGCTTCCAGTCAAACAAGAAAGGAGGCACTGCTAGACCTGGTTCTGGGGAGTGAGGTGGGCCAACAGATCAAGTGTCAGCAGGACAACGTTTAGGACACAGTGATTGTTGTATCATTAGGCTGAGGTTGGCTATGGAAAAGGACAAGGAACAATCCAGAGTAAGAATAACTAACTGGGGGGGAAAGCCAACTTAAATGGGGTAAGAATGGATCGGCCCCCAGCCGCGATTTTCACAGTGGTGGGCCAGTTAAGGTGGCTCCTCAATGGCCGGGAAGGGGTGGTTGCAATGGCAACCTGGCGGCTGGTTTAAAACCAGCAGTGAGGCTCTGGGAGGCTGCCGGCGACAAAGACATCTTGGGTGTGTCAGCAGGAGATTAAAAATTATGGACTCCAATGACGCTGCAGACATCAGGTCAGGGGGGCTGCTTAGGTGGGCACTTGGACCCCTGGTTTTCTGATGAGTGCCTCGCGGTCCTCCTCGCGGAGGAAGTGGCTATCAGGAGGGACACCCTTGTCCCCAGGGATGGAAGGAGGAGGCCACTGTACCTACAAAATAGAGCTTGGGAGGAGGTGGCAGTGCTGGTTAGCAGCCATGTTGTTGTATGGTGCACCTGGGTGCAGTGCCTGAAGAGGTTGAATGACATGCTGCACTCAGGAAGGGTGAATACCATGTTGACATGGACCAGTGTGGTGAAGTGTTAAGGTCTGGCTGTCCCCGTGGACCTCAGGGGTGCTAGAGTCTGAGTGCCAGCTGTCATTCACGCCAGAGGTGGCCCAGGGGGTGAGCTCTGGCTGCTTGGACTGAGTACCTTGCGGCTCGAGGGCCATGACCCAGATGTGCCCTGTGGAGTGTTCCTCAGGTGGGGTTGGCCAGGGTGCAGTGGAGCTGCAGGTAGAGAGTGGGCTAATCAATGCTCCTCTATCCTTTCAGGAGAAAACATCCCATAACAATATTGAGGGGTGCCGGACTGGCTGTGGCCCTGCTAACCTCCTCATCCCAACAAGATATGAGCAGGACGTCTTGGATATGGAGAGGCACCACACACCTCAGTCAACCAGCCACGGAGAGGCAGGGGTGCCAAACGAAGGTAAGAGTGCAGTGCACAGAGGTGAGAGTTTCAAATTGTACAAACATCCTGGTGTAGCCTCATCATTAATCAGAGCCTCAAAACTGGAGACCCCATTGATCATTGAAAGATGAGGGCACCTTGATACAGATCTCCATTGTCTCACCAGGGTGCCTGGCATGTGCAGTGACAGTGAATTTAACTAATAACATGTCATTGTTCTCTCCTTAGGTTTGCCACCACGCACCCAATCACAGGACCCGGAAGAGCCACCCCTCATGCCAGAGGCCCACCAGGCTTCAGATGCATCACACCCGCTCTCTGAACCAGGGACGACCGCAGATGGGTGTTAGGCCTTCGGCTAGAATGTCAGTGCACGTTGGCGAGGGCACTTCACACTCACTTGAGGTGCAGGCGAAGGCAGAGAGTGCCCAGTGTGCCGACAGCCGGAGGATGCTGGGGACCAGGAAAATGCTCAGTCAAAGGCTGATGATGAGCCTCTGGAGCCTTCCATTAGGCAGCAGGTGCTGGATGTCCAGTGAGATGTGCGGGAGGATCTGACGGAGATCCATGGGGGTCTGCGTGTCATGGTCTCTCTGTTGTGGAGGGGTCCATGCAGAGCATGAGCACTGCATTAACCCTCATACCAAGTGCACTGCCTCCTCCATTGAGACAGTGGTAACTCTCATGGAGGGGCAGCTCCAGGGGCTCGTGGGGTTGTGCTCGGACCTGCAAGCCCTCACACAGGCTCTGACCTCAGGTGGTCAGTGTCAGTGTGGGAGATGGATGAGGCACCCAGTAACCCAGATAGGTGCCCGTCCATCAATGGTGAGCAAGGAGGCCCAGAGCGACCTCACGGTGGAGCATGAACTGCCTGGCATCTCTGTTGGCTCCTCTCAGGGCACTCTGGATGATGGCAGCAGCTCCTCTGCCCCTCTGCCAGTGACTGTAGCATCTGATGAGGCTGCAATGACTGGGGAGGTGCCAGCCATGGGACTGGACACTCCCTCCCAGGCAGGGGCAGCACAGGCTCCACTGGCCAGAGGACGATTGCCAAGGTCATCAAGCCCAACAAGACAGCAGAGTCAGCAGCTGCCTCCAATGGCGGTGCCAGTGAGGGGGGTGGGGGGTGGGGTGGGTAACAAGCTGTAGCTCTCGCAAATGTAAGTTAAAGGCACCATGAGCACAAGAGGGACAGGTCACGGTGATCTTCTGTTCTGCCATGTTCTGTTTATTTTAACTGGTCTGGGGTTGAAGACCAGAGAAAGTTCTGTTAATTTGTTTTGACTTTCAACATGATATAAATGTTCTTTTGTTGTAATGGCCTGAGTATGCTTCACCTTTATTATTTTTTATTTCATTGGTGCAGGGTAGGCCAGTATGTAATGTTGAACATGACTGGCTCAAATAGGCTTTGAGTGTATCTTGGGGGCCAAGGAAAGGGTCATTTCTGTGATCTGGGATGGATCTTGGCTTGAGGTGGTAGTGCTTATTTGGCAGCCTAGCTGAAGGACCGTTGGTTCAAGGTGTCCCAGGTGTCCCTGCCTCCCTGGAAGTTACTAAGGAACCCTCAGCGTTCTCCTCACCGTGCCCCTCTTCTGACTCACTACTGGAATCATCATCTGTGGCCTGTGCAGCTGCTTCAAGATCCTCCTCCTCCAGTGGATCCCCCCCTTGCCAGTGCCAGATTGTGGAGAGTGCAGCGTACAACCACTATCAGTGACACCCACTCCGGGGGTATTGTAGTGCTGCCCCTGAACGGTCCAGGCAGCGGAAGCACATCTTGAGAAGACACATGGTCCTATCACCACTCTTGTGGGGGTATGGCTCCTGTTATACCGCTGCTCTGTTTCTGTTCTTGAGTGGCGGAGAGGTATCATGAGCCACCTCTTCAACAGATAGCCCTTGTCACCCAGGAGCCATCCATCCAATCGGGCTGGAGCACTGAAGAGCCCCGGCAACTGGGAGTGTCTCAGGATGTAGGCATTGTGGGAGTTGTCAGGGTACCTTGCACAGACTTGTAGAATCAGCATCCTGTGGTCACAGACTATTTGCACGTTCATGGAGTGGAGGCCCTTCCTGTTGACGAAGGCACCGGGCACTGACATCTTGATGGCCACATGTGTGCAGTCTATTGCACCCTGGATGCGGGGGAAGCCAGCAATCACTGCAAAGCCTCTGGTTCACTCAGCCTGGCTGGTCTCGTCCGTATGGTAATGAATGGAAGGGCAGCGGATGTTATATACATGGATTTCAGTACGGCCTTTGACAAGGTCGCTCATGGCAGACTGGTACAGAAGGCAAAGTCGCACAGGATCAGAGGTGAGCGGGCAGGATGGATTAACTTGGTCATAGAAGACAGAGGGTAGCAGTGGAAGGGTGGTTTCCTGAATGGAGAGCTGTGACTAGTGGAGTTCTGCAGGGATCAGTGCTGGGACCTTTGCTGTTTGTAGTATACATAAATGATTTGGAGGAAAATGTAACTGGGCTAACTAGTAAGTCTGCAGACGACACTAAGGTTGGAGGAGTTGCAGATAGTGAAGAGGATTGTCAAAGGATACAATGGGAAATAGATCAGTTGGAGACTTGGGCGGAGAAATGGCAGATGGAGTTTAATCCGGACAAATGCGAGGTAATGCATTTTGGAAGGTCTAATACAGGCAGGAATTATACAGTAAATGGCAGAACCCTTAAGTGCATCGACGGGCAGAGGGATCTGGGTGTACAGGTCCACAGGTCACTGAAAGTGGCAACGCAGGTGGATAAGGTAGTCAGAAAGGCATATGGCATGCTTGCCTTCATTGGCAGGGGTATTGAGTATAAAAGCTGGGAAGTCATGCTGCAGCTGTATAGAACCTTGGTTAGGCCACACTTGGAATATTGTGTGCAATTCTGGTCACCACGTCATCAGAAGGATATGGAGGCATTGGAGAAGGTGCAAAGGAGGTTTACTAGGATGCTGCCTGGTCTGGAGGTTATTAGCTATGAGTAGAGGTTGGAGAAACTCGGATTGTTCCCACTAGAGCGACGGAGATTGAGGGGCGACTTGATAGAAGTTTACAAAATTATGAGTGGCATGGACAGAGTAGATAGTCAGAAGCTTTTTCCCAGGGTAGAAGAGTCAATTACTAGGGGACATAGATTTAAGGTGAGAGGAGAAAACTATAGAGGAGATGTGCGGGGCAAGTTTTTTTACGCAGAGGGTAGTGAGTGTCTGGAATTCGCTGCCAGAGGAGGTGGTGGAAGCAGATACAATAGGGGTGTTTAAGAGGCAGCTTGACAAATACATGAATAGGATGGGAATAGAGGGATATGGACCCTGGAAGTGCAAAATATTTTAGTTGACCGGCAATATGATCGGCGCAGGTTTGGAGGGCCGAAGGGCCTGTTCCTGTGCTGTACTTTTCTTTGTTCTTTGTTCTGTGAATGAAAGTCAGTACCTGCCTGAACAGAGCTTCGATCACCAGCTTGATGCAACTGTGGACGGCTGATTGGGACACTCCACACAGATCCCACACTGAGCCCTGGAAAGAGCCGGAGGCCTATAAGTTGAGGGCCAATGTGACACCCCACTGGCATGGGGTGTCTGTCCACACAGTCGGAGCTGATCTCAGGGCCGATAATCTGGCAAATGGAAGTCACGATCTCTCTTGAGAGGCAGAGCCTCCTATGGCATTGCCCCTCGGACATACTGAGGTAGCTGCATCACCGCCTGTAAACCCTGGCAGCAGGATAGTGGCGTCTCCTGTAGCCCCTTCCACCTTGGACTACCTGCTGGCCCCGCATCCCTTGTACCTGCACCTCTCCTCCCACCGGCCCCTCCCCTGGAAGCTGCATAGGGACACCTGGCCTCCTCTCCCTTCTACCCTTCTCTTCCTCCTCAGTGGCAGTGCCCCCAGCTGAGCCCACAACTCCCATTACCAGGGAAAGGGAAGGCTGTCTGATACCTGGAAGGATCCACATGGCCTGAATCCTCTGGGGTCCTTGGAGGCACCAAGGAGTCCTGAAATGAAGCCTGGAAATTCTAACAATGAAGCCCCGAACAGAGGTGAAGCTGCCAAGTGCCAATAAGTCACCAGCAGCAAACTATCTACCAAACTCCTCATTACCCACACCGACAATGCTGTTGACCCTTTTTATCCTGCCCTTGGATGAGGTTTTTGAAATTGTCGGCTGGTCACCTGCCCGTTTTGCCCGTGTGATGAGCAGAAAATCGCACGGGCAATGAAAAATCGCTGCCAATTGCCTTTTTAGTGGCCTTAACTGGCCTCTTAATTAATGGTGGGCATGGCTCTGGCATCTGCACATGCCCGGCAAGCAAAATATCACACGAGTGTGTGATGCCATTGGGATGCTCGCCCAATGTGCTATTTTGCACTTGGGCGTGTCGGGCATGTGCCTGCACGCATGCTGAGCAAAACACTCTGCCCTCATGCTCACTGTTTAAAAATAAGGGATCACCCATTTAAGACAGATGAGGGGAAATTTTTTCTCTCAGAGGTTGTGAGTCTTTTGAACTCTCTTCCTGAAAAGGTGGTGAAAGCAGAGTCTTTAAATATTTTTAAGGCAGAGCTAGGTAGATTCTTGATTAACAAGGGGGTGAAATATTATTGGGGGAGGCAGGAATGAGGGGCTGAGATTACATTCAGATCAGCTACGGTCTTGTTGAATGGCAGAGCAGGCTTGAAGACCAGAGTGGCCTACTCCTGCTCCTCATTCGTATGTTTGTATGTATCAGGAAAGGCAAGGGTCCCAGCACTGACCCCTGGAGGACTCCATTACAAACCTTCCTTCAGACTGAGAAACATCCATTAGCCAGTAATATTGCCTTCCTGTTTGCACAGCCAATTATGTGACCATGTTGCTAATGTCTCTTTTATTCCATGAGTGCAGAAGGGGAGGCAATGGCATAGTGGCATTGTCACTGGGCTAGTAATCAAGTGACTCAGGATATGATTCTCTGGGTTCAACTCCCACCATAGCAGATGGTGAAATTTAAATTCAATAAAAATCTGGAAGTAAAAGTAATGATGACCATAAAACCATTGTCAATTGTTGTAAAAACCCATCTGCATCACTAATGCCCTTCAGGGAAGGAAATCTGCTGTCCTTACCTGGTCTGTCCTACTTGTGACTCCAGACTCACAGAATGTGGTTGACTTTTAAATGCCCTCTGAACAAGGCAATTAGTGATGGGCAATAAATGCTGGCCTAGCCAGTGATGCCCACATCCAGTGAATAAAAAAATCTGTTGTGTGGCACTGATGCCTTTTGAAAGTCCATGTACACCACATCAACAGCATTGCCCTCATCAATCCTCTATTATGTCATCAAAAAACTCCAGCAAGTTAGTTAAACATGATTTTCCCTTCACAAATCCATGCTGGCTTTCCTTAATTAATGTGCATTTGTCCATGTGATGATTAACTTGGTCCCAAGTTATTGTTACAAGGTTGTGACATTTACAATTCTCCAGTCCTCTGGGACCACCCCTGAGTCGAAGGAAGCTTGGAAAATTATGGCCAACATCTCTGCAATTTCCGCTCTCACTTCCCTCGTATCCTTGGGTGCATCTCATCTTGTCTCGGTGCTTTATCAACTTCAAGCACAGACAGCTTGTTCAATAACTCCTCCTCTTCAGTTTTAAACACTTCTAGTGTCTGAACTACCTCCTCTGTTATCATGGCCTGGGTAACATCTTCTTCCTTCGTAAAGACAGATACAAAGTATTCATTTACTACCTCAGATATGCCCACTGCCTTCATGTGTAAATCCTCTTTTTGGTCCCTCATCATCCCAATTCCTCCTTTTACCCTTTTACTATTTATATGCCTATAGAAGAAATTGGGATTCCCCTTTATGTTAGCTGCCAGTCTCTTTTCATACTCCCTCTTTGCTTCTCTTGCTTTTTCACCTCCTCTCTGAACCTTCTATCTTCAGTCTGGTTTTCAATTGTGACACTTGTAAAAAGCACATTTTTTCTCCTTTGTCTCACCTATCTCCTTTGTCATCCAGGGAGCTCTGGATTTGTTTGTGCTATCTTTCCCTTTCGAGGGAATATACCTTCACCGAACTCTCTCTTCTTTGGAGGTAGCCCATTGACCAGCTACTGTTTCTCCTTCCAACCTTTGGCTCCAATTTATTCGGCCCAGATCTGTTCTTACTCATTGAACTTGGCTTTCCCCAGTTAATTATTCTTACTCTGGATTGTTCTTTGTCCTTTCCCATAGTCAGCCTAAACCTTATGACAAAGGTCACTGTCCCCTAAATGTTTTCAAACTGACACTTGATCCACTTGGCCCGCCTCATTTCCAAGAACCAGATCTCTCCTTCCTCGTTGCGCTGGAAAAATACTGCTTAAGAAAATTTTCCTGAACACACTCTAGAACTCTTGACCCTTTCTGCCCTTTACACTAAGACTATCCCAGTCAATGTTTGGATAATTAAAGTCCCCCATTAAGCACTCTATAATTCTTGCATCTTTCTGTAACTTCCTTCTGAATTTGATCCTCTACATCCTTCCCACTGCTTGGTGGCCTGTAGACCACAGTGAACAATGTGATTGTACCTTCTTTGTTCCTTAGCTCTGGTGAAATAGATTCTGTCCTTGAGTTCTCTGGGCCGTCCTCTTCCTCCAGCTCTGCAATACTCTCCTTCATTGGAATCAAAGGTTGACAGGGAAAATGGTAACTGAAGAGGAGATAGTTCAGGTGCAAGGTATATTCCCTCGAAAAGTAAAGGTAGGGAAAACAAATCCAAAATGACAAAAGAATAGAAAATAAAATGAAGAAGAAAAAGTGTGCTTATGACAGATGTCAGGTGGCTAATGTAACCGAGAGCCAGGCTGAATATAGAAGGTTCAGAGGGGAATTGAAAAAGCAAATAAGAAAAGCAAAGAGAGTCAAAAGTGTGATTATTTCTTACGTATGGGAACCAGAAGACATAACAATGTGATTTGCCTGGATAGTTGTTTCTTGGCCACCACAGACAGGATGGGCTGAATGCCCTTCTTCTGAGCTGGAAATTTTTGTGTTTTTAATCCTGCTCGTCACATGGTACAGTGCTAATTGAGTTGCCGATTAATCATAAAAAATAATTGGTATCAATTCGTCTACAACAGACCCAGACGAGAGGGGAGGGAAACCCCAGTGATGGAGAGCTTTGAGGATCATAAGTCCAAAGTCTTGCTGGAGTTTTTGGATGAGGTAAAAGATGTTAATAGATGCTGTTGATGTGGTGGTGTACATAGACTTCCAAAAGGCATTTGATAAAGTGCTGCGCTACGGACTAGTGAGCAAAGTTAGAGCTCATGGAATAAAATCTATATTGTGAGAAATCTTTAAAAATTTATTGAAAATTTTAGAAATCTTATGAAGAAAGCGTGCTGTCTGCAAATCACAGGATAGGCCTGTTAGCTCTGCCAAGGACATGCCTGTAGTGCAGACATTCCTGATAAGGTTGGATCCATGCCTGAGAGAAAGGTTAAAAAAACAGGATCGCGAGGGAAAGAAAATCACTGTGGACAGGAAGAGATTTTCAAAGTGGTCCATGCTGGCTTCAGTCCTCATTACCAGCAGCCTGGAAAAGGCCTTCCTGGTTTGGCCTCAGCATGGAGCATTGTGTCCAGTTCTGACCCACACTTTAGGAAGGATCTGAGGACTTTAAAGAGGGTGCAGAAAAGATTCATGGGAATGGATGAGAAACTTCAGTTACGGAGAAAGATTGCCAAAGCTGGGACTGTTCTCTTCAAAGAGAAGTTTGGGAAGAGATTTGATAGAGTTATTCAAAATCATGAGGGAAATGGATAGAGTAGATAGGGAAAAACTGTTCCCATTGGTGTAAGGATTGAGAACTGGAAGGCACAGATGTAAGGTAACTGGTAAAAGAAGCAATGGCGACAGGAGGAAAACCTTTTTCACATAGCAAGTGGTTAGGATCTGGAATGCACTGTCTGAGGATATGGTGGAGGCAGGGTTAATTGAAGCATTCAAAAGAGAATTGGATCACTATCTGCAAAGGGAAATGTGCAGGGCTATGGGGTGAAGGCAGTGGAGTGGCACTGAGTGAATCGCATTGACAGAGGGTCAGCAGGGACATGATGAGTCGAATAGCCTCCTGCTGTGCTGTAACATTCTATGATGCTATGATAGGTGACCTGTTCCTCCCCGATACTTAGCAAATCATGTCTCAAATTCCTCATATTTTGTATTCTGAATCTTATGTTCTGATGAAAACGTGTCTAATTTGTCTTTGCGTGAATCAACTCTGACTTACTGTCACCTGGAATCCTGTTCGATATATTGATCTTTCAGCCACATCTTCTACATTTTTGGATCATGTGAAATAGTTTCTAAATGTATGTATAAAATTAAAGAGCTCTCACTTTAGTGTCTGCAGAATAAAGAGAATAGTTGTGATTTTCAATTCATAAAACACAGAATAAATCCAGACTGCATTTTATTGAGAGTATAATTTGATTAATTTATTTGCTTTGAATCAGTAACCTTGATCTTAGTCCCTACATATAAATACTTGTACTGTTATCAAATACTGAATCCTCTAACTTCTTTTTGGAACAATACAGGAAATCTAATAGTAATATTGAAAAATTAATTCTCCATTCAGAACTCCTATGCAAATATTTTCAATGTAAAATGGCTGAACAAGTGGCAATGCAAATGGTAACACCAGCTGTGGGCAGGAAATCGCCAGCACCATGCCATGTTTCAGAAGCTCCAAAGCAGATGCCAGTCCTGCAAACAAGGTGTCAGCAGAGACCATCTCGCACCACCGGCTAGGGACAACGTCAGGTATGGCACTTGGGCAGACTTTGCCATTCCAGAATTGACTTGATCAGGCATCATAATAAGCGCAGATGATCTCATCTGACCTCGCCAAAGTTCTGAGTTGGGATTCCCAACATCCCTCAGATAGAAGGATACCAAATCAACCAAAATGTGTGGACAAAACTGTCATCTTTACCTCACTATGTAATGGTGGGAGATGACACTTCTCTCTTAATCTGATCAATAATCTATAATGGTTCCCTGCCGCATTGACAGCTCTCAGCAGCATATTCCCCACACCTTCAACTCCTGCATTCATATCAGTGTCAGCTGTGGTTTAGTGGGCAGCCCTTTTTGGTCTGGGGCAGAAAGTTTTGGGTTTGTGACCTGCTCCAGAAACTGGAGCCCATAATCTACACTGATGTCCCAGGGCAGCACTGAGTGTCAAGAACAGCTGCCTCACCTGTGGAATTCAGCACTTTTGTCCATGTTTGGAGAAAGGCTGTAATGAGGTAGCACTGTCAACATGTTCCATCACTTTGCTGATTGTTCAGTGGAGATATGAGCAGAGCTTAGATCTGATCTGTTGGTTGTGGGATTGCTTAGCTCAGTCTCCTGAACATGTTGCTTCTGCTGTTTGGCATGCAGGTTGTCCTGTGTTGTAGCTTCACTTTATTGGCATCACATTTTAGGTATGCCAGCTGCTGCTGCTAGTTTGGTCATCTGCACTCTTCAATGAACCAGGGTTGCTCCCCTGGCTTGGTGGTAATGGTAACCCCCAGGATGTTGATATTGAGGGATTTCAGTGATGGTAGTTGACTGGATTGGATTTGTCCTTTTTTTGTGGACAGGATATACCTGGGCAATTTTCCACATTGTCAGTTAGATGCCAGTATTATAGTTGTAATGGAGCAGCTTGGCGAGGGGCACGGTTAGTTCTGGAGCACAAGCCTACTGCCAGGTTGTTGTCAGGGCCCGTAGCCTTTGCACTATCCAGTGCCTTCAGCTGTGTCTTGATATCACATAGAGTGAATTGAATTGGCTGGAGACTGGCATCTGTGATGCAGGAGGAGGCCAAGATGGATCACCTTCACTGCATTTCTGGCTGAAGATGTTTGCAAATGCTTCAGCCTTGGCTTTTTGCATTGATGTACTAGGTTCCCCCATCATTGATGATGGGGATTTTTTTATGGAGATTGTCCTTGGGTTAGTTGTTCAGTTGTCCACCACCATCCACAACTGGAAGTGGCGGGATTGCAGAGCTTAGATCTGATCCGTTGGTTGTGGAATCGCTTTGCTCTGTCTATCACTTGCTGCTTCTGCTGTTCGTCATGCAAGTGGTAGCTTCATGATGTTGGCACCTGCATTTTAGAATGGCAAGTGCGGCTCCTAGTATGCTGTCCTGCACCCAGGGTAGATTCTCTGGCTTGATGGTAATGGTAACCTCCAGGATGTTGGTGGTGGGGGATTCAGTGATGGTAATGCCATTGAATGTCAAGAGGGGATGGTTAGATTCTTTCCTGCTGGAGATGGTCATTGCCTGGTACTTTTGTGATGCGAATGTTACTTGCCACTTGTTAGCCCAAGCCTGAATTTTGTCCAGGTCTTTCTGCAGATGGACACAGACTGTTTCAGTATCTGAGGAGATGATGTGAATGGTGCTGAACATTGTGCAATTATCAGTAAAAATCTCCACTAATGAAGTATGATGGAAGGAAAACAAAAACAGATTTACCTGGAAAAACTCAGCAGGTCTGGCAGCATCGGTGGAGAAGAAAAGAGTTGACGTTTCGAGTCCTCATGACCCTTCGACAGAACTGTTTTGTTCTGGATTTTGTTTTTGGATTTCCAGCATCCGCAGTTTTTTTGTTTTTATATATATGATGGAAGGAAGGTCATTGATGAAGCAGTTTAATGAAGAGTGCAGAAGGGCATACCAGGAGCAGCACCAGGCATACCTAAAGATGAAGTGTCAACCTGGTGAAGCTAGACTACTTGTGTGCCAAACAGCATAAGCAGCAAGTGATTAACAGAGCTAAGTGATCTCACAACCAATGGATCAGATCTAAGCTCTACAGTCCTGCCACATCTAATCGTGAATTGTGGTGGACAATTAAACAACTCACTGGAGGAGGAGGCTCCACCAATATCCCCATCCTTGCCAGTGCAAAAGACAAGGCTGAAGTATTTGGTACAATCTTCAGCCAGGAGTGCCGAGATCCACCTCGGCTTCCTCCGGAGGTCCCCAGCATCACAGATGCCAGTCTTCAGCCAATTCGATTCACTCCATGTGATATCAAGAAACGGACGAAGGCACTGGCTACTGCAAAGGCTATGGGCCCTCTCAATATTCCAGCAATAGTACTGGAGACTTGTGCTCCAGAACTTGCCGTGCCCTTAGCCAAGCTGTTCCAGTATATCTACAACACTGGCATCTACCCGGCTATGTGTAAAATTGCCCAGGTATGTCCTAGCACAAAGGAAGATGATTGTGGTTGTTGGAGGTCAGTCATCTCAGCTCCAGGAGATCACTGCAGGAGTTCCTCAGGATAATGTCCTAGGCTCAACCATCTTCAGCTGTTTCATCAATGAGCTTCCTTCAATCATAAGGTCAGAAATGGAGATGTTCGCTGATGATTGCACAATGTTCAGCGCCATTGGCGGCTCCTCAGATACTAAAACAGTCTATGTCAAAATGCAGCAAGACCTAGACATTTTCCAGGATTGAGCTGACAAGCAACAAGTAACATTTGTGCCACACAAGTGTCAGGCAATGACCATCTGCAACAAGCGAAAACCCAATCATCACCCCCTGATGTTCAATGGCATTACCAAAGTTGAATCCCCATCGACCAGAAACTGAACTGGACTAGCCACATAAATACAGTGGCTACAAGAACAGGCCAAGGGCTGGGAATTCTGTGGTGAGTAACTCACCTCCTGACTCCCCAAAGCATGTCCACCATCCACAAGGCACAAGTCAGGAGTGTGCTGGAATACTCTCCATTTGCTTGGATGAATGCAGCTCCCACAACACTCAAGAAGCTCAACAACGTCTAGGACAAAGCAGCTCACTTGTTTGGCACCACATCCACAAACATTCACTCCCCCCACCACCGACACACAGTGTGTACCATCTACAAGATGCACTGCAGGAATTCACCAAGGCTCCTTAGACAGCACCTTCCAAACCCATGACCGCTACCATCTAGTAGGACAAGGGCAGCAGATAGATGGGAACACTAGCACCTGGAAGTCACCCTCCAAGCCACTCACCATCCTGATTTGGAAATATATCAGTGTTCCTTCACTGTCGTTGGGTCAAAGTCCTGGAACTTCCTCCCTAACAGCACTGTGGGTGTACCTACACCACATGGACTGCAGCTGTTCAAGGAGGCAGCTCACCACCACATTCTCAAGGGGAAATTAGGGATGGGCAATAAATGCTGGCCTAGCCAGCGAAGCCCACATCCTGTGAATTAATAAAAAAAAAGTGCTGAAGATGGTTGGGCCGAGGTCACTATCCTGAGAGACTCCTGCAGTGATGTCCTGGAGCTGAGATGACTGACTTCCAACAACCACAATCGTCTTCCTTTGTGCTAGGTGTCATAAGATCTTAAGAATTAGGAGCAGGAGTAGGCCATTCGGCCCCTCGAGCCTGCTCTGCCAATCAATAGGATCATGGCTGAACTGAATGTGACCTCAAATTCTGACTGCCCCATAACCCTTGACTCCTTTGTCAATCCAAAATCTCTCTAACCAGTGGTGAGTTTGCCTCTTAATTCCCATTGATTTCAATCCTGTTGAGCTCCTTGATACCACACTCAGTCTAATGCCATCTTGATGTCACGAGTGGTCCATCTCACCTCACCATTGGGATACAGCTCTTTTGTCCATGTTTGAACCAAGGCTGTAATGAAGCCTGGAGCGCAGTGCTCCTGGCAGAAACCAACCTGAGCAGGTTTATTGCTGAGTGTGTGGCACTTGATGTCATGTGTCCACTATCAAAGACCCCTTCCATCACTTTACTGATGATGGAGAGACTGACGGGGTGGTAGTCGGCTGGGTTGGATTTGTCCTGCTTTTTGTGGACAAGATGTACCTGGGCAATTTTCCACATTATTGTTTAGAGGCCTGTGTTGTGGTTGTACTGAGACAGCATGCTTACAGGCACAGCTAGTTCTGGAGCACAAGCCTTCAGTACTACAGCTGGGATGTTGTCAGGGCCCTTAACCTTTGCAGTAGGCAGCACACTCAGTTGATCTTTGACACCATGTGGAGTGAATCGAATTGGCTGAAGTCTGGCATCTGTGATGCTGGGGACCTCTGGAGGAGGCAGAGTTGGATCAACCACTCGGCACATCTGGCTGAAGATTGTTGCAAATGCTTCAGCCTTATCTTTTGCACTGATGTGCTGGGCTCCTCCATCACTTAGGATGGGGATATTTGTGGAGCCTCCTCATCCAGTGAGATGTTTAACTGTCCACCACCATTCACAACTGGATGTAGCAGGACTGCAGAGCTTAGGTCTTACCCATTGGTTGTGGGATCTCTTAGCTCTGTCTACCACTTGCTGCTTATGCTGTTTGGACTGAATGTTGTAATTTCACCAGGTTGGCATCTAATTTGTATGTATTTCTGGTGCTGCTCCTGGTCTGTTCTCCTACATGCCTCATTGAACCAGGGTTAGTTCCTTTGTTTTATGGTAGGGATTTTGGCTGAATACAATTCTGCTGCTGCTGATGGCCCAAAGCGGCTCATAAATGCCCAGTTTTGAGTTGCTAGATCTGTTCTGAATTGGCCCCACTTAGCACGGCTGTGGTTCCACACAATGTAATGGAGGGAATCCTCAATGTGAAGACAGGGCTTTGTCGCCACAAGGACTGTGTGATGGTCACTGCTACCAATGCTGTCATGGACAGATGCATTTATGACAGCTAGATCGATGTGGGCAAGGTTAAGCATGGTTTTTCCTCTTCTTGGTTCCCCCACCACCTGCCGCAGGCCCAGTCTGGCAGTTATGACCTTCAGAACATGACTAGCTCCATCAATTGTGGTGCTACCGAACGACTCTTGGTGATGGACATTGAAGTCCCACACTCAGAGTACATTTTGTGCCCTTGCCACCTTCAGTGCTTCTTCCAATTAGTGTAAAACATGGAGGTAATCAGCAGGAGGTTTTCTTGCCCATGTTTGACCTGATGCCATGAGACTTCATGAAGTCCAGAAGGCAACTCCCTCCCGACTGTATACCAACCACTGTGCCACCACTTCTGCTGTGTCTGTTCTACCGGTGGGCCAGGACATACCCATGGATGGTGACGGTGGAGTCTGGGACATTGTCTGTAAGGTATGATTCCGTGAGGATGACTAAGTCAGGCTGTTGGATGACAAGTCAGTGGGATGGCTCTCCTAATTTTGGCACAAGTTCCCAGGTGTTAGTGAGGGGGACTTTGCAGGGTTGACAGGGCTGAGTGTCCCATTGCTGTGGCTGAACCAAGTGCCTCAGCCGAAGTCTTATGCTTTTGCGTAGAATGTTCAAGGCAACTGAGTGGCTGGCTAGACCATTTCTGAGACTGGTTCAGTCACATACATTGCTGTGGGTCTGGAGTCACATGTAGGCCAGACTCTGTAAAGGCGACATTAGCGAACCAAATGGGTTTTTATCACAATCCTGTAGAGATTTTCCAGCCCCACCCACTGCTGGGATCATCCGATCCCGCTGAAAGTCAATTGACCTCAAAGCTCCTGTGGTTGGAAAATCCCGGCTGTGGTTTCATGGCCACCATTACTGAGCCCATGGCCAGGATATTATGGCCCTGCTGAGCTGAATGGAGATTTAAATGGCTTGCCACATCCGCTGGGGAGAGACATGCCACAGCGGGGCTGAAAAATCCTGGCCCATGTTTTAACTCCAGATTTATTTTTTTTAAAAATCACCCTTCCTTTCACCCATCTGCATTTCACTTCTGCAGAACACTTTAATGAGGTCTCTTTGAGATCTGTAAGGCCAAGACTAAGGTATCAGTCAAGATATTTAAGGTGGGAGATATGTTGGCATCCAGAATCTACTATATGATGCTGGAGACCTGCGGGGGCTGTCATGATGATGGGAACTTGTGTCTGAGTGAGATCTACCTATAACTTCACCAACTAACCAAAAACATACTGAGATAAAAGGAAAAAACTGCAGATCCAAAACAAAAACAAAAATACCTGGAAAAACTCAGCAGGTCTGGCAGCATCTGCGGAGAGGAACACAGTTAACGTTTCGAGTCCAAATGACCCTTCAACAGAACTAAGGAAAAATAGAAGAGAGGTGAAATATAATCTGGTTTAAGGGGGTGGGGGTGGGGCAAGTAGAGCTGGATAGAGGGCCAGTGATAGGTGGAGATAACCAAAAGATGTCACAGACAAAAGGACAAAGAGGTGTTGATATTATCTAAAGAATGTGTAAGGGTAGAAAGCAGGACAAGCAAGGTACAGATAGCCCTAGTGGGGGTGGGGTGATGGAATCAAAAAAGGCTAAAAGGTAGAGATAAAACAATGAATGGAAATACATTTAAAAATAATGGAAGTAGGTGGGAAAAGAAAAATCTATATAAATTATTGGAAAAACAAAAAGGAGGCGGAAAAATTGGAAAGGGGGTGGGGATGGAGGAGTGAGCTCATGATCTAAAATTGTTGAACTCAATATTCAGTCCGGAAGGCTGTCAAGTGCCTAGTCAGAAGATGAGCTGCTGTTCCTCCAGTTTGCGTTCAGCTTCACTGGAACAATGCAGCAAGCCAAGGACGGACATGTAGGCATGAGAGCAGGGTGGTGTGTTGAAATGGCAAGCAACAGGGAGGTCTGGGTCATGCTTGCGGACAGACCGAAGGTGTTCTGCAAAGTGGTCACCCAGTCTGCGTTTGGTCTCTCCAACGGAGAGGAAACCGCATTGGGAGCAGCGAATGCAATAGACTAAGTTGAGGGGAGTGCAAGTGAAATGTTGCTTCACTTGAAAGGAGTGTTTGGACTCTTGGATGGTGAGGAGAGGGGAAGTAAAGGGGCAGGTGTTGCACCTTCTGTGGTTGCATGGGAAGGTGCTGTGGGAGGGGGTTGAGGTGTAGGGGTGATGGAGGAGTGGACCAGGGTGTCCCGAGGGAATGATCCCTGCGGAATGCTGCCTGGGGGGGTGAAGGGAAGATGTGTTTGATGGCGGCATCATGCTGGAGTTGGCGGAGGATGATCCTTTGAATGCGGAGGCTGGTGGGGTGATAAGTGAGGACAAGGGGGACCCTATCATGTTTCTGGGAGGGAGGAGAAGGCATGAGGGCGGATGTGCGGGAGATGGGCTGGACATGGTTGAGGGCCCTGACAATCACCGTGGGTGGAAAACCTCGGTTAAGGAAGAAGGAGGACATGTCAGAGGAACTGTTTTTGAAAGTGGCATCATCAGAACAGATGCGACGGAGGCGAAGGAACTGAGAGAATGGGGTGGAGTCCTTACAGGAAGCAGGGTGTGAGGAGCTGTAGTCAAGGTAGCTGTGGGAGTTGGTAGTCTTGAAATGGATATTGTTAGACAGTCTATCACCAGAGATTGAGATTGAGAGGTCAAGGAAGGGAAGGGAAGTGTCAGAGATGGACCATGTGAAAATGATGGAGGGGTGGAAATTGGAAGCAAAATTAATAAATTTTTCCAGGTCCAGACGAGAGCATGAAGCAGCACCGAAGTAATCATCGATGTACCGGAGAAAGAGTTGTGGGAGGGGGCCAGAGTAGGACTGGAACAAGGAATGTTCCACATACCCCATAAAGAGACAGGCATAGCTGGGGCCTATGCGGGTACCCATAGCCACACCTTTTATTTGGAGGAAGTGAGAGGAGTTTAAGGAGAAATTGTTCAGTGTGAGAACAAGTTCAGCCAGACACAGGAGAGTAGAGGTGGATGGGGATTGTTCGGGCCTCTGTTCGAGGAAGAAGCCGAGGGCCAGCAGACCATCCCGGTGGGGGATGGAGGTGTAGAGGGATTGGTCGTCCATGGCGAAGAGGAGACGGTTGTGGCCAGGGAACTGGAAATTGTTGATGTGACGTAAGGTGTCAGAGGAATCGTGGATGTAGGTGGGAAGGGACTGGACAAGGGGAGAGAAAAGGGAGTCAATATAGCAAGAAATGAGTTCTGTTGGGCAGGAGCAAGCTGACATGATCGGTCTGCCGGGACAGTCCTGTTTGTGGATTTTGGGTAGGAGGTAGAAGCGGGCCGTCCGAGGTTGGGAGACTATCAGGTTGGAAGCTGTGGAAGGAAGATACTGAAGTATTTGAAAAAAAACTGTTTTAAAAAAAAATGCAATAAAAGACAAATGGCTAACGTGTCACCTGATATCTGAAATTATAATTGACCTTTTCTGGAAAGTTACTATATGGATTGCACTGACCTGTTGCTCATGGAATTTCACACCTGGGGATGTCAAGGTCCACTTCAAAAAGGAAGGCATTAAAAATGCAAAATGCTGGACTTTAATCAACTGTAATTCTGTCAAGACAATGGGAACTGCTAACCAGCCAGATACACCCCAACAGATATTCAAAACCCCCTGTGGAGGACAAAATAACCCCATCTCCTATTGGTTTCTACTATTTTGAAATGTGTCAAAAGTTTCTGAGATGAAGGGTCAAAAATGTGACCATTTGTTGTACAACAAAGACTGCAAGACATGTTAATTGAACTCCTTCTTGGAATATACTGGCAAACGGTTTTCCCAAGAACTGGTTTAGCCAAGCTAGAAACAGAGAGAACTAATCAAAGTCATAGGAAAAACTGCTGAAGGGAGCAGCAAGGAATCTCTCTCTCTCTGAGCTAAGATTCTCTCTCTGAGCTAAGATTGACTCCAGTAAAGTGCAGTTATCTGGACTTCAATTCAACTCCAGGATTTTAAAGAAAACCAGCTAACTTCAACAGGCCACAACATTCAGCAATCTATGCTTCAAGGACAAGCCAAAGACTTAATTGTATATTCTTTTAACTTTTATTTGGATTCTAACTTTCTTACATCTGGTATCTGTGTGTTGTGTATGTTGTAGCATCTCTATTTTTTCTCAGGTTTAGTAGCTAATAAAGTTACACTTTCTTTGACTCAAAAAAACCTGGTTTGATGCTTCCATTAATAGGTCAATACACTTAGATTAGAAAAATCCTATTTGGGGAAAAAGAAAATGACAAAACTTTTGTTGCAACCAGCTGAGGGGACTGAAGAGGTTCACTCTTTCTCACCCAGTTGTAACAGCGTTGAATTGTTTGAAGTGTTTGAAGTTCCACTGAGTTGGCTACTTTGTCCATGGGAAGCACACCATCACAATGCCCTGCAATATAACCTCCCACACACAACAACCCTGGTTGGAGATTGTGGTCAGTTGTTGGTTCTCCTCTCTCTGAGCTAGAAGGCTCTGAGTTCAAATCCCACTCCAGGGCTTGATGGCCAAGGAAGGGATTTTCATAATGCAGTTCAGCTTGCAAATCCTTCCAAAACTCCACACCATTCTCCAAGAGGAAAAACAATGTGGTGATATGTAAAAACAACAAAAACAATCATGCACTCAAACTCAAGCCATGGATCCTCCATTCCTTCTGCAATCATGGTCAGTGTGCTTGGGAGGTCTGATGATTGCACATTCTCTACTGCTGTTCAATGATTCTCTTCATTGATGGAAACAGGATACAGAAGCTGACTGTATTGCAGGGCAGAGTCTGGAAAGAGCTAAGGCCTCCACCCCTGTTCCTGCCACAGCAAGTATGAGGCATCATGTGAAAATTCAACTCACTACCTAACTGGTCACCACAGTGTGAATATCTGAGCTGGTGAGTGGTAAACCTGAGTCCTGTGATGGTGCAAATGGATCAGCTCCTTGGAGGATTCATTGCCTATGTGGTCCTGCGATTGCTGCTGTAATCCTGTAGGCCCTGTCAGAGAGGAGGATATGAGTTAGTACTGGCAAGGTAGGTGTGTTGCAGTTTGTCATTTTGAAGATGGTCATATTTCACTTGCTGTTGACATGGCTGAGTGTTGTATGAAGTGTGGGTGAGCTCTGTGTCTCCCCAACCTCCAACGGCCAGAGGTGTCAAACCACCACTGATCTCCAGTGCTGCCTCCTGCTCTACAGCTGTGAACTATCAGAAGCCTCCCTCTGATTCTCTCCCTCTCTCTGGTGTTCTGTGCTCTCTTCTCTTGGACCTGGGGAAAGAACAGATCTGGGTGAAAGTGCGGTGGCGCGTGTTCATCTGATGGGTGCTGTACATTTAATTAGGGTAATTGTCAGGAACAGGCATCAAATTGCATGCAGGTCAGGGTGAGTGGCAGTGGTGGATGGATAGACTGGGGATGTGAGAAAGTGTAGAGAGAGAAGGATGGGTGTGCCTGCAAGGTGTGTGGCTGAGTTGGCTTGAGAAGATAAGGGATAGGGGCTGGGATGAAGGTGGATGTGCAACTATACTCATCTCTCCTGGATTGGCTAGACCATTAAAGCTCTTCCTTCACTAAACCCATGAGTATGTTACAATGCTTCTGCTGCTGACATCCTCTGCCACCTCTAGCCAATCTTTCTTGGTATCAACAGAAGGTTTCCTCCTCCCATTCCTGGGGATGAATATCTCTCTCCGGCTCCTCACAGCTCCCAGCTGAACATCAAGGAAAACATCGTTATACCATAATGCAGCCTTTGTCAGGAATTCATTCATGAACTTCCTCCTTCCTTATTTATAACTCCAAACTCCTCCAAATACCACCTTTGGATTGACCCTTTAAACCCTGCTGTTGAAATTGTATCACGTGAGTCCTCATCACTGTTGCTGCTGCTGTACACTGGATGCCAAAGTCAGCCACTGGCAGACATTTTGAAATTAATTATGCATTTATCATGCAATATTGGACACCCTGGCCCATTCCTTGTGTGCCCCCAAGTTAATATCTGGGTCTATTTCTGAATATTGCTGAAAAGAGACATATGCTGTCAAGTTTTTCATCTTGCGCTCATCAAGACAAAAGCAAGAGTGCAAATTTCAAACAATCACAACAATTATTCTACAGAGAAGAGTGCTTATCCTGAGTGTGCTAATAACTACACTAATAATCAATTTAAGATAATCAGTTGAGCTCATAATGTGGTTCATTTATGCTTGCTAGAAGCCACATAGATTCATTCTCGGCAAACAAAAGGAATATGTGCCTTTTTTTGAATTACCCAGGAGCTTGGGGAGCCTATAGCTCCTTGTTGCTTTCTCCATGGCAACACCTCAACCAATCAGAGTTGAAATGCCAACCAAACAGACCCTTTTCTACTGTAGTATAAATTGTTGTGATCATTTGAAATTTGGTATTCTTGCATTTGTCCTGATGAGTGCAAGACAAAAAGCTTTGGTCACATGTCTCGCTTTTCAGCAATATTTATGTTGTGTAGATTAAGTGATTTCTACATACCAGTGACATCCTTTTTTTGTTGGTACCTTGGTTCTGGGAGGCTGGCCTGGGCACTGGGTTCCACCATACCCACTGACACATCAAAGAACTATTTTCACCACCCTCCCAAGGTCTCACGCCCCCAGTGATCCAATGGGAAATGGTACAACTCACTCACACAGCATGTTAAGATGACACTGCCAGCTAGACTCCAAGCCCCTTCAGAAAGGGAGATGATCAGGTTCACTTTCAAACCACAGCACCTTTACATAGTCAAGGATTTTCATTTATTTGGACATAAAAGGTAGAGCTTCAGAACAAAGCAAAGGATTTTTAGCATTCTGATTGTCAATACTTCACAATACACTTCATATAGAGCAACCGCAGTGTCAAATATACAGTATTGGAACACAAGACTCAGGGGTTGTTTCAATCGAATTGACTGCAGGGCAGCCCATTGACTGTTATGGTCATCTTGCACTATAAATCAAGCCTTTTATTTAAACATGTTTCATAGACCGGAAAAAAACAAAGACACTGCTTAAAACCTCAATCACATGCCAGTAAGTTAGTCACTGAACTCACTAGATTGACGGAACTTTCCAAACTGCATGCATCAGACTAGAAATACACACCGGCCAGTCTTTCAGGCAGGGGCGGGCTGGGTGGAGGTGGGATGGGTAAGAGTGGATGTTTGGTTGGGAGTGGGGGGGGGGGGGGGGGCGGCGGGGGGGATTAAGGAAGGTGAAAATTAATTATTTACAAATAAAATGTTGGCTTTTTACTTTGTCTAAAGCATTTCAAAACTGATTCGGTACAAGTTGGCACATCTCATGGTGGCTGCGTTCTGCTGAACACACTGCGCAAGCCAACCCCATAGAACCCACTAGGCCCACGTAGTCATGGCTGGCTCTGTCGACATGACTGCACTCTGCGTATAATCCATCACAACACTTGTCCAGCTTCAGGTTTTGCTTTTGGCTTGGATTTTCGGAGAGAAATAAACACTTTCAAACACACAGAAGGAATGGGCAATCAGAAAAGGATGAAGGATTTCCCTTCTCCCAGTGGCTGGGCAGGATGGGTTTGGCAATCGGTTCCCCCTCAGGTTTGCAAGCGGCGCACAGCCGAGCGCAGACACACAGCTAGAGAGCCCAGGAGCGAGGATCTTAGCTCCCCTGCCATCATCCCTCTGTCCATCGCATCAATCACCACCAGGAAGTGGGAAAAGGGGAGGACTCCCAGGAAGCTCATCCAAAACTATTTCCAGAAGTGGTGCAGACTCCTCTTGTTAAACCTCCCAAAATGTGACACCATCGTCCAAACGCAGTCAGGAAAATGTCAACCTGAACTGCGGCATATCCACGTATGACCGACAGGGTGGGTGGGGCGGTGGTGGGGGTTGGGGTGGGGGGGGGGGGAGGTGAGGGGGAGGGGGTGGTGGGGGGGAGGGGTGTGGCGGGGTGGGGAGGTGGGTGAGGGGAGCAAAATCACTGCCATTCACCATACAAACTGCCCACGCAACAAAAATGTCTGGTCTCTTCAGCAGTATGTGTCTGGCGAGGTTCTCTCAGGTTTATCACTGTTTGATATTTTTTCGGTGTTGGCTATCTTTTGTGCCATTGAGCTTGCCGATTAGATTTCCTTCTTCATTCTTCTGCTCCCTCCCACCCCACTCCACCTCCTCGCCAGCTTCAGCATCTGTCGTCCTCGTCAGTGTCAGTGAATGGGTCAGGGACAGCTGTAGCTCCGCATCGCACCACCCGTGTGCGGTAACTCCCGTTGGGCAGTTGCCAGGAGTGCCTGAGAGGAGGGGCGGATGAGATGGTGTGGGATCTCCCGAGGCTTGTGGCCACAGCAGCCTCGAAGGTGAGTGTTTCCTCGCCCAAGGCCTGGTCCAAGCTGCCCAGGTCATCGTGCAGGGTCAGGGACGGCTCCGAAATGTAGCGCAGGGGTGTTGAGTGCTGGCTCTCACTCTTCTTGCTCAAACCAGGAGACTCGGTCCACAGTGTCTTGCTTGGCTGAACTCTCAGGGACTGATAGCGGGCCTCTCTGCTCCTCGGGGTGGCTTGGTCTGTGGGAGGTGACAAGGTATCGGGACGCTGTGCTACGGGAGAATACGAAATGTGTGGCCGGGGCTTGGAAGGAGTCTGCGGGAGCTGGCGTCGCCCATGTTTGGGTGTACTGGTTCCAGATGTAGAAGGGATTGGGCTCTCACTCACTGAACTGTTCATCTACAGGATGGAAAGAAAAAACGATGGTTAATGCCTGACCCCACCACAAGATAGGGATCATTGAACTTCTAGTAGGAGGGTTTCCCAAATCACAGTGAACCCCAGCCAATACCAAACAGCAGCAGGGTGAACCTTCATGTTGTGGATATCTCTCCTGCTTCTGGGTGTGGGTTCAGATCTCACTCCAGAGATGTGTGCACATAATCCAATGCTAAGGGACTGCAGCACTGTGGTAGGTGCCATATTTCAGATGAGATAGTAAACTGGGGCCCCTCTGCCTACTCAGGCGGACTATTTGAAGAACAGCAGTTGAGTGTGCCTGGAATGCTGGGCAATATTTATCTCTCAACTAATATCACTGGACACATTACCTGCTCATAATCATGGTGCTGTTTGTAGGAGCTTGCTGTGTGCAAATTGGCCGTGACATTTTCTACACAACAATGGAGACTGCACCTCAAAGAAATACTTGATTGGCTATACACCGCTCTGGGAAGTCCTATGGTTGTGAAGGGTGCTACAGAAATGCAAGTGCTTGAATAATTCCTCTTCAGGCCCACGTTACTTTATTGTGGGCGAGTTGAGAGCCTCCTGATCGGATCACTGAGTTATAGTCACCTCTCCTCCTGTACTGGGGGAAGCATGCTGGTTGTCCACACGGATAGGTGAATTAGCCTTGGGATCGTTATCACTCTTGGAGATCCTGGAATGTAAATTTCTTGGCATTCCAAACCAGCCAAGATTCTGGCAGCACACCACGAACAGAGAAGCCAGAAGAAGGAATCATATTCTCCCTCACACCTCATCAAAATTATTCAAGCCAGCTGTTGGTACTTATCAGCTACCACCACACATTGCTCCTGTCACGTATAGGGAGTAGACAATCTGGAAGGAGGTAGACAATTCAAAGGTGGGTAGAAAATTTGGTGGGCAAGTGGGTAAATAACTTCCCTGCTCCTTCATGGGGAAGAATACTTAGTGAGCTCCTTGTAATCGGTATCTACTAAGGAAGGGGAATCTAATAAAATACTGGTAGAAGCGGAGACAGTGGATGTTATAATATGCCTTTAAGAGATTGCAGCATGACATCACTAGAAGGGAAGTGTGTTATGTGATCCAGTTTAGTTTCATTTTTACTTTTGAGCAGAACACACACACGCACACATAGCTCTGCTGCTGCTGTCTTCAACCTTTCTACCTCTGTATAAATGTTCTCTTGTGCCTTGTCTCAATAAATGAACCCACAATATGTTTACACAATCCCTTACGAGCAATTAGTGCGTTTATATCATTACCAAAACACAACAGCGGAGGTAATGGATGGGGTGAAAATTGAGAGTCAGGGTGTACTGGAAAGGCTGAATATCCTTAGAGTAGATCAGCAACCTGGTCCAGATGGCTTGCATCCCAGGTTGCTGAAGGAAATAGGGTAGAGGTGGTGGAAGGGCTTGCTTTAATCTTCCAATCTTCTCAAGATACTAGGGAGGTGACAGAGGATTGGAGAGTGGCAAATGTGATGTTATTATTCAAGAAAAGTTTTAAGGATAGTCCCAGCAACTACAGACTGATTAGTCTGGGCAAGGTTTTAGAATTCATGATGAAGGAAAAATCAGCAGGCACTTGGAGAGGTTTGAAGTAATTAAGGAGAGCCAGCACAGATTTGTAAAAGGCAGATTGTGTTTGACAATCAAACTGAATTTTTTGATGGAGTAACTGAGAAGGTTGATGAAGGGAATGTGGTGGATGTTGTCTACATGGATTTTAAGAAAGTGTTTGACAAAGTACCACACAAAAGGCTGGTTAACAACATTGAGGCTTATGGAATTGAAGGGTCAGTGGCCAATTGAATTAAAAATTGCCTTAAGGGCAGAAAGTAGCAAGTCATGTTAAATGGTTATTTTTTAGACTGGAGGATGGTATCCAGTGGTAGGGTTTGGGGCGGGGAGGTGGTTGATGTTAGTCACAAGGTTAGGTTGGAGAAGCTGAGGTTGTTCTCCCTGAATCAAAGGAGATTGAGGGGAGATTTGATAGTTTAAGATTTAGATAAGGTAGACAAAGAAAAACTGTTCCCATTAGCTGATGATACAAGGGCAAGGGAACATTGATTTAAGGTTTTGGGGAAGAGATGTAGAGGAGTGTGAAGAAGAACATTTTTTTTACACAGTGAATGGTAATGAGCTGGAACTCGAGAGTGGTGGAAACAAATAGAATCAATGGCTTCAAAAGGAAATTGAATGGGCACTTGAAGGAAGTAAACTTGTAGGGCTGCAGAGATTGTGGAACTGAGTGGATTGTTCCATGGGCAGTTAGCATGAATTCAATGGGCTGAATGGCCTCCATCTGTGGTGTAAATGACTTTATGATTCTCTATGGGTCTAAAGATTTTCCAAGATTTTGGGGCCTCCAAAGATCTCTTTAAGGACCCTTGTCAAACTACCCATAATCCGGAAATGTCAGTCAAAGTTTGTCCTTCACAGGCTTGATAAGGGAGACAGAGTTAGGGTTGCTCTTTTTCAGCTAGCACAGACACGATGGTCCAAATAGCTTCCTTCTGTACGGTAAATTTCCCCCGTTTCCTGAGGTCAGATTTGAACTGAGCAGGGACACCACATTTTAAAATTGAAACGAGGTCCATGCTCATTAAGTGGCTCCATATCTCATAGCCAGAGGGAATTCTGTTCCAATGCTGCCACCCAGACATACACTTTTGAATGAAAAGTACAATGTTTAATTCTTGACTAGTCCATGTCTGACTAGCTCTTGCTAGATCAGTTTAGATCCGATGTACAGCACACTTTGATTCAATGTGTGAACTGAGTCTAACAAACATCAGCTCCACCACACTTGTATCAAAGGCTCCAGCTTTCTGGTCCCCATGGAAACTGTCAGACAAGAGCTCAAGCTTGGGGCCTACCTGTCCCTGGTGATTGTGCGAACGCCCTAGACTAGGGGACCGAGTTAGCCTCCCATCCCGGGACTGTTGCTGTGGATGCTGAGTACGCTCTGCTGAGTTGCACAGGGATCTATCGGGTGACAGCAAGTGTTTCCTTTCCTTGGAACGGCCTCTCTCCAGACTGTCTGCATATGGGATGTCCCCAGTTCGCAGCCCTGTGAGAGGGGAAAACAAATCCCTGAGAATAATTTACAAACATATTCCACTTTATCAACTTTTTAATGTTGTGATAGTGATGGTAGTAAGCACACAGAGACAAGGGTAGCTCAATCCAAACCAAATCAGTGTGTAAGAGAGGATTAATCCCTGCCAGGTCAATAAATGAGGTAAAGGACAGCAATAATCCCACCAATTTTCACATAGCCTGGGAGAACCAAAACTGCTCAACTAGTAAAGGCAACACATCTGTTGAAAGTATTTCGGGTAGTTTTTGGAACTGACATGGTAATAGGCCATATTATATTTAATGCTGAGTAATAAACTATGGTTAGTTACCAACGTAATTGTATGGGAGCATCTCACAAATAGTGATCACAACACAATTAACTTTGATATTGGGGAGAAGGGAGAGAGTTACAAACCAAGATTATAAATATAAATATGGTAAACTCTGAAGCAATGAAAGATAAGTTAACCACAGTAAATTGGGCTGGATTAACAGATACCGTGTGAAGGGTTCAAAGAAACATTTGGGATAAACTAATACATAACCCTAAAATGCAAGAGCTTTACTTGTGCAGTTATGATCAACAAATCAGTTAAGAGATAGCATCAAGCAAAAGAAAAGGCTTTCACAAGTGCAAGGAAAAACTGAAATCTCGCATGCTGGAAGTACTAAAAACCTACAACAGGATACCAAGAAATAAATATGAGATGGGAAATTATGAGTAAAAGTATAACTAAGAGTATGAAAAAATGCTAGAGATATTGAAGATAAAAGTAATAGTTTTACTAACATGTATATATATATATATATATATATAGGTATGTGTTATTAATAAACAGTTATTGTTCAATAGAATTTTGTGATATATGCACTATAAATACAGACTAAACTCGCACAGAGAGTCATTTCAAGTCAATTACCATTTTAACAGTGTGATACTTGCTAATTATTGCCAATCAACCTCTTTGACGCTGAAAGCTAACTATCATAACTGCACTGTCTTATTCCTTCAGATTTTTATCGTTGTTTGAGATATTAACCATTCAATAAATCATTTTAAAACACTTTCTATCTTTTTTTTCTCTCTCTTAATCAAATCTTACTTCCTCTCCCTTTATTTCTTTTTCTGTAGCTGATCTGACATTGAACTCACCGACCGCTTTATCCCCCTTCTCTGTCTTTGCATCATTCATTTCACAATCCTTCAATCTGATTGTTTAAACACACACAGTTGTTTTTCCTCTTCACTCAGCTCCCAGATGCCCTGGAGAGTGTGCAGTGCCATTTCCATTTCCCACATGCAGCAACTTGCAGTGCACAATATTGTTCATAGCAAACAGAGAAGAGTTAGTCTGACTAACAGCGACCACAGTCATTGCTCTGTACGGGGGATCTTTGGCCTAATATTACCTGCGCCTGTAGTTGAAAGGCTCTCATTGCTCTTACCTGTCCCCTCAGTTTTAATATACTTGCAAATCTTTAATGTTGTTCTTGATATTATCCCCTGCAAGTTTTTTTTTCATATTCCCTTTCCATCATTCTTCCTCCTTTCTTTATATCTAAATATCTCTCACAGTCTGTGGGATTTCTCCTGCTTTTTGCCTTCAAATAAGCCCTTACTTCTGGTATTATACTATCTCTTGCTTCCCTTATTGACCAAAGTTGTTTAATTGCACTAATAGAGTTCTTCCCCTTTAGAGGTATGTACAGGTTCTGTACTATTTCTTTCAACACATGGTTCATCTGTAATTTCATCCATCAATAGTTCTGCTCTGTCTATTGTGGTTAATTTCAGTCTCATCTGTCCACTGGCAGCTATACCCACATTTACACCTTTAGTTCATGACTCATCCTTCTCCCTCATAAACCTCATCAGGTTTATATGGATTTCAGCAAAGCCTTTGACAAGGTCCCACATGGGAAACTTATAAAGAAGGCAAATGCACATTGGCTTGGTTGTAGGAGACAGAGGGTGTTGACAGAGGGATGCTTTAGTGACTGGAAGCCAGTGTCCAGTGGCATACCACAAGGATCTGTGCTGGGTCCCCTATTATTCATCATTTATGACAATGTGGGGGTAGGATTAGTAAGTTTGCGGATGACACAAAGATTGGCCGGGTGGTTAACAGTGAGGTTGAGTGTCTTGGGCTACAGGAAGACATAGATGGGGTGGTCAAATGGGCAGATAAGTGGCAGATGGAATTTAACCCTGAAAAGTGTGAGGTGATGCACTTTGGAAGGAGTAATTTGACAAGGAAGTATTCAATGAATGGCATGGCACTAGGAAGTTCTGAGGAACAAAGGGACCTTGGCGTATGTGTCCATAGATCTCTGAAGGCGGTGGGGCATGTTAACGGGGTGGTAAAAAAGGCATATGGGACACTTGTCTTTCTCAATCGAGACATAGATTACAAAAGTAGGGAGGTCATGTTGGAGTACATAGAACCTTCGTGAGACAACAGCTGGAGTACTGTGTGCAGTTCTGGCTGCCATATTATAGGAAGGATGTGATTGCACTGGAGGGGGTGTAGAGTAGATTCACCAGGGTGTTGCCTGGGATGAAACATTTAAGTTATGAAGAGAGGTTGGTTAGACTTGGGTTGTTTTTGTTGGAGCAGAGAAGACTGAAGGGCAACCTGATCGAGGTGTTCAAGATTATGAGGGGCATGGACAGGGTGTATAGGGAACAGCTGTTCCCCTTAGTTGAAGTGTCAGTCATGAGGGGGCACAAGTTCAAGGTGAGGGGCAGGAGGTTTAGGGGGGATGTGAGGAAAAACCTTTTTAACCAGAGGGTGGTGACGGTCTGGAATGCACTGCCTGGGAGGGTGGTGGAGGTGGGTTGCCTCACATCCTTTAAAAAGTACCTGGATGAGCACTTGGCATGTCATAACATCAAAGGCTATGGGCCAAGTGCTGGTAAATGGGATTAGGTAGGTAGGTCAGGTGTTTCTCACATGTCGGTGCAGACTCGATGGGCCGAAGGGCCTCTTCTGCACTATGTGATTCTGTGATATGGTCATTGCCAGCTCGTGTTCCTTTACTGTTATTTAGGAAGGTCTCGAGAAAAAAATTACCCAAGTAAATTCCAATCCCTTTTGGGCCTCAATCTATTGTCCTTCGTTGTATGATCTGCTTTCAGTTTCAGGATTCATCGTGTAGTCTTAAAGCAGGTAAATGATTCGGGCTGACATGGGCAGCCCAGGGAGTGGAAACAGGGCTCAACAATTGCCTGAGTAAGGAGGTGCGTTCAGACTGCAACCCACCCACTCCCCTTGCCACATCAGCTGAAAAGTCATCAATATTTTAATCCGACATCCTCAGACATTGCTGTCCTCACACTGCCTCAACGTGCCAGTGGTTACCTGCAGCTGAAGACCTGCTGGATGCCCTCCCAGGCCGGCGGCCCCGTTTTTGGTAGAGCTCCTCTGGGCCGGCTCTCTCCAGCGAGTACTTGTTGAGCCAGCTGCCACTCGAATGGTGGCCCGCATATGTAGACAATGAGCGTTTCATTGGACTTGTGTCTTCGGTTGACTGTCAAGTCACAGAAGGAACAAATATATAAACCTTGAGTCAAGTGAGCAATGTACGTGCGCCAGAAAAAAATGATTAGCAGTACATGTCATTTTAGTGCCAACACAAGGCATTTTAATAACCAATATTTTTATAATTCAGGCATGCAGTACCTTTCCATTCTGACTGGGACCTCTGTTCTTTTAATGCTAATTAATGAGGATTGGCATCCCTTCATCCCAACTGTATCATGTCAAAACTTACTTCATCATCTCCCATTCCCACTCAATTCTTTCAAGGGTCATTGGTACCTTCCCTCAGTCTTCCCATCTCCCAGGAACAACATCCCCAAAGTGTTATCTCTTTACACTATAAACTATCATGTTTTTCCTCCTACTCTCTCTAACCTGAATGACACTGCACTGTGAGCCTTGGCCCATTCTTGGTTGAAAACATTTTGAATAGTTATAGCTGTTTGATAGATATACACAAGCTAATTCCACCTTGGGCCAACCCTACACAAAGTGACACTAACCCTTCAATCCCAACAGATACAAAATAAGTCCAATCCTTGGCCCATTCAAAACCTGTTCAAAACCAGATTCAGAAGATTTAGTGCAGTGAAATGCTGCTGGCTGGATGAATGGTTTGGTGGAGAGAGGGAGAGGCAGGGATTCGGTGTGAGTGCCAGTGACCATTAAAAATGCTCATTGAGGTTTTGGGTTTATAAACAGGAGCACAGGGTACAAGAGCAGAAAAAGAATGACTATTCAACACCAAACATTGGTTTGGGGTGTCCCATTATTGAATTGGCAATAAAAGCACTGACAGCATAGAGCATAGATAGATCATGGTGATCCCAGGATTGGGGAAGGATATAAGGAAAGCCCTGGGATACTGGGTTGTTTCCACTGATCATGGTTATCCCAGGACTGAAGGAAGGATGTAAGGAAAGCCTTGGGATACTGGGATTGTTTCCACTAATCATGGTGATCCCAGGACTGGGCGAAGGAAAAAGGAAAGCCTTGGGATACTGGGATTGTTTCCACTGGAGCAGGAAAGGCAAAGAAAAACATTGATTGTGTTTTTTTAAAATTGTGAATAGTGTTGATAGAGAGTAAGTAGGGAGAGATAATTTGCTCAGGTCATGGAGACAGTGAAAATGGGGGTCGTGAATTTATTTGTACAGGGATTGAGGGCAGGAGTTTGGAAAAATTCCTTTACATTACTGTCAGCACTGGAGAAAGACACACAACCATTGGCTTAGATAAAGGCAGAGCAAATAGGATTTACCTCGGACTCAATCTCAAGTCGGGGCATGGACACTGCCCGTCCTCGGCTTTCGATGGGGAGGTAATGGCTGTTGTGGGGATACTCCAGTTTTCCTTTCTCTAGTTCCTGTGTATCACAAATCAAATAGACTCACAGTCTAGTTAATGCAATATACCTCGTTAATATGCGAACTAGATGTCACATTTATAAATCTTCCTGGCCACAAAGCCTGTTGCTGTGATTTTCAGTAACACTTCTATGTTACCATTGAAAATCCCAATGTAACCATTGGTAATGGGAAAATCCTGAGTAAAGATGTAAACTATCCTTCTTGATCGCCAACCATATTATTGAAAAGCTTTCTGATTCATTTTTGTTGCCCTTTCTTTTTCTCAGTAACTGAGATTTATGTATATTAAATTAGGGTCTGTGCCAAAGCAAATTAAGTACACATTTCACAACGAATTCACAATGACTGAAGTTACCCATTGAATCTTCTTTTGAGTTTTAAAAATACCTTGAATTACCACAAGACTTCAGCCTGTCAGAGAGTCCCGAGCTTCACACAGTTACAAAGGCTTTGGGGCCCATCTGCATATTCTGAGTATGTGCAGTTTACACAGTTAACTCGCATGTGATTTGTGCACTCACAAGGCTTGGCAATGAGAATCTGAGGATATTAGAGATTTTTTGCCTTCTCCAAAAGGCTGAAAAATCCCATCAAAAAATTGAATTACTAAACTTTATTTCATTTCTCAGTAAATGTTGTTTTATGCAGTAGATGAACCAGTCAACATCAGCAAACAGCAATAAAAACAAAAATACCTGGAAAAACTCAGCAGGTCTGACAGCATCTGTGGAGAGGAACACAGTTAACGTTTCGAGTCCGTATGACTCTTCAACAGAACTAAGGAAAAATAGAAGAGGGGTGAAATATAAGCTGGTTTGGGGGGGTGGTGGGGGGTGGGGGGAGGTGGGGTAGGGTGGGACAGGTAGAGCTGGATAGAGGGCCAGTGATAGGTGGTGGTAGCCAAAAGATGTCATAGATAAAAGGACAAAGAGCTGTTGAAGGTGGTGATATTATCAGTCTCTCCTCCATCCCCACCCCCTTTCCGATCCCCCCTTTTCCAAAAATTTATATATATTTTTCTTTTCCCACCTATTTCCATTATTTTTTAAATATATTTCCATCCAATGTTTTATCTCTACCTTTTAGCCTATTTCAATCCCTTTCCCCTACCCCCACTAGGGCTATCTGTACCTTGCTCGTCCTGTTTTCTACCCTTAATGTCGCCTATTAGAACATTTCTTAGCTAATATCACCACCGTCAACATCTCTTTGTCCTTTTGTCTATGACATCTTTTGGCAACCTCCACCTATCACTGACCCTCTATCCAGCTCTACCTGTCCACACCCCACCCCCCACACCGACCCACCGCCCCCCACCCCCAACCCCAGCACCCCCCTCCCCCCCACCGTAAACCAGTTTATATTTCACCTCTCTTCTATTTTTCCTTAGTTCTGTTGAAGAGTCATACGGGCTCAAAACGTCACCTGTATTCCTCTCCGCAGATGCTGCCAGACCTGCTGAGTTTTTCCAGGTATTTTTATTTTTGTTTTGGATTCCCAGCATCCACAGTTTTTTGCTTTTATCTCAGTAAACAGCAAGATGTGCTTTTGATGGTTTGAAAGTAAACAAATAAAATATTAATAAAGAATGAGTTGTTGTTTACTACTGTTGGAAATTTAATTAACAAAACTCTCCTCTGAACCATTTGTGAATATTAAGGATTTTATTGTTAGTGATTTGAAAACTACTCAAATTATGCAAGTCAGAGCATTAATAGACAATTTTGATTGGCTTTCGAAATATTGGGTGAAAAATTCATCAAGGCCTTTTCTTGGGTGGAGGGGTCATGATCCCTGAACTGCCTAACCAAACTCCCACTGAGGCAAGCAGCAAGCAAGCTTCATGCTCCTTCCATTTTTAAATGACAACAGCGTTGGGCCGAGTGGGGCTATTACTGCCGGCTGCCTGAGCGTTCAACAAGTTGAGCCCACTAGTGTGTGCTTATCATGATGGTGCAGATAGTCTTCTCTTAAAGCTAGTGCGCCCCTCATAAAGGGGAGTTGCACTGATTGGAAGATTGCTGGCTGCCTGCACTGACACTGGATAAGCAGGAGCTAGACAAATGGAGCACCAGGCCGGAGAGAAGGCTTCCAGGTTCACAGGCGTAGTGTCGGAGGCTTTAATGATGGCGATGAACAGGAGGAGGGAGGTCATGTTTCCTGGGGTGGAGGATTGGGGGAGATCAGGAGGCCCTCAAAGAATGGGAGCAGTAGCCAGGAAGGTGGACACCTGGAGCAGAATTTTCTGCCTGTCGGGCAGGCGGTGTGGGAACGGGTGCAGCTGGACGCGGAGCCATTTTACACAGGCAGGCCAATTAAGGCCCACCCAGCGTGAACTGCGGCTCCCGAGGACAGTGGGAGTGAGCGGGCAGCGGTGGGACTGCAATGACCACAGGGTCCAATGGTGACCCTGTTTTAAAAAGTAGCTGCAGCCTTTCAAAGGCTGTGAATCATGGCCAGTGGAAGGGCTTCCCAGAGCGCTGCTGGTGAGCAGGCCAGGCAGGAGGGGAGGGTGGGGGGGGCGGGGGGGCGGGGTGGTGATCAGGCAGGGGGGGCACTGTGCCCCTCATTTTTCTGATGATTGCGTTGCTGCCCACCTTGAGGAGGTGGCAGCATGACCGGAGGTCCTGGTACCCCAGGGTGGGAGGAGGAGGCCCCCCGCATGATCAAATGTGCCTGGGAGGAGGTGGCAGAGGTGGTGAGCTCCTGTCATGCGATGCGATGCACCTGGATCCAGTGTTGCAAGCGCTTCAACGAGCTGTTGCGCTCAGGAAGGGTGAGTACCATGATGGCATTGGTCACTTAACCCAGCAGGTAGGCTATCCCGCACCCCCACCTAGTCTGAGTGCAGTGACTGCATTGAATCATTGACGCCATTGACCCTTTGCTGGGTGGGCCAGCAGATATTGCCCATGCCGAGGTCACCCTGAGAGGGTGGTGAAGAGATGGGTCCTGCCCCCGCAGCATGTGTTACACTGAGACCCAAATTACTGTTTTGGGGGCAACCTGGAGGAGCTGCACCTAGGCGCAGTGCTGGAACCTCAGGACATGTCCAAGTCAGGGTGATGACATACTGGGAGGGGAGCTTCAAGGTGGCGTTGGCACCGATTGATCTGCTGTCCTCTGCACTCCATGTACTTGTGCCTCCTTGATATTGAAGGTTAGACTGTGTGTTGCCTAATGTGGTTTAGGCAGCATTTGGCCAAGGGGGTGGTGGGGTGGGGGTCTTGGTGGGGGGGGGTGCGGGGTTGAGGGACAGGCATCTTTGTGTGAGTGTTCAGCAGCAGCGGGGTGAGGAGGCACTGGAGGCCTGCAATGTCCCACTCTGGTTGGGGTGGGCCGTGCGCGAAGAGAATTCAGGTACAAATAGCACTAATCTACGCTCTTCCCTCCTTTTCAGGAGAAGAATACACATAATGCCGCCGAGAGGGTGAGGACTGGCGGAGGGCCGGCCCAGGTGGCGATTCTCAGCCGCTTTGAGCAAGAGGCCCTGGATTTGGAGAGGGGCCATGTGCCCAGCTCCACTGGTGTCGGTGAGGCTGGGGTGCCACAGGCAGGTATGTTTGCCCAGCACTGAGGTCAGCATTGTTCTTCCAACAGCCATGGCAGTGCTGAATGTTCAGTGATTGAAGTTTGCAACATGGCTTGACCATTGCTTATGGAAGGATGAGCGCATAATGATCCAGGGGACAGGGATGCACATCGACATTGTCTCCACGTTAACTAATCAAATGTACTTGCTCTTCCTTTCAGCATCAGCGAAGCAGGGCTGGGAGGAGGAGCAGCAGGAGCCCCCTCTCACACCTGAGGGCCCTGATGTCTCACCAGCGTCACACCATCTCTGCTAGAGAGGCACCAGCGCAGATACTAGCACCTCAGTGGGAATTAGAACATTGGCTAGTGTCCCGGGACACAGCGGTGAGGGTACTTCACAGGTGCTGGAGGAGCTGGCAGAAACAGAGAATGCCCATGGCACCAGCAATCGGAGGACTGCAGGGGACCAGGCACATGCTCAGTCAGTGCCTGATGATGTGCCTCTGGAGTCATCCGCGATGCACCAAACGCATGAAATGTGGCTGGGTGTGCGGGAGCATCTGGGGGAGATACATGAAGCTATGCTTGGCTGGTCTCCATGGTGGAGGAGTCTACGTGGACTAATGTCAAAGCAATGAGCCTCATGGCCAAGCACCATGCATCCTCCATGGAGACAGTGGCAACTCTCGTGGAGAGGCTCCTCCTGGAGACCAGTCAGGGCTTCCTGGGGATGTGCTCGGACCAGCAAACCCTCCACATCAGCGTTGACCTCAGCTAGTCAGTGCCAGTTTGGGAGATGGTCTGGGCATCAAGTTTCCCAGCTCGGTGCCCATCCATCCATGGTGAGCAGGGAGGTCTGAAGCAACCTCACGCCGGCACAGCAGCTGCCTGTCATCTCCGCGGGCTCCTCTCAGGGTGCTCCGGATAAGGGCAGCAGCTCCTCCGCCCCTCTCCCAGTGACTGTGGCATCAGAAGAGGCTGTGGAGCACAGGCTCCACTGGCCAGAGTATGACCGCCAAGGTCATCAAGCCCAACAAGACAGTAGAGTCAGCAGGCTGGCTCAGGTGCCACTCCCAGTGAGGGGGCAGCACCAAGACGTGGCACCCAGAAAGGTAAGCATAAGGCACCTTAGGCACACCTTGGGTTTATCACTGATGCTTTTGTGCTGGCCCGAGATGAGGTCTTTATGAGTTGATGTGATTTTTAACACCTATGTCATTTTGTTTTCTAAGGTTCCTTTTGTTATAATATTAAATTCAGACATGTCATAGAAACATAGAAACTAGGAGCAGCAGTAGGCCATTCGGCCCTTCGAGCCTGCTCCACCATTCATTATGATCATGGCTGATCATCCAACTCATTAGCCTGCTCCCGCTTTATCCCCATACCCTTTGATCCCTTTCGCCCCAAGCGCTATATCTAACTCTTTCTTGAAAACATACAATGTTTTGGTCTCAACTACTTTCTGTGGTAGCGAATTCCACAGGCTCACCATTCTCTGGGTGGTGTACCCCATATCATGGTCTACCCATATCCTCAGTCTGTGACCCCTGGTTCTGGACTCCCCCACCATTGGGAACATCCTTCCTGCATCTACCCTGTCTAGTCCTGTTAGAATTTTATAGGTTTCTATGAGAGCCACCTTTGAGGGGATAGCCCTTGTCACCATGGCTGAGGGTGCCTCTTTTCTTTTGCAGGTGGATGGTTTCCAATAATGTTATGAGTTCAGTGGCCTCAGACACACGTTCAAGGTCAGTGAATGCATTTTCACAGGACGTCTCCCACCCACTTCACCACTATCTCCCTCTGCTCAGTGAACTCCCATCGCTCATCTAGCAGCAGTCCCTGTCACTCAGAACTCAGACCTAACATTTCGATATTCCAACTCACCCTCACATACCTCACATCCACCTCTGGCTGCCTCTGGATACCACTGGCTATTCAGCTGTGGCACTCAAACACAGTCCAGCACCAGCACTGATATTCTGCCCTCTGTCTTACAGGACACAAGGGCTCATACCCAAAGGGGGCAGACGGAACCAGCAGGGGTCAGGTACACCGACAGAGGAGATGGTGCTGCACATCATGGACCAAGTGTTACACAGCATGTAGAGAGCATGGCCGAAAACATTGAGGATGTAGTATGTTACTGCTTTATGTGCCTTCTCAAATCCCATCTTATTCTTCTATATGGCATGAAATGCGAGCTGGAGACTGAACAGATGCTCTTGGAAAGTCTGTCCCATGCGAAGAGGTGCAGGATGCATCCTCGCTGCCTCCTTCTGTTCTGCCCCTACTGTTCCACCTGAGCTGGTCTCCTTCATGATGGTGATGCTGTGCAGGGTCTATGCTGGAGAGCTCTCCCTGACTGGTCCAGGCCGCAGAAGTCTTACTTCAGCACGCCGATGGTGTTCTCCTCATGGCTGCTGGCTCCTGTTATAGGCCCGCTCTCCTTGCGCAGTCAGGTTGTGGAGGGGGGGCCATGAGTGAAGTATACAGGTTCTCTGTGGAGACCTGAGGAAGGCTTGAACCGCAAACTGCCTCAGGAAGGGGACACTGCAGATGCTGCCAGGATAGCGGGCATTCACCGGTCACTTGTGGTTCTTGTGCCTCTCTCATAGACCTGCAGAGTCAGGGGAGTGTAGTTACTGGCACCCTCCGCTTTTGGTACCCTCCACTACTAGGAACCCCACTATCCTGGCAAATCCATGTACTCTCTCCATGCTACTTCTCCCTGCTGAGGGAGAACATGATGTGCACTCATCCCTCCCAGCATTGCTGAGGCCCTTCATCTCCCAGGGATATCAATGCCGGTGCACTGGGACACGGTGATTATATCAGCTGCTCTTGCCTGGAATGATCCAGTTGTGCAGAAATGCAAAGCCACTGTGACTATTACAGCCACTGACAGCATGATTCTCACTCTGATATGAGGCTGTGGGTTGGGTTGAAGGACATGGACAAGTTCAGTCACCACCTCCTTGTTGAATGTGAGTCGCTTTAGGCATTGTTCCTGGCTGAGGTGGAGGTAGAATTGCTCCTGACAACTCAAGGTGGGTAGGGTCTTCTGTGCAAAGCCCTCCTCCCCCTCCTCTCCCTGTGCAGAACTTCCCCTCTCCGCAGACCTTGCTCCATTTTTCAGTTGTGTTGCAGGTCTAGAGGCCCCTGGAACAACAGCACCCCCTCCACTATCTCATGCAGTGTTCACTGACCAACCCCCCCTGGTCCCCAAAACAATGAGAAACAAAGCACAGTACTTCCATGAACCTTGTCAAAGCAGACATGAGTCAAAAGCAGCTCAGCTGCAAGTTAGATGCCTTGCCCTTTAAGTAACACAGGTTGTGTGTTGGTGTTGGGGGTGGTGGGTGGTCCCCTCATACTATTGGACACATGTTCGGCTGACAATGAAGGCCTTCAGCACACGCGTGCCGATGAAGTTTGTGAAATGTGCGTCAAATCAGCTGGAACAGTGCACCGACCCCATAACAGGGTCACTCTTGACACGGTGCAACTTCCCCCACTGCAGGTCAGGGCCAGGTTAATGAGAAGTTGGACTGCAGGAGCTTTAGGTTCACAATCCTTCAACATTAAGAAGCATTATGAAGGTTAAACATTAAGGGTTAAAAACCTTAAGGTTGGAATGTAAAGATACAAACCAATGGATAGCAGTGAAAAGGGCAGGGTGAGGGCAAGGAGGATACTGCAGCATAAAAAAAGGAAGCAAATGAGCTGGGCAAGGCTAACACTGATAATCTGTACACGTTCCAATAATCTCCAATAAAGTAAAAAAGACATGCATTTATATAGGGCCTTTTATGACCACAGAATATTCCAAAGTGCTTTCTTTTTTTTTCATTTGTTATGGGATGTGAGCATGGTTGCCCTTGAACTGAGTGGTGGCTGGGCCATTTCAGAGGGCAGTTAAGAGTCAGCCACAGTGCTGTGGGTCTGGAGTCACATGTAGATTAGACCAGGTAACAACAGCAGATTTCTTTCCAGATGGTTCACTAATGTCCTTTTCACAACAATTGATAATGGTTTCACAGTTGTCATTACTGAGACTAGCTTTCAATTCGAGACTATGACTTGAATTCAAATTTCATCAGCTGCCATGGTGGGATTTGAACCCTTGACCCCAGAGCATTAGCCTGGGATTCTGGATTACTAATCCAGTGATATTACCACTAAGCCACTGTCTCTTTAAAAGTGGACTCACTGTTGTAATGAAGAGAGAGGTGAGCAGAGTGGTCCTGGAAAGACTGCTCAGTCACTCAAGGGGCTGCCAAGTTCCACTTCTGCTTCTTTCCAGTGAACAGCGATCCCATTGCCTTGACTGACTGTGTACAGGTCTCTGGCTACAGCAGCTAGTGAACGTGTGTCGCTCACCAATCACCACAGGACTTGTTCTTTCGGGAACACGCTTGCTGACTTCTCTGGTATGAGGAAGGGATTCGAAAAGGCATCCTAAACATTGTCACCTCTCTGATCAGAAGGCTGCAGCTTGCAGGGATCCTATCATAGGCCATAAGTCAATCTCAAGAAAGAAAGTAGAGGTGACATGGATCACCACAGGTGCATGGAGTGTGTGCAGCCTCATGGACAACGCTGCAGCCGGCAAGCCTGAGAGAAGAACTGCTCTTGTTGGTAGACTGATGGCTTGGTACAATGTCTAGACCACCGCTCTCAGTGAGACTCGTCTATCTGAGGCGGGTCCACTGCAGCTCAGAGGGATACAAGACGCTTGGTTAAATCTGAAAGCAGACGAACTTCAGTCCCATTCTGCTGACAAAGGCTGGGGGGGATTCTATGATGATCTGATATCTTTATATGGGCCCAAGCCTATTTGTTCATCTCCCTGTGGGTCAACATTGCTCACAGAAAAAGCCAAATTCTACAAAGATGGGCAGAGCACTACATTCTTATTCGGCCTTCATCCATCCATGAAGAAGCAATCAGCAGGCTGCCATCAAATGCTCTCTTCATGCCCCTCCCATGCTGCTAGAAAGGATGAAAGCGATCAAACTCCTGTCTAGAGGCAAAACTCCAGAAGCTGACGCTATCCCAGATGAGATCTACAAGTCTGGAGGTCAATGCCTGGCCAAGAAGGTCACTGAACTCTTTTGGTCTATGTGGGACTTAGAAACAATCCTGCAGAAAGATATCTCCATCATTCACCTGTACAATTAGAAAGAGATTCACCAATCCTCTGACAGTCATTGTGTAATCTCACTCCTCTCGATCGCCAGAAAAATTTTTGCCAGGATCCTTCTGAACCTCTTAGTGCGACCAGGATCTGGTGCCAGAGCATACGTGCGGTTACAGGAAAGCTCAGGGTGTCACTGATAGGGTGTTTGCAGTAAAACAGCTCCAGGAGAAATGCCACCGACATTAACCTCTGCAGCATTCAGGAGAGGAGCCAGCAACAAAATCAACCGCGGCACCCTGTCCTATTTGCAGCCGACCCTCCTGGGCGCAGACCAGCCTTAGCAGTCACCACTGGAACCCTACCAAACACCGCAGGTGATGAACATGGTCACAGTAATCTGTACGTGCCCCGGAAATCTGTACGTGCTCCAGAAATCTGTATGTGCCCCAGAAATCTGTACGTGCCCCAGTAATCTGTACGCTCCCTGGAAATCTGTACGCGCCCTGGAAATCTGTACGTGCCCTGGAAATCTGTACGCGCCCCGGTAATCTGTACACACCCTGGAAATCTGCATGTGCCCCAGAAATCTGTACACGCCCTGGTAATCTGTACACGTCCTTGCTAATGTTCCTAGCGTCTTCCTATTATGTTGAAGATCTCCACCTTTACACCCTTGTTGCCACAATGTTGTACCCTTAAGGCCATATGGAATAACATACAATGTGTAGCCCCCAAGCCTTTCCTGGTTGCCTTGTACAACTTTATCCACTTTAGTCTAGAATTTGACTAGAAGCTGGTTCCATACCTTTAGCCGTTGGTTACGGAATTCTTCTGCTTGACTTGTTGAAGTCCTGCTATTCTGGAACATGATTGATGGGGGTAGTGGCACCAGGGGGGCAAACTCACTCCTGCTATCCCTGTGAGGGCATTAGAATGAAAGAACTTGCATTTATATAGCATCTTTCACAGCCTCAGGCAAGAATACCTGCCGTTCCTTGAAAAAACACCACAGTATCTTTCACATTTACCTGAGAGGGTGGATGAGTGGGGGTGTCAGTTTAATGCTTCAGCCACATGACAGCACTTCCCTGGAGTATTAGTGTAGATTTTGTGCATAAGTCTCTGGAGTGGGATTTGAACCCCCCAAACTACTGACTCAGAGGCATAAGTGCTACCCACTGAGCCA
Organism: Carcharodon carcharias; assembly: GCF_017639515.1. Classification (NCBI taxonomy): domain Eukaryota; kingdom Metazoa; phylum Chordata; class Chondrichthyes; order Lamniformes; family Lamnidae; genus Carcharodon; species Carcharodon carcharias. The sequence goes on along the minus strand of NC_054482.1, from coordinate 34,661,780 downwards.
CAGCTCGCAATATGCTGGATGACATATTATAGGGTTGAGGTGGATGGAACAATGTGTGCAGCTACTCCATATACCTACAGGGTGTCAGCCTTCATAATGATCAGAGATCTATCTACAGAGATCCTCCTGGAGAGCAAGGCTTCAAATCAGGAGTCTGAATGATGAGCTTACCCAAAAACTCAAACAAAATTGGCAGAGTGGACAGCAGTGGTGAAGGGGGAGCAGGGTCAGGAGTGAGGGAGAAAGGGGAGGGCCAGGAGTGAGTGAGCAGGAAGCAGAGCCAGGAGCAGGGGATGAGGGAGCAGGGTCAGGAGAGAGGGAGAAGGGGGAGGGCAGGAATGAGTAAGGAGGGGGAAAGTCGGGAGTGATGGAGGAGGAGGATCAGGAGTGAATGAGGAGGGGGAGCAGTGTCAGGAGTGAGGGAGGAGGGGGTTGGGTCAGGAGTGAGGAGGAGGAGGGTCAGGAGTGGTGGGGGAAGGTCATGAGTGATGGAGGGGGGAGGGTCATGAGTGATGGAGCTGGGGGGGGTCAGGAGTGAGGTAGGTGGGGGAGGGTTAGGAGTGAGTGAGGAGGGGGAAAGTCTGGAGTGAGTGAGGAGGGGGAGGGTCAGGAGTGAGTGGGAAGGGAGGATGTCAGGAGTGATGCAGATTGGGGAGGGTCTGGAATGATGGAGGTGGGAAGGGTCAAGCATGAGGGGGAGGGTCAGCAGTGAGTGAGGAGAGTGAGCATTAGGGCTGGGTGAGGAGATGGGAGGGTCAGGAGTGAATGGGGAGGCGGAGGGTCAGCAGTGAGTGGGGAAGGGGATGTCAGGACTAATGGAGGATTAGGAGTGAGTGAAGAGGGAGAGGTTCAGGAGGAAGTGAAGAGGGAGGGGGTCAGGAGTGAGTGATGAGGGGGAGGGTCTGTAGTCGGTGAAGAGGGGAAGGGTCTGAAGTGAGTGAGGGGGAGGGTCTGGAGTGAATGAGGAGGGGGAGGGTCTGTAGTCAGTGAGGAGGGGGAGGGTCAGGACTGAGTGAGGAGGGGGAGGGTCAGGAGTGAGTGAGGAGGGGGAGGGTCTGCAGTCAGCAAGGAGGGGGAGGGTCTGTAGTCACTGAGGAGGGGGAGGGTCTGGAGTGAGTGAGGAGGGGCAGCAGGGTCTGGAACAGATGAGCTAGCACAGTGAGTAACTCTCCCAGACTCAATCCTCCCACGCTGAGCTGCTGAATCTGTAAATGTTCCCAATCAGATGGGTCGGTTTTTGTTGGTAAGAGTATTCAGCATCTCAGAATATAGCCTGGCTGATGGAGTTAGGATGCAGATTAGTCCTGATCTAATTGAGCGGGTGAACAGGCTCGAGGGGCTGAATGGCCTCCTCCTGTTGCTATGTTAGACCCCGGGGTGAGGAAGTGGATCGTCAGTATAAACTACAGCGAAAACATTGAGAGGTCTTGGAGTGAGAAAAATCAGATAATTTAACAGAAGCCTTTGCAATGTCTTGGGGCTGATGCTTGGAGCGTTGTCAGGTTTAGAATTCAGCAAGGGTGTGGGACTTACATGTCAGGCCCCACGTCTGGGTGTAGAAAAGGCAATGCTTTGGCACTTGAGATAATCTGTGGAGGCAGAGAGGAAGCTTCCATCCGCTGGAACATAGGGGTTCGACTCTAAGCAAAGAAAGAACTTGCAGTTATTCTCGCACCTGATTACTCCCAAAAGGACAGAGTTCACAGCACAGGGGCAGCCCTATCTGTATAACTAGCTGGTGTTGCTGTTTATACCCAACATGAGCCTCCTTCCACTCTAATGACCAGCTTCCACTTTCAGCCTAAAAACAAAAAAACTGCGGATGCTGGAAATCCAAAACAAAAACAGAATTACCTGGAAAAACTCAGCAGGTCTGGCAGCATCGACGGAGAAGAAAAGAGTTGACGTTTCGAGTCCTCATGACCCTTCGACAGAACTTGAGTTTGAGTCCAAGAAAGAGTTGAAATATAAGCTGGTTTAAGGTGTGTGTGTGGGGGGCGGAGAGATAGAGAGAGAGAGAGGTGGGGGTGTGGTTGTAGGGACAAACAAGCAGTGATAGAAGATGATCTGCTTCTATCACTGCTTGTTTGTCCCTACAACCACACCCCCACCTCTCTCTCTCTCTATCTCTCCGCCCCCCACACACACACCTTAAACCAGCTTATATTTCAACTCTTTCTTGGACTCAAACTCAAGTTCTGTCGAAGGGTCATGAGGACTCGAAACGTCAACTCTTTTCTTCTCCGCCGATGCTGCCAGACCTGCTGAGTTTTTCCAGGTAATTCTGTTTTTGTTTTCCACTTTCAGCCTGTTGCCTTCTCCCTCCTGTATATTAAGTTGTAGGAGCTTGTCTCAGTAACAGTAACTAAACCTACAACCAAATGACTGATTCAGAGTCCACTGTGCTGTCCACTGAACCACGACTGATACCTTGAAGGGAAGCAAACATGTGTCTCAATCTGAGGAAGAGTGATACGGACTCAAAATGTTAACTCTCTCCACAGATGCTGTCAGCCCTGCTGAGTTTTCCAGCATTTTCTGTTTTTGTTCCAGATTTCCAGCATCCGCAGTATTTTGCTTTTGTCTATGTGTCTCAATGTGTTCAGCGATTTGCCCTGCGTCAGTGTCAAACAAACAGAGAGGCAAATATTCCAGTATCATGGGATTGCCTCACCTTGTGCACCTGAAGTCTGCTGTTCACACAATCGCTGGGGAAGGATTACTTACAGCTTGACCATTGCATAGGGACTGGTATACACATGCAACAAACCATGTCTCTCATCCCATTCCCAATCCCATCCTCATCCCAATCCCATCCCCATCCCCAACTCAATCCCCATCCCAATCCCTCCCCTCCCAATCCCATCCCCAAACCAAACCCCATCCCAATCCCTCCCCTCCCAATCCCATCCACTATCCAATCCCCTCTTCAATTCCCTTCCTAATCCCATCCCCATTCCACCCCCTTCCTAATCCCATCCCAATCCCCAATCCTGCCCCATCCCCATCCCATTTCCTTCTTTTTATTTTGGATTCCCCCTGCAATCTCTGTGCTATGTTGCTTATTGTTGCAATTAGGTTCAGTGCTGTATTTTCCCCCTGGGTCAGTACCTGCTCCTCCTGGAGTTGTTGGTATTTTTTGGTCTTACTCTGTTTGTAGTAATCCATGATCATCATGGCAGCATAGATTTTCCCAATTGTAAGATCTGTGGCTGAAGAACACAGGAGAAGCTCTTTATTCCTGAGGTCACAACCACTGAACCAGAGATAAACGGTAAAACCACTGTTACATTACACAGCTCAGTCTGTACGGGCACTGGGTAACACACACCATGGAGATCCCTGGCCCAATCCCTGGTAAAGGTAGAATTAGTCAGACTCAGCCATGGGCCTACAATGGTACCAAGGCCGGAAAAGGGAAAAAATTAGATTGAAATCAGGAGCCCAAAGCAGCCTGTAGAGATTGTGATTGGGAGAGGGGGCCCAGAGTGGATTGAGGAACTTGGATTAATGGAGAGAAGGCCCAGGGGATTGAGGAAATTGGGATTGGGAGAGGAGGTCTGGGGGGAATTGAGGAACTCAGGGTGGGGAGGGGAGGGGGGGGGAAGGAGGGGAGGGGGTCGGGGGGGAGGCGGGGAAGGAGTCGAAGGGAGGTGGGGAGGGGGTTGGGGTGAGGTGGGGAGGGGGTCAGGGTGAGGTGGGGAGTGGGTCGGGGTGGAGGGGGTTTGGGAGGAAGGTGGGGAGGGGGTCAGGGAGGTGGGGAGGGGGTTGGGGGGGAGGTGGCGAGGGGGTCAGGGAGGTGGGGAGGGGGTCGGGGGGGAGGTGGGGAGGGGTTCAGGGGAGGTGGGGAGGGGGTCGGGGGGGAGGTGGGGAGGGGGTCGGGGGGAGGTGGGGAGGGAGTCAAGGGGAGGTGGGGAGGACTGTTTGGAGGGAGATGGGGAGGGGTTCTTGATGGGAGGAAAGGTTGGTGGGGATGCTGGGGCTGCTTAAAGTACCCAAGTAAATGTCAGATGTTGGAAAACTCAGCAAGGAAAAGCGACGGTAAGGATCACAATAAAGTGGTAAGATTATAGCAGTGATAATAAACATTAGAATGTATTACTGGCATGTGAAAACTTAAATTAGGGTGAATAAATGGAGACTCAGCACACCATTCCTGAAAGGTTACTGAGCCCTGTGCTAGACTGTACTGAAGGAAATTTTGCCATATGAAGGGTATTCACACAGGAGCTCCATCACTTACGCATGTGTATGGGAACCAGTAGGTCCAGAGTCTTCTGTGAGAGGTGAGGCCAAATAGTCATGATCTCTTTTCGTAGCTCAGCATCTAGCTGCTGCTTGTCTGCTCCACCTGAAAGAGAGTTTATTCAGGAACTACATCTCAACATGTATCACAATATAACCCACACAATGGGAGCTCAAGAATGCAGAGATACTCTGAGAGAGAGGCTGAGAGACACCAGTCAGTGTACAGGTATCTCCCAGAGAGAGAGGAACTGAGGGACACCAGTCATTGTACAGGTATCTCCCTGAGAGAGAGGAACTGAGGGACACCAGTCATTGTACAGGTATCTCCCTGAGAGAGAGGGGGCTGAGGAACACCAGTCAGTGTACAGATACCTCCCTGAAAGAAAGAGAGGGACTGAGGCACACCAGTCATTTAGTGTATAACATTTTTTTAATTTATCGATTTTTCAAGTTGAAATCAAATTCTGCAACTGTCATGATGGGATCTGAACTTGCATCCCTTAGGCCTCTGGGTTAGCCAGGCCAGACACTACAAGACTGTGGTCATTCAACTGGCTTAAATCAAAATCAAATAATTCCATCTCTGTAACACCACCCAATTCTGCCCCACTTCAGCTCATCTGCTGCTGGAGTCCTCACCCATGTAAATGAAAGCTGCTGTTGTTATGGTAACCCCAAAAGTGATGTGGTGTCAACACTGAATATCTCTCTTACCTTTTGCAAGCTTGATATGAAGTGCAGTCCTGATAAGGCCCATAAGGGTAGAAGTGAAGTGGACAGTCTTCTCCTCACTTACAGGCATGTTCATCAGTACCAGCCTCTATAAAGGAGAGGACAACAAGTCAAATCCAGCTAGGCCACCCGTCCAGGGAGAAGAGAACTGGAATATAGTTACACTCTTCAGCTCCAGGGATAGTGATGGTTTGTGTGTGCTGGAATTTAACATTTTCCTTTGTTGGCCCCGCCATGTTCCCTAACCCTTGTACCTCCTCCTCCTTGCCCAGCTCCTCTATTCACTGCATCTTCCTCCCGCTGAGAACGGAAAGCAAGTTGTTTAAGGTATTCGCTAAAGGCTGCCAGCTCTGATTGAGCATATTCCTGGAGGTTTCATCTCATGTCCTCCAGTTGTCTGCCGTCAAACTCCAGTCCTTGGGTGCCCGACATGTCCATCTCTGTATTGTCCCACCTTCACATGCTGAGTGGGTGATTCTTGACTGACAGCCAAATTACATGTGCTCCCACCTCCAACATTTTTGTAACGAATGCAAACATTTTTATTTAATGCTCCAATGATTTTTCATGTACTTGGTTTTTTGCTCGCAATGTCTGGGAGAGTAATCTTTAATTCTGGGCGACTCCAGGGACATCCAGGAGAGCTTGCAACTTTAGAGCATACCAAACAAACAGCAACAGGTGATGTCACCCACATTCTGCAATGATGCCTTAAACGAGGCCACTCCCATCTCAAGATGATTTACTCACTAATTTGTGCAAGTTGGCAGGTGAACAGTCATCTCTGCAGTGAATGTGAACTTTTAACACAATACTCCCATAATGACAACCCAAACCAGTCTCACTGCCTTCTTAACCAGAAGAAGCTGCTGGGTGACATGCAACTCATTATATCTCCACCTAAAGTGACAGATGATCCATTTTTGTCAGGTGACTTCCCATTGCACAGCTCAAACAAAAAAACAATGGGAAAGGAACATAACCCCAGGCCACATAGGAGACTGGACCAGAATCTGTACTCCTGAGACCTACCATGTTGGAGACGAAGCTAAAATGCTGCATTGGGAGATAACAATAGTGAAGGCACCCCTAAGCAGCGATCATAACATGATTGAATTTCACATTCAGTTTGAGGGAGAGAAGAGTGGTCCCAAGACGAGTGTTTTTAAACTCGGATACTGGCAAGTATCTGAAAACAGAACTAGCTTGAGTGAACTGGCAAATGAGGTTAAAGGATAGGTTAACAGAGATGCAGGCCAGAATTTTCCAGTCCCTCATGCCAGTGGGACCTCCCATGTCCGCCAGTGTGAACGGAGATTTCAATGGCTCACCGGCCCTGTCGTGGGGAAGCCCGTCGGGGGGGACTGGAAAATTTTGGCTGCAGTGGCAGACATTTAAAGGGAAGGAGAAAGAAAAATCCAAGGGGTGAATCCACCATCCGTGGTTAACTAAAAAAGTTAAAGGTCGTATCAAACTTGAAGAAAAATAACATAATTAGTCAAGGATGGGTGGCAGGTCAGAAGGCTGGACAGAATATAAAGAACAGCAAAGAAAGGCTAAAAGATACAAAAGGATGGAAAATTAGAGTACAGGAGAAAGCTGGCTAGTGACATAAAGGCAGATCGTGAGATTTTCTATAGATATTTAAATAAGAAAAGAGTAAACAGAGTAAATGTTGCTCCTATAGAGAGTGAGTCTGGGAATTACTAATGGAAAATAAGAAGATGGGAGATGAATTGAGCAGTTATTTTGCATCGGTTTTCCCTGTAGACAAGTAATATCCCAGAAACAGCTGGAAATCAGGAACTGGAAGAGAGGTAGGAATTTAGAAAAATTACAATCAGCAGATAAGTGATAGTTCGCAAATTGCTGGGGTTGTGGACTGACAACTTCCTGAGTCTTGAAAGAAGTGGCTGGTGAGATAGTTGATGCATTGGTTTTAATTTTCCAAAATTCACTAGATTCGGGGAAGGTTCCATTAGATTGGAAAATAGCAAATATAACTCCTTTATTCAAAAAGGGAGGGAGACAGAAAGCAGGAAACTACAGGCCAGTTAGCTTAACATCTGTCATAGGGAAAATGTTAGAAGGTATTATTAAAGATGTTATAGCAGGGCACTTAGAAAAATTCAAGTCAATCAGGCAGAGTCAACATGGTTTTGTGAAAGGGAAATCATGTTTAATCAATTTCACTGTAGTTATTTGAAGGAGTCACATGTGCTGTGGATAAAGGGGAACCAGTGGATGTACTTAGATTTCCAGAAGTTATTTGATAAGGTGCCACATCAAAGGCTATTGCAGAAAATAAAAGCTCATGGCATAGGGGGTAATATGTTGGCATGGATAGAAGAATGGCCAGCTAACAGGAAGCAGAGTGTTGGCATAAGTGGGTCTTTTGTGGTTGGCAGGATGTGACAAGTGGTGTGCCACAGGGATCAGTGCTGGGGCCTCAACTTTTTACAATTTATATAAATGACCTGGATGAAGGGGCCGAAGGAATGATGGGTAAATGTGCTGTTGACACAAAGATAGGTAGGAAAGTAAATTGTGAAGAGGACATAAAGGGGTTACAAGGGGACATGGATAGGTTAAGTGAGTGGGCAAAGATCTGGCAAACAGAGTATATTGTGGGAAAATGTGAAATTGCCCACTTTAGCAGGAAGAATATAAAATAAACATGTTATCTAAATGGAGAGAGATTGCAGAGCTGTGAGATTCAGAGGGATATGGGTGTCCTAGTGCATGAATCATAAAAGGTCAAGTATGCTGGTACAGCAGGTAATTAGGAAAGCGAATAGAATGCTTCCATTTATTGTGAGGAGAATTGATTATAAAAGTAGGGAGGTTATGCTTGAGTTGCACAGGGCACTGTTGAGACCTCATCTGAGGTATTGTGTACAGTACTGGTCTCTTTATTTAAGGAAGGGTGTAAATGCATTGGAAGCAGTTCAGAGAAGGTTTACCAGACTAATACCAGGAATGGGTGGATTGTCTTATGAGGAAAGGCTGGACAGGTTAGGCTTGTATCCACTGGAATTTAGAAGAGTAAGAGGCAACTTAATTGAAACCTTTAAGATCCTGAGGGGTCTTGACAGGGTGGATGTGGAGAGGATGTTTCTTCTTGTGGGAGAATCTAGAACTAGGGGTCACTGTTTAAAAATAAGGGGTCACTCATTTAAGACAGAGATAAGGAGAAATTTTTTCTCAGTGTTGTGAATCTTTGGAACTCTCTTTCTGAAAGGGCAGTGGAAACAGAATGTTTGAATATTTTTAAGGCAGAGCTATATTCTCGATTAATAAGGGGGTGAAAGGTTATCGGGGGTAGGCAGGAATGTGGGGTTGAGGTTACATTCAGATCAGCCATGATCTTATTGAATGGTGGAGCAGGCTCGAGGGGCCGAGTGGCCTACTCCTGCTCCTCATTCGTATGTTCGCAAATGCAATGCTCGCTATTCAAGAAAGGATGCTGAGAGAACTACAGGCCAATAAGCCTGACATAAGTAATCAGGTAAATTCTGGAATCTATTATTAATAAAGTCATAAGAATGTACTGAGAAAATAATCATATGAACAGACAGAACCAGCATGGTTTTATGAAAGGGAAATCCTGTTTGACAAATTTATTAGGATTTTTGAGGATGTAACTAGTAAGGTTGATAAAGGAGAGCCAATAGACTTGGTATACTTGGATTTCCAAAAGACTTCTGATAAGGTGCCTCACAAAAGATTAATACACAAGGTAAGGACTTTTTAAATTCATTTATGGGATGTGGGCGTCACTGCCTAGGTCAGCATTTATTGCCAATCCCCAGTTGTCCTTGAGAAGGTGGTGGTGAGCTGTCTTTGTGAACTGCAGTCCATGTGGTGTAGCTACACCCACAGTGCTATTAAGGAGGGAGATGGAGGTGATGTATGAGCATATTTAGAGGGTTGATTAATGGACAGGAAACAAAAAACATAAATGCAGCATTGTCAAGTTGACAGACAGTGAATAGTGGAGTGCTCCAAGGTCAGTGCTGGGGCCTCAGCTATTTACAATCTATATTAATGACTTAGACAAAGAGACAGGGAGTAGTGTATCTGAGTTTGCTGTCGAAACAAAGCTAAGTGGAAATGCAAGCGTTCAGGACACAAAGTGCTGCAAAGAGATATAGATGTGTTAAGTGAGAGGACAAGAAGATGGTAGATGGAGTGTAAATGTGGAAAAGTGAGAGACTATTCACTTTGGTCATAAAAGCAGAATATTTTTAAAAGGTGTGAAACTTGTAAATGTTGATTTGTCTTGGGTGTACTCGTGCAAGGAACACAGAAAGTCAGTGTGCAGGTACAGCAAACCATTAGAAAGGCAAGGGGAATGGAATACATGAATAAAGAAGTCTTGCGACAATTATGCGGGGCTTTTGTGAGACCACACCTGGGGTACTACGTGCAGTTTTGGTCTCCATATCTAAGGAATGATATACTTGGAAGAATATACTTAGTATTGGAGGCAGTACAGCAAAAGTTTGCTAATTTTATCCTTGGGAGGCTGAGTAAACTGGGCCTATACTTAAAAGAATGAAACGTGTAAGATTCTGAAGGGGTTTGACAGGGTAGACACTGAGAGGTGGTTTCCACTGACTGGGAATCTAGAACAAGGGGACACAATCTCAGGATAATGGGATGGCCGTTTAGGACAGAGAGGAGGGGAAATTTCATCACTCAGAGGGTTGTAAATCTCTTGAATTCTTAGACCCAAACGGCTGTGGATGCTCCATCACTGAATATATTTAAGGCTGCGACAAGTAGATTTTTGGTTCAAAGTATATAGGGAACGAGCGTGAAAAGAGCTTTGGCGCAGAAGATCAGCCGTGACAATATTGAATGGTGGAGCAGATTCGAGATGCCAAATGGCCCCTCTTCTTATGGTCTTTTGCCCTGATGGGTGCATCTCTAAAATTTAGAAATTTTCTTATTTAATAAGGAACTATAGAACCATAGAAAAGTTACAGCACAGTAAGAGGCCATTTGGCCCATCATGTCTGTGCCGATCAAAAAAGAGATAAAAGAAACTAGCTGTTCGTTTACTCCCGCTTTCCAGCTCCTGGTCCATAGCTTTACAGGTTCCAGCGCTTCAGGTCCAGGTCCAGGTTCCTTTTCAATGAGTCAAGTGTTTCAGCCTCAACTACCAAACCAGGCAGCGAATTCCAGACACCCACTACCCTCTGGGTGAAGAAGTTTTCTTCATGTCCCCTTTAATCCTTCAACCAATCACCTCAAATCTATGCCCCCTGGTAATTTTCCCCTCAGCTAGGGGAAACAGGGCATCCCTGTCTACTCAGCGTTTTATACAGTTCCATCATTACATCCCTGCTTTTGTGTTCAATACCTCGTCCAATAAAGGAAAACTTTCGATATGTTTTCTTTACCACCTTATCCACCTGTCCTGCCACCTTCAGGGACCTGTGGACATGCATTCCCAGGTCTCTCACTTCCTCTACCCCTCTCAATATCCTCCCTTGCTTTGTTTGCCCTCCCATACCCAGAGAATGAGAGAGAAACTGAGTGAGAAAGTGAGGCCGAGACAGTGAGACCGAGTGAGCGAGAGAGAAACTGAATGAGGGAGTGAGACTAAGGCAGTGAGGCCGAGCGAGTGAGATGAATGAGAGACCGAGGCTGAGCGAGTGAGCGAGACAGTGAGGCTGAGCGATGAGGGAGTGAGGCCAAGCGGATGAGCAATTAAGTGAGGGAGAGTGAGAGAGTGAGACCTAATGAGACACGAGTCTGAGCAAGAGACAGCCGGGTAAGAGGGAGGGAGGGTTCAGGCAAGAGAGAAAAGGAGAGTCTGAATGAGAAGGGAACTGGGTGAGTGAAGGTGTGGGCGGGAGAGGGTGTGGGCGGGAGAGGGTGTGGGTGGGAGAGAGTGTGGGTGAGATAGGGTGTGGGTGAGAGAAGGAGAGGGGGAGAGGCACACACAGACAGAGGCACACTGAGAGTGAGACAGTGAGAGAGAGAATGAGACAGAAAGAGAGGAGACAGAAACAGAGAGCGAATGAGAGCATTGGAACAGAGCAGGAGTAGGCCACTTGGCCCCTCGAGCCTGCTCCGCCATTCAATGAGATCATGGCTGATCTGAATGTAATCTCAACCCCAAAATTCCTGCCTACCCCCGATAACCTTTCACCCCCTTGTTAATCAAGAATCTATCTCGCTCTGCCTTAGAAATATTCAAAGACTCTGCTTCCACCGCTTTTTGAGGAAGGGAGTTCCCAAGACTCACAACACTCAGAGAAAAAAAATCTCCTCATCTCTGTCTTAAATGAGTGACCCCTTATTTTTAAACAGTGACCCCTAGTTCTAGATTCTCTCACAAGAGGAAACATCCTCTCCACATCCACCCTGTCAAGACCCCTCAGAATCTTAAAGGTTTCAATTAAGTTGCCTCTTACTCTTTTAAATTCTAGTGGGTACAGGCCTAACCTGTCCAGCCTTTCCTCATAAGACAACCCACCCATTCCTGGTATTAGTCTGGTAAACCTTCTCTGAACTGCTCCCAATTCATTTACATCCAATACTGTATACAGTACTCCAGATGTGGCCTCACTAGTGCTCTATATAATTGAAGCACAATCTCCCTACTCTTGTATTCAATTCCCCTCGCAATAAATGATAACCATTTTATTAGCTTTCCTAATTATCTGCTGCACCTGCGTACTAACATTTTGTGATTCATACACTGGAACACCCTGATCCCTCTGCATCTCAGAGCTCTGCAATCCCTCATCATTTAGATAATATGCTTCTTTTATATTCTTCCTGCCAAAATGGACAATTTCACATTTTCCCATGTTATACTCCATTTGTCATGTCTTTGCCTACTCACCTAACCCTACTTTCCTACCTATCTTTGTGTCATCAGCAAATCTAACAACCATACCTTTGGTCCCTTCATCTAAATATAAATATAAATTATAAAGAGTTGAACTCATTTATATAAATTGTAAAAAGTTGAGGCCCCAGCGCTGATCCCTGATGCACATCACTCATCACATCTTGCCAAAGAGAAAAAGACCCATTTATGCCAACTCTCTGCTTCCTGTTAGCCAGCCAATCTTCTATCCATGCCAATATGTTGCCCCCTACACCATGAGCTTTTATTTTCTGCAATAACCTTTGATGTAGCACTTTATCAAATGACTTCTGGAAATCTAAGAAGAGTAATCCACTGGTTTACTGAGAGAGAAAGTAAAAGATACAGACAGAGACACTATGAAGAGAGAAAGGGAGGAAGAGAGAGAGAGAAATTCCTGTCATGACCTCAGGGCAGCCAACAAGCATTTTACAGCCAATGCGGTACTTGGAGCTGTACCACTGTTGTAATGTAGGAAACATGGCAGCCAATTTACACACAGCAAGCTCCCACATACAGCACAGTGATAATAACCAGATAGCCTGTCTTTAGTGATGATAGTTTAGATTTGTGTGGTGGAGCTTTCGGGGGCTTCATATCGAGTTTAAATTCCCTCTTTGCGTTTGTCCCCATTATTTTGAGATGCCGACAGGAAACCCTGACAGAGAAGTTATCCCATGGTAAGGTAATAGTGTGAAGAACAGCCCCTTTCCAAATCTCCCAATACCACACAAGTCAGAGTAAGATTCATGAGTGGGACAAAGGTGAAGTGGCTGAGGCAGTGTTGGCAAGGTCAAAGAGTTGGCCAATAAAGGTCTGCTGTATCAATGTTGGAGCAATCGAGAGTCGTGTCTGGGGTGGAATGAACTGCACTTATATAGAACGTTTCACCCCCGTGAGAAACCCAGAGTTCCTTAGGACCAAGGAATGGCCGTTGAGATGCAGTGATTATTGCGGGAAAGCGTGCAGCTGACAGTCACACAGAAGCTCCTCCAAATGGGAAACAGGATAGTCCAGTTTAGGGTGATGTTGGGTGAGAGCAGAATGTTAGTCAGGATTAGCCCGGAGAGCTCCCCTGCTCTGCTTTAGTTGTTTATAAGCCCATCTGAGAGGGCCTTGTTTTGAAGGTCTCCCGGAGGTGATGCGCACCCCAGCTGCTGGACTGGATTCCATGACCGCCTGACTCAGAGGAGAGAGTGCTACCCACTGAGCATGTGTAGAGGTTCGGAAGGTAAACTCTGTGGATGGTGTCTCGCCTGACTCAGAGGAGAGAGTGCTACCCACTGAGCATGTGGAGAGGTTCGGAAGGTAAACTCTGTAGATGGTGTCTCGCTGGCCGCACTCTGAACCTGTACTCTAAACTAACGAAGGCTCAGCCAGCCCGGGAGAAGAGCTACCTGCATGATGGCTCCCGATGGGAACATCTGTGAATACAGCTGATTCCCCAGCAATCCCTACTAGTCTCCAGTGGCCTTCTTGTATATTGATAAAGGCATAGAGTAAAATTCTCTCTACACTGCCCCTCAGACATTCACAGGACTAGTACAGCATGCGATTAGATACAAAGTAAAGCTCCTCTACACTACCCCTCAAACATTCCCAGACAGGTACAGCATGGGATTAGATGCAGAGTAAAGCTTCCTCTACACTGTCCCATCAAACACTCCCAGGACAGGTACAGCATGGGGTTAGATACAGAGTAAATCTCCCTCTACACTGTCCCCATTAAACACTCCCAAGACAGGTACAGCACAGGGTTAGATAGAGAGTAAAGCTCCCTCTACACTGTCCCATCAAACACTCCCAGGACAGGTACAGCACGGCGTTAGATACAGAGAAAAGCTCCCTCTACGCTGTCCCATCAAACACTCCCAGGACAGGTACAGCACGGGGTTAGATACAGAGAAAAGCTCCCTCTACGCTGTCCTATCAAACACTCCCAGGACAGGTACAGCACAGCGTAAGATATTGATAAAGCAAGAGCCACACAGACAGAGAGAGACAGATGGAGAGAGAGGGGGAAAGATTGCGAGAGAGAGAGACAGTATGAGAGTGAGAGCAAAACTGAGAGAGTAATAGAGAGAGAAATAGAGAGAGAGAGACACTGCAAAGGAAGATATTAATAGAGTGAGAAAGTGAAGTAGGAGAAAGGGAGGCAGAAAGGGAGAAAAGCTGTGAAGGGCATAAAGGGAGGGATAGAGAGAGATGAGAGAGGGAGACTGAATGCTAGGAAAGACCAAACCCTGTGCACAGTGCAGCAAACACTGCCCGGGCCATCTTCACCTCTGAGAGATTTTTGGCAGCTATTTACTTTCCCTTGTCCTATCTCAAGTTTCCCTCCTCACGGTGACAACGTTTCCCCGCTCCACCCTCTGGTACATTCTTCAAGTGGCCATTCCTCCTGCACCAGGCTGGAAACCGAGGATCAGCTCAGCATGGCCCCCTAACCCAGCCTGGCCCTGTATGACACGCAGCTCGGATTGGGAGGCCTCGCTGAACCTACTGCCCTTCCTGGAAAGCGGGGTACTCTGAGGACGATTGGAGAACATTGAGGATGCTGCGGTTGGGTTGAGCTGCCTCAGCACAGAGCGTGGACTGGGGACAGAATCTGTGATCCCCCTTGCCTGGGTTGGCTTCACTCAATGTGTGGCGCCTCAACTTGGAAGGCCTCTAGTGGAGTTGAGTGGATTTTCCAATTTTCTGATCAGCAGGTTACCTCTGACCTGAGATGAGGCGCAATTGGAAAATTGAGGCTTGGTCCTCCACACTGATAAAAATGGATCGATCAAATCTTGTGGCTCAGGATTACCTGTACATGTCCCACGTCTTGATCTTTCAGTTCTGACAATCTGTAAACAACTGAATCAACATAATATATTCATAGGACAGACATTACCAAGCAATGCCCTGTAATGTGTGAGGACACTATCAGCCTTTGCAGCAGTGAACGGCAATCAGTCCTCTGACAGGACTAAGTGTTTCGAGCACAGGAAGTGTGATAATGATTATTGGGATGGGATAGGTCAGGAATTAAATGAGGGAGCGAACCATGCACTACCCGCGCAAATTTCACACAAAGCCGCTGTGTTCTTGCAGGACGTGCAGGGGAAGAGATGGAGAGACTCTTCCTGCTCATGCAGCAGGTTACAACATGAAATGGCCTGAGGCAGCTTTAAGTGGTTGTGAAACTTTCATTTATTCTGCATTTTTTATTTACTCTGTATTACAGGTGAGGAATGTTAATGCTGTGGAATAGAGGACTTTGCATTCAGCACAGGGTTAGATATAGAGTAAAGCTCCCTCTACACTGTCCCCATCAACGCTCCCAGGACAGGTACAGCACGGGGTTACATAGAGAGTAAAGCTCCCTTTGCACTGTCCCCATCAAACACTGCCAGGGCAGGTACAACACGGGGTTAGATACAGAGTAAAGCTCCCTCTACACTGTCCCCATCAAATACTGCCAGGACAGGTACAGCACGGGGTTAGATACAAAGTAAAGCTCCCTCTACACTGTCCCCATCAAACATTCCCAGGACAGGTACAGCATGGGCTTAGATACAGAGTAAAGCTCCCTCTGCACTGTCCCCATCAAACACTCCCAGGACAGGTACAGCACGGGGTTAGATACAGAGTAAAGCTTCCTCTACACTGTCCCCATCAAACACTCCCAGGACAGGTACAGCACGGGGTTAGATACAGAGTAAAGCTTCCTCTACACTGTCCCCATCAAACACTGCCAGGACAGGTACAGCACGGGGTTAGATACAGAGTAAAGCTTCCTCTACACTGTCCCCATCAAACACTCCCAGGACAGGTACAGCATGGGGTTAGATACAGAGTAAAGCTCCATCCACACTGTCCCCATCAAACATTTGCTATGATGCGGCCGCTTAGTCTCGGTGCTGAAAGTGCAGTGTTCTATTCCCAACACGTAAGTCACTCACTCTGAGAAACATGGAATTCACAGAAAAGAATTGGGTGAAATGAACAGGATCCAGACGCAGTTCTGGAACCGTAATAACAGTGAAATATGATCGGGAAAATTTAATCATCTGATACAAACCGTGATGTGTAATCTTTTCTAAGGCTGCCTATTTGATTGAGAATTCTACCCAACCCAGAACACAAACACTGATAAGTACCCTTTCAATCTCAGCAGACACAGTTTGAGTTTTGTTTTTCTACCTTGTAAGCAACTTTCGAAGGACATTTCTTCCCCAGACCCAGCGGTGGAGACATGAGGGTCAGCATTTGATACATGTCAGTGTAATGGATTCGGCCACTTTGTATGGAGGGAAGGGATGATAAGCATGTCCAGGAGAAACAGAACAGGAAAGAGTTAATCACATCTATCTCAATCAGCAGAACATTTCTTCTTCATAGAATTATATCGCACTGATGGAGGCCATTCGGTCAATCGTGTCTGTGCTGGCTCTTTGAAAGAACTGTCCAATTAGTTCCACTCCCCTGCTCTTTCCCCATAATCCTGATTTTTTTGTTTCAAGAACCTCTTCCTCTTATGAATCTGCTCCCACTGCCCTTTCAGGCAGCACCTACCAGATCACGCCAACTCGCTGGGTCAAAACAATTTCCCTCATCATCCAGCAGGCTTTTTGTTTTTGCCAATTATCATCAGCTCGTTATTATTTTTCTCTATGCAAAGTTCAGCTGTTGCATAAATGCGGTGGGAAAATGTGGTCGGGCTCAGTGAAGTTCCATAGGATGAGGTGGTACTGGTTAAGTTCCCACCATATGAGCAGTATCCAGCATAGCAAGCATGAGTTAGAGGGTGGGTGGGAGGGAGGGAGTGGGGGAGGGAGGGGGAGGAAGACATGCACTCCATGCATCTGGATTATGCATTTTGCCCTCAGTAAAGAAACAGTTTCTCTTATTTCCTTTCTCTTTACACAAATCCACACCTCCAATTTAATATCTTAGCCCCAGCCAAATGTTGGGCTGCCATAGGTCCCAGCCACGATTCAGAATTTTCAACTGAGTGTGAGCGTCTGTGCGGAACAGCTTCCCGCTGTGCCGGACTTGTCAATGATGTGTTGGGCAGTGCCACCGCTTGGAAACCCTCCTCTATGGACTCTTTGCAGTGCCAGTGCCCCAGGCTGCTGTGTTCAAGAGAGAGATGTGAAAGCGAGTGCGTGTCAGTATATGTGCACATGTGTGTGCACGTGTTTGTGCGTTTGTGGGTGGCTCACCAATATCTTTGTAACTTCTTGACTTGACTATTCCAACACACTCCAGGCTGGCCTCCAACATCCTACTTTTCATTAATGTGAGCTCATCCAGCACTCTGCCTCCGGGGAAGATCAGACCAAGTCCTGCTCACCCATCAGCCCTGTGCTCAATGACTGACATTAGTGTTTGCTCAAGCAATGTCTTGGTTTTTAAAATCACGCCTTTGTTATCCAATTCCTCCATGCCCTTGATTCCCTCTAATATCCTCAAGCCCAACAACTCCCTACGATATCTACACTGATCTAACTGTGGCCCCATCAGCATCTCCAATTTAAAACCGCAGCACCATTGGCGTCCATACCTTCACTTGCCTAGGCCTAAGACTTTGGAAATTCCTCCCTACACCTCTCTGCATCTCTGCCTTTGTTAATTCCTACATCTCTGGCAATGATTTTGGCCCTAATAATGCTTTATGTGGCTCAGTATCTAATTTTGCTTTATAATACTTCTGTGAAGCACCTTAGGATATTTCATGTCCTTACAGCTTCTATATAAATATCGGGTGTTGTGTGTTTGTGAGCATGTGGTGTGTTTGTGTGTAAGAGGGCCTTGAGCCTGTGTGTGAATCTTGAGTGTGTGTGTGTTAGTGAGAATGTAAGAACATAAGAAATACGAGCAGGAGTAGGCCATACAGGCCCTCGAGCCTGCCCGGCATTCAATATGATCATGTTTGATCTTTTGCCTCAACTCCATTTTCCTGCCTACTCACATATCCCTCGGTTCCCTGAAATACCAAAAATCTGTCTATCCCAGCCTTAAACGTATTCAACGATGGAGCATCCGCAACTCTCTGAATTGAGAAATTGGTCCTCCTTTCTGCCCTAAATGCTGGACCGCTAATCCTGAGACTGTGCCTTTGTAGATTCCCCAACATCTCAGTGTACACCCCGTCCAGCCCCTTCTGAATCCTGTATGTTTCAGGGATCACCTCTCATTCTTCTAAACTCCAGAGAGTACTGGCCCAATTTACTCAGCCTCTCAGCTTGGAACTGCCCTCATCTCTCAGGAACCAACCTAGTAAGTGCATGAGTACGTGTGGATGTGTGTGGGCATGCATTTGTGTGAGTGTGTATGCAAGAGTGAGTTGCGAGTCAGTGAGTATGGGTGCCTGAGTGTGCATGAGTGAGCGTGTGTGAGCTAAGAACTGCCTTCAAACAGCACCGTCCGGGAGAGATATGCTGGCTTCCAGGATGGGGACACACATGGCTGAGTGCCCCGGCAGGTGAAGCAGGGCACTGGCACCAAGGCAAATATCCAACCAACCATGTCAGGAGGCAAGTGGTCCTGGGAATTTTGGAATGGTCTCAATCTGGGGATTGGATCTATATAGAAAAGCAAGGTGCAGTGCAAAGAGAGGGCTGGTAGCAGCATATCTGAGATACTGTCTCTTTAAAGGAAGCCCGTCATTCCTCAGTCAGAGGGGCAACCACCAGGTGGTAAGTCAATATGAAGCAAACCTTGCAGGCCACCCTACAAGGGCACTTCCTCCCCAGTCCTAAGGGGGGTGCGATCGTACACACTATTGTGTACATGTCCTTATAGTGAATCCTTCCACTACAAAGAAAGCACATTTGGTTAGACAACAACAACAGTCAAACAGCAGATAATTTTGATTACTGAGCAAGAGGACAGTTCAGTGCTAATTCCGTGGATGGAGACATCTTCCACTTCAGGCCAAGAGCTTGAGACGTCAACTGGTAGCCAGAGCCCCATAAGTGTGATTAAACAGAGAAACAAATGGACGTCACCTGGGTTTCAAGGGGTAACCAAGAGGTTATCATCCCTTGTCTTTTCCATCCCTCATTTTTTCGTCACTTCACCACAGCTATTTTGGCTGAAAGGTCTAAAAACTTCCGGGCGAGCTCTGAAGGTTGGTTGATCTCACCAATCAGTGCCTGTGAATGTCCTCAATGAAGCTTCGGGCTTTTAGTTTCGATATAGGACATCCAGTCCTGCAATGGCTGCTGGGAAAAGACGCTGCCATCGACTTGTCTTGCTTTCTCTGGCACTTGGATTGATTGTTTATCACATCATTCCCAGCCACCCTCAACTTTAGCAGAAGAGAACATCTGATGAATTATCTGGGTCTCAATGTCTAAGCATTGGGTAAAAGGGGACAAATCACTCGCCTCCAGTACTGTACGTCTGATGTGTGTCCAACTCAGTCTCAGCTCCTGCACACTGAAGAATCAGGTTATCCTAAGGATGTGCATTCAAATCGGGTATGAAATTGGCAGTAATGGGTGAGTCCTATGGCAGATCGTTGCTATTTTGATTGCAAAAATTTCGGCCCTCCAAACAGTTTCAACTCAGGGGCAGGGTTTTGACCTCGTAGGGCAGGCGTGGTGGGCCTTGGGGGCGGTGGTAAAACTGACTGCGATCGAGCCCTGACAGCGATTTCATGCTGGCTGGCCAATGTGAATCACGCGCTGCAGTGCTGCCAGGGTGGGAGGGGGAGGAGGGGAGGAGGGTGAGGTGTGGACGTTTGCGCATGCACACGGGTGCACACACTGGAAGCTCCCTGAAGGAACAGAGCTGCCTCAGGGAGCTGAAGATTTTTAAAAACATGAATAAAGAATTTAAAAATGTTAACAACATGTCCCCTCCTGTGACTCTGGCACATGAGAAGGGACACGTTATAAAATGAGGTTTAAACATTTTAATTTTATTGTTAATTTCTGTTGGAAACCTCATACCGCCTGTGGATGAGGTTTCTAAAAAATACAAAGGCCACCTTGTCCGACAATGAAAAATTACATTTAATTATTACTTTAATGGGCTTAATAGGCCCATTAATTGTCGACGAGCGTGTTGCTAACTCTTGCGTGCACCCGCCCAATGAAATATCGCATGAGTGCGCAATGACATCAGGACACTCGCCTGACATCATCATGCATCAATTCTGGCCACAGTATCTGCTTCCCCTGTACCACACATACAAGATCAACATTAGACAGATGGGAGCAAACTCAGTTCTATGGTACTATAGCTGAGAAGGGCTGAGAGACATCAATTGTTGTACTGATATCTCCCTGAGAGAGAGGGAATGAGACACCAGTCAGTGTACAGATATCTCCCTGAGAGAGAGAGGGGGACTGAGAGACACCAGTCAGTGTACAGATATCTCCCTGAGAGAGAGGGACTGAGAGACACCAGTCAGTGTACAGATATCTCCCTGAGAGAGAGGAACTGAGAGACACCAGTCAGTGTACAGCCATCTCCCTGAGAGAGAGCGAGAGGGACTGAGAGACACCAGTCAGTGTACAGGTATCTCCCTGAGAGAGAGAGAGGGACTGAGAGACACTAGTCAGTGTACAGATATCTCCCTGAGAGAGAGGGACTGAGACACACGAGTCTGTGTACAGATATCGCCCTGAGAGAGAGGGACTGAGACACACCAGTCAGTGTACAGATATCTCCCTGAGAGAGAGGGACTGAGACACACCAGTCAGTGTACAGGTATCTCCCTGAGAGAGAGGGACTGAGAGACACCAGTCAGTGTGCAGATATCTCCCTGAGAGAGAGAGAGGGACTGAGAGACACCAGTCAGTGTACAGATATCTCCCTGAGAGAGAGGGACTGAGACACCAGTCAGTGTACAGATAACTCTTTTTGTCCCAAAGCAGAGTGTCAGGTGAATCAATTTCCTCTTTATAGACTTCAGTCTATATTCGTCAACCTCTGCTATGTTGCAGGCGCCTAGTGTCAGAGACTGGAGGCTGGAATCTTCCCATTCTCTCATTGTGTGGCTCCCCTTTCCTCTCTTCTGAAGAATACTTATCTCTTCAGTTGATTCAGATGAACAGCTACTTTACATAATGTTGTTATTGTATGCTTCTGTTGACAGAATAATTAACAAACAGTTTGAGGCTGGAACACCTACCATGCAGCCCGATCATACTCAGCCCACACTCGCACAAACTCATCCAGGTGATGTGGTCCCAGGATGGACGAATCACGCGTCAGGTACTCAAAGTTATCCATGATGACAGCCACAAACAGGTTCAGCATCTGAAAGGAAAGGAAAACCCAATTTCAGAAACCTGGGTGGACCTCAGGATCAACAACAAACAGCAAGGGAGGGAACACACCCAAGCCCTGTACAAAGGGAGGTGTATCTGACATGACCGCTTGACCTGCTGTGGGCATCGATGGCTGAGGCCGCTCCAGCCTGAGCTGACATCAGGCGAGAGGGCAAGAAGGCTCTGGGAGTGTAGCCACAGTGGTGTCATGTTTGGGGCCCAGCTGGTTAATAGTGGGCCATTCTGGTCACTCTACTGCACTGAGACCACAGCTTTGAGCTGCTCAAGTACAGAGAAAGCAAGTAACCTGACATCAGAGATTAGGAGATGATAATTTGGGGAGACAGTAACAACAGAAAGACTTACATAGACACTAGGAGCAGCAGTAGGCCATTCGAGCCTACTCCACCATTCATTATGATCATGGCTGATCATCCAACTCAATAGCCTGCTCTCACTTTCTCCCCATATCTTTTGATTCCTTTCGCCCCAAGAGCTATATCCAACTCTTTCTTGAAAACATACAATGTTTTGGTCTCAACTACTTTCTGTGGTACTGAATTCCACAGGCTCACCACTCTCTGAGTGAAGAAATCTCTCCTCATCTCAGTCCTAAATGGTCTACCCCATATCCTCAGACTGTAACCCCTGGTTCTGGACTCCCCCACCATTGGGAACATCCTTCCTGCATCTACCCTGTCTAGTCCTGTTAGAATTTTATAGGTTTCTATGAGATCCCCCCTCATTCTTCTGAACTCCAGCGAATATAATCCTAACCAACTCAATCTCTCCTCATATGTCAATCCCGCCATCCCAGGAATCAGTCAGGTAAACCTTTACTGCACTCCCTTTACAGCAAGAACATCCTCCCTCAGATAAGGAGACCAAAACTGCACACAATATTCCAGGTGTGGTCTCACCAAGTCCCTGTATAATTGCAGCAAGACATCCCTGCTCCTGTATTTGAATCCTCTGGCTATGAAGGCCAACACACTATTTGCCTTCTTCACCGCCTGCTGCACCTGCATGCTTACCTTCAGCGACTGGTGTACAAGGACACCCAGGTCTCATTGCACATTCCGCTCTCTCAATTTATAGCCATTCAGATAATAATCTGCCTTCCTGTTTTTGCTACCAAAATGGATAACCTCACAATTATCCACATTATACTGCATCTGCCATGCATTTGCCCTCACTCAGCTTGTCCAAATGACACTGAAGCATCTCTGCATCCTCCTCACAGCTCACCCTCCCACCCAGCTTTGTGTCATCTGCAAATTTGGAGATTACATTTCTACAGTACTTGTCAGCACCTCAGGATCTCCCAAAGCACCTCACAGCCAATGGAGTACTTTTCAAAGTGTGGCCATTGTTGTAAAGTATGAAACATGGCAGCCAATTTGTACACAGTAGGATCCCACAAACAGCAATGTGATAATGACCAGATGATCTAGTTGAGGGTTAAATGTTGGTCAGGACACTGGGGAGATCTCTCCTGCTCTTGTTGAAAATAGTGCCATCGGATACTTTACATTCACCTCAGAGAGCAGAAAGAGGCTTCGGTTTAACATTGTGTCAAAAAGGCAGTATCTCTTCCTCAGTCCCGCACTGGCAGTGTCAGCCTTGATCTTGTGCCAAAGTGATTAGACTTGAACCTGAATCTTGGCATTCAGATCAGAGGCCCACTGGGCACGGCTGACATGAATGGAGATGGGACTATTTACATCAAGGAAGGGGGGTGGGGGGAGACAGGGAGGCCTGAGTGAGGGAATCAAGTCATTAATGTGTTGGGAAAGGGGTTAGGCTGATTACAGAATGAGCTTAATGATTGAAAACAATTGAGCTCTTGTATCAAACGTTTCATCAGGATAACAAAAATTCAATCTGATTCCCCAAGATTGTCACTTACAAGAAACGAGCAGAGGAATATGAAGGAGACAAAGTAGAAATAAGCAAAGTCAGTGCCACAGCGGCTCTCCGAGGTGCCCTCACATCTCTTCTCACTCAGGCAGGCCAGCATGATCTCCTGCCATGACTCCCCTGTCGCACTCCTGCAGCAAACACATAGGCTCTGTCAGTACGGGGAGAAACACTGGGCACTGAGGACAAAACACTGGCTAATGGGGAGAAACACTGGGCACTGAGGACAAAAAACTGGCTAATGGGGAGAAACACTGGGCACTGAGGACAAACACTGGCTAATGGGGAGAAACACTGGGCACTGAGGACAAAACACTGGCTAATGGGGAGAAACACTGGGCACGGAGGAAAAAACACTGGCTAATGGGGAGAAACACTGGCTAATGGGGAGAAACACTGGGCACTGAGGACAAAACACTGGCTAATGGGGAGAAACACTGGGCACTGAGGACAAAACACTGGCTAATGGGGAGAAACACTGGGCACTGAGGACAAAACACTGGCTAATGGGGAGAAACACTGGGCACGGAGGAAAAAACACTGGCTAATGGGGAGAAACACTGGCTAATGGGGAGAAACACTGGGCACTGAGGACAAACACTGGCTAATGGGGAGAAACACTGGGCACTGAGGACAAAACACTGGCTAATGGGGAGAAACACTGGGCACGGAGGAAAAAACACTGGCTAATGGGGAGAAACACTGGCTAATGGGGAGAAACACTGGGCACTGAGGACAAAACACTGGCTAATGGGGAGAAACACTGGGCACTGAGGACAAAACCCTGGCTAATGGGGAGAAACACTGGGCATTGAGGACAAAACACTGGCTAATGGGGAGAAACACTGGGCACGGAGGAAAAAACACTGGCTAATGGGGAGAAACACTGGGCACTGAGGACAAAACACTGGCTAATGGGGAGAAGCACTGGGCACTGAGGACAAAACAATGGCTAATGGGGAGAAACACTGGGCACTGAGGAAAAAACACTGGCTAATGGGGAAAACACTGGCTGATGGGGAAAACACTGGGCACTGAGGAAAAAACACTGGCTAAAGGGGAAAACACCGGCTAATGGGGAAAACACCGGCTAATGGAGAAAACACTGACTAATGGAGAAAACACTGGCTAATGGGGAAAACACTGGCTAATGGAGAAAACACTGACTAATGGAGAAAACACTGGCTAATGGGGAAAACACTGGCTAATGGAGAAAACACTGACTAATGGAGAAAACACTGGCTAATGGAGAAAACACTGGCTAATGGGGAAAACACTGGCTAATGGAGAAAACACTGACTAATGGAGAAAACACTGGCTAATAGAGAAAACACTGACTAATGGAGAAAACACTGGCTAATGGGGAAAACACTGGCTATTGGAGAAAACACTGGCTAATGGAGAAAACACTGGCTAATGGAAAAAACACTGGCTAATGGGGAAAACACTGGCTAATGGGGAAAACACTGGCTAATGGGGAAAACACTAACAGGGAAAGCTGGGTATTGGGGAACACATTGGGTATTAGGGAAACACGCACTGGGTATTGTGGAAACATGCACTGGGTATTGGGGAATCACGCACTGGGTATTGGGGACACACGCACTGGGTATTGGGGAAACACGCATTGGGTATTGGCGAAACACGCACTGGGTATTGGGGAAACAAGCACTGGGTATTGGGGAAACACGCACTGGGTATTGGGGAATCACGCACTGGGTATTGGGGTAACAAGCACTGGGTATTGGGGAAACACGCACTGGGTATTGGAGAAATATGCACTGGGTATTGGGGAAACACGCACTGGGTATTGGGGAAACACGCACTGGGTATTGGGGTAACAAGCACTGGGTATTGGGGAAACACGCACTGGGTATTGGGGAAACACACACTGGGTATTGTGGAAACACACACTGGGTATTGGGGAAACACGCACTGGGTATTGGGGAAACACACACTGGGTATTGGGGAAACACGCACTGGGTATTGGGGAAACACGCACTGGGTATTGGGGAAACACACTAGGTATTTTCTATTCTAATTGCAAAAAGAAAGTGCTGTGCGATAATAGGAATAAGGAATTAAACCAATCTCACAATGAGTGTCGACATATGTCTTTGCTCATTTGCTAGGGATCCAGTTTAATTAATTTTTATTCATTCTTTGACTGTGAGCATGGCTAACCCTTATTCCCAATCTAGATTCCCTCGACACAATTGAATGGTTTGCTGGACATCTTCAGAAGGCAGTTAACAGTCATGCACACTGTTGTGAGTCTGGAGTCATATATAGGCTCAGAGTGGGTCAGGCTTCCCTCACTAAAGGAATGAATGAATTGGCTGGGGTCTTACTAAAATCTGACAATGTTATGGTCACTTTTACTCAGGCCAGCAATTTACTTCCAGGTCTTTTTAATACTGAAATAAAACTCTAAAGCCATTACAAAGAAAAAAAATGACTTGCACTATAGTGCTTTTCATGACCAGCCTCAAAGTGATTCACAGCCAATGGAGTACTTCATTGTCACATATTGCAATGTAGGAAACACTGCCGTCAATTTGTGCAAAGCAAGATCCCACAAACAGCAAGGTGATAATGACCAGATAATCTGATTTTGTGATGTTGACTGGGAGATAAATATTGGTCTGGACACTGGGGATAACCACCACCCCCCCACCCGCTCTCTTTCAAAATAGTGCCACTATATGTAAATAAATAGGCAATTGGAGCCTCAGTTTAACATCTCACCCAAGAGACAGCACCTCCAATAGCGCTGCACTCCCTCAGTACTGTACTGGAACAACAGCCTTAATTTCCGTGTCCAAGTCCTGCACTGGGCCTTGAACCCGAAACCTTGTCACTCAGCGGCAAGAGTGTCACCAACTGAGCCATGGCTGACATGTTTGTGTATTAGTTTCTCCAAATATTAAATACTTAATTTTTTTTTTTTTAAACAGCAGGCTAGCGAAACTGCTACTACCTCCCAGTTCAATAGTGTATGATTTGTTTACATCAATTGGATTAAGCTCACAGAGAAACTGTCAGTGGGGGAACAATCACATTTCAGAGCCTAAATTATAAACGACACTTTCAGAGCAATGCAATGCTCAGATATGAAGAATCTAATAGGCACGGCTTGGCTTGGTGTGGCCACGAGCGCAACACACCTGAACAGCAGCATCAAGGCATTGAAGAAGGTGTGGAAGTTGTTGTGTCGATTGATGGGGGTGCTGTCATCCAAGCCGATGTTTCCAAAGAGCTGAGGGAATCCAGGAAGAGATTGAGACAATTCTGTTAGTCAGCACACAGAATGATACTGGCTCAATGTATTCACATATCTTCTCTCAGTGTAAAATCTGTAACAGAGAGTCCCACCTGCATCCCAATGATGGCGTATATGAAGAACAACATCGCAATCAGGAGGCAGACGTACGGAAGGGCCTGGGGAGAAGAACATTTGCTGATCACAAATGTTGTGATACATTAATCAGAAGATGACAACCAGAAAGAGGAAAGCCCAAACCTCTGTTTATTAATGATTCGTTACAGCTCCCAGGGGATCAATATTTCAACCTGTGCATCAATATTTCAAACAAATAGTCATTTGCTGGTACAGAACCTGAGAATTTCTGAAAAAAGAGACATGCTATCTAAGTTTTTTGTCTTGCACTCATCAAGACAGCTCGCAAGAGATTACCAAACTGTAACAGGGGAACAACAGTTTATACTGCATGAGGAGAGAGTGCTGATTGGTTGGCAAGTGGACTCTGATTGGTGGAGGCATTGCCCTGGGGAATGAACCAGGGAATGACTGCACTTTTTTTATCCAAACAAAAGCCTAGAAACAAAGTGTGGACATGTTCCTTCTTTCTGTGTGTGAATGTCTGTGGCATCTAGCATGTGTAAGTGAGCCACACTGTGAGCCCAACTTAAACTGGTTTTCAGTGTAATCCTTAGCACAATTAGGATTGTTTAGCAGGTGCTCTCCAAACGTACAATCACATCTAATGTTGCACACCATGTTTTGAGATTTGTAGGCATGTGTTGGTTGGGTACAGTCAGTACTTTGCCTGTTGTGAACAGCTGAAGGGGCATGCTGTTTAATATGCTCTACCAGTCATTGGGATGCAAATTTGATGCTGAAATAGGGCGCATCAATGCTATCCTGTGGGATAATGGCTACCCTGATCAGGTCACTGCTCGCGTATATCACGCAAACTCACGGGCCTAAGGCTGCAACTTTGGTTCTGAAAAGTGCCCAGTCTACGTCAGATTATCTTGGAAGGGTAAGGTGTCTCAAAAATTTGAGCAACAGGTGAAGCTAGCTGTTTCACGTTGCTATTGTGCAGTAACAACACGAGTGGTATTCGCCACTAACAGGATGCTGCTGTCAAGCCTAAAAGACATTCTGCCTATCACATGTATATCAATAGTATATGATTTTCAGTGCTGGTGTGATGCCAAGTATGTTGACATACATCCCAATGACTGGCGATTGGTATCAAAGAGCATGTCCTAGCCACTGTGCACTATGGGCAAAGTACAGGCCCTACCCAACCAGCCTGTGCTTGCAAAACTCAAACTCAATACATAGTGTCCAGTATTAGATGTGAATGTGCAATTGGACAGCACCTGCTAAACAATCCTAATTGTGCTAAGGATTACACTGAAAACTAGTTTAAGTTGGGCTCACTTACACATGCGGGAAGCCACGGACATTCACATACAGGGCCCTGTCCTTTGTACAGAGGAACGTGTCCACGCTTTGCACCTTTTTCATCCAAACAAAAGCTTAGCGAACAGTCATTCCCTGGTTCATTCCACAGGGCAATGCCTTGACAATCATTGATCTACCCGGTTTGAACCTGAACAAAGCTGGACGGCTGCCTGTTCCATGCTACATTTTCCATGGCAATGCCTCGACTAATCAGAGAACACTTGCCAACCAATCAGCACTCGTTATGTAGTATAAATTGTTTCCCCCCCATTACAGTATGGTAATCTCTTGTAAGCTGTCCTGATGGGTGCAAAACAAAAAGCTGAGATGGCATGTCTCCTTTTTCAGCAATATTTCAACAACTACAATAATACAAGCAACAGGGATCAGGCTGTGGAACGTTCTGCATCGTGCAATGTCAGAGGACACTTCTGTGATTTTGTGCCCAGGATACGAGAGAATGGGGCAGTGTCTAAGACTCGGGAAAGGAAAGTTCAAGATTGATGTCAGGATGCACAGCTTCATACAAACTGATCTGCCCTGGCATTGGGTTCTGGGTGCAGGTCAGAACTTTTGAGATGTGTTGGATTGGTGCTGAGTCTACAGTGCAATGGGATCTCGCTCCTTTATCGATCACATGACCTTGCTGAGTGGGACACTGCTCAACCCCTTTTTGTTTCACCGATTGTAAGTGTTTAGGTGTTTCTCATACCTTAAAGGACTGCACAAAGGTCCAGAGCAGGATTCGGATGGTATAGCCCTGACGCAGGAGCTTGATCAGCCGGGCAGCACGGAATAACTTCAGGAAGTTCAGATTCACAAACTTTAACTGTAGAGAGATTCGAATGTTGGATCAAAGGAATTCTTTCACCATCTGTGTCACAGTAATAATCACTGCCTGTCATCAAGCTGCATCTTCATGGGGTATTGGGGCACGTTCCTTTCTGAAAACTCTCGGCAATCCAATCTACTTTCCTGCTTTTTACCATCCCACACCTTGGCAGTGAAACAAGCAGCAAACAAGATACCCCTCGCTAGCTTCTCTAACCAGCATCTATCACTGCCCGAATACCGCAATACCTCGTAAATGTCCCAATACCCCGTAAATGCCCCAATACACCGTCGCTGCCCGAATACACCATCGCTGCCCCAATACCCCGTAAATGTCCCAATACCTCATAAATGTCCCAATACCCCATAAATGTCCCAATACACCATCGTTGCCCCAATACCCCGTAAATGTCCCAATACCCCATAAATGTCCCAATACACCATCGTTGCCCCAATAACCCGTAAATGTCCCAATACAACGTAAATGTCTCAATACACCATCGTTGCCCCAATACCCCGTAAATGCCCCAATACACCGTCGCTGCCCGAATACACCATCGCTGCCCCAATACCCCGTAAATGTCCCAATACCTCATAAATGTCCCAATACCCCATAAATGTCCCAATACACCATCGTTGCCCCAATACCCCGTAAATGTCCCAATACCCCATAAATGTCCCAATACACCATCGTTGCCCCAATAACCCGTAAATGTCCCAATACAACGTAAATGTCTCAATACACCATCGTTGCCCCAATACCCCGTAAATGTCCCAATACCCCGTAAATGTCCCAATACCCCATAAATGCCCCAATACACCGTAAATGTCCCAATATCCTGTAAATTCCCCAATACACCGTTGCTGCCCCAATACCCTGTAAATTCCCCAATACCCCATAAATGTCCCAATACACCATCGTTGCCCCAATACACTGTAAATGTCCCAATATCCTGTTGCTGCCCCAGTACCCCATAAATGTCCCAATACACTGTAAATGTCCCAATACACCATCGCTGCCCCAATACCCCGTAAATGTCCCAATACCCTGTAAATGCCCCAATACACCGTTGCTGCCCCAATACCCCGTAAATGCCCCAATACCCCGTAAATGTCCCAATACACCATCGTTGCCCCAATACACTGTAAATGTCCCAATATCCTGTTGCTGCCCCAATACCCCACAAATGTCCCAATACCCCATAAATGTCCCAATACCCTGTAAATGCCCCAATACACCATCGCTGCCCCAATACCCCGTAAATGCTGCAATACCCTGTAAATGTCCCAATACTCCATCGTTGCCCCAATACACTGTAAATGTCCCAATATCCTGTTGCTGCCCCAATACCCCATAAATGTCCCAATACACCGTAAATGTGCCAATACACCATCGCTGCCCCAATACCCCGTAAATGTCCCAATACCCCATAAATGTCCCAATAAACCGTAAATGTCCCAATACACGATCGTTGCCCCAATACCCTGTAAATGTCCCAATACCCCGTAAATGTCCCAATACACCATAAATGTCCCAATACACCATCTTTGCTCCAATACCCTGTAAATGCCCCAATACACCGTTGCTGCCCCAATAGCCCATAAATGCCCCAATACCCCGTAAATGTCCCAATACATGATTGTCGCCCCAATACACTGTAAATATCCCAATATCCTGTTGCTGCCCCAATACCCCACAAATGTCCCAATACCCCGTAAATGCCCCAATACCCCGTAAATGCCCCAATACCCCATAAATGCCCCAATACCCTGTAAATGCCCCAATACACTGTCCTTGCCCTAATACCCTGTAAATGCTCCAATACACCATTGCTGCCCCAATACCCTGTGGATATCCCAATTCCCAGTCAATCCCCCAAAACTCTGTCAATGCCCTAATACCCCATCAAGGTCCCAATGCATTGACAATATCCCAATACCCTGTCAATATCCGAATACTCTGTCGATGCCCCAAAACACCATCAGTGCCCCAGTACGCTGTCAATGTCCCAATACCCCGTCAATGCGCCAATACACCATCAATGCCCCAATGCCCCGTCAATGCCCCAATTCCCCCTTAGTGCCCCAATGCACCATCACTGCTCCAATATGTCCTCAATGCTCCAACATCCCATCAATGCCCCAAAACCTAATCAATGTCGCAATGCACCATCACTGCCCCAAGGCCCCGTCAATGCCCAGTCAATGCCCCAATACCCTGGCAATACCCCAATACACCATCACTGCTCCAATACACCATCACTGCCCCAATGCCCCATCATTGCCCAAATGCCCTGTCAATAGTCCAATACACCATCACTGCCCCAATGCCCCATCAATGCCCCAATACACCATCATTGCCCCAAGGCCCCATCAATGCCTCAATACACCATCACTGCTCCAATACACCATCACTACTCCAATACACCATCACTGCCCCAATGCCCCATCAATGCCCCATCATTGACCAAATGCCCTGTCAATAGTCCAATACACCATCACTGCCCCAATGCCCCATCAATGCCCCGATACACCATCACTGCCCCAAGGCACCATCACTGCCCCAATGCCCCATCAATGTCCCAATACACCATCACTGCTCCAATGCACCATCACTGCCCCAATTCCCCGTCAATGTCCCAATACACCATCACTGCACCATTGCCCCATCAATGCCCCAATACACCATCAATGCCCCACTGCCCCATCAATGCCCCTATACAACATCACTGCCCCAATGCCCTGTCAATGCCCCAATACACCATCACTGCCCCAAGGCACCATCACTGCCCCAATGCCCCGTCAATGTCCCAAAACACCATCACTGCTCCAATGCACCATCACTGCCCCAATGCCCCATCTATGTCCCAATACACCATCACTGCTCCAATGCCCCATCAATGCCCCAATACACCATCAATGCCCCACTGCCCCATCAATGCCCCTATACACCATTGCTGCCCCAATGCCCTGTCAATGCCACAATACACCATCACTGCTCCAATACACCATCACTGCCCCAATACACCATCACTGCTCCAATACACCATCACTGCCCCAATACACCATCACTGCTCCAATGCCCCATCAATGCCCCAATACACCATCACTGCTCCAATACACCATCACTGCCCCAATACACCATCAGTGCTCCAATACACCATCACTGCTCCAATACACCATCAGTGCTCCAATACACCATCACTGCCCCAATACACCATCAGTGCTCCAATACACCATCACTGCTCCAATACACCATCAATGCCCCAATACACCATCACTGCTCCAATACACCATCACTGCCCCAATACACCATCAGTGCTCCAATACACCATCACTGCCCCAATACACCATCAGTGCTCCAATACACCATCACTGCTCCAATACACCATCACTGCCCCAATACACCATCAGTGCTCCAATACACCATCACTGCTCCAATGCCCCATCAATGCCCCAATACACCATCACTGCTCCAATACACCATCACTGCCCCAATACACCATCAGTGCTCCAATACACCATCACTGCTCCAATGCCCCATCAATGCCACAATACACCATCACTGCTCCAATACACCATCACTGCCCCAATACACCATCACTGCTCCAATACACCATCACTGCCCCAATACACCATCACTGCTCCAATGCCCCATCAATGCCCCAATACACCATCACTGCTCCAATACACCATCACTGCCCCAATACACCATCAGTGCTCCAATACACCATCACTGCCCCAATACACCATCACTGCTCCAATGCCCCATCAATGCCCCAATACACCATCACTGCTCCAATACACCATCACTGCCCCAATACACCATCACTGCTCCAATACACCATCACTGCTCCAATACACCATCATTACTCCAATGCCCCATCACTGCCCCAATGCCCCATCACTGCTCCAATACACCATCATTGCTCCAATGCCCCATCAATGCCCCAATACACCATCACTGCTCCAATACACCATCACTGCTCCAATACACCATCACTGCTCCAATACACCATCACTGCCCCAATGCCCCATCACTGCTCCAATACACCATCACTGCTCCAATACACCATCACTGCCCCAATACACCATCACTGCTCCAATACACCATCACTGCTCCAATACACCATCACTGCTCCAATGCCCCATCAATGCCCCAATACACCATCACTGCCCCAATACACCATCACTGCTCCAAAACACCATCACTGCTCCAATACACCATCACTGCTCCAATACACCATCACTGCTCCAATACACCATCACTGCTCCAAAACACCATCACTGCTCCAAAACACCATCACTGCTCCAATGCCCCATCAATGCCCCAAAACACCATCACTGCTCCAATACACCATCACTGCTCCAATACACCATCACTACTCCAAAACACCATCACTGCTCCAATGCCCCATCAATGCCCCAATACACCATCACTGCTCCAATACACCATCACTGCTCCAAAACACCATCACTGCTCCAATACACCATCACTGCTCCAATACAACATCACTGCTCCAATGCCCCATCACTGCTCCAAGGCCCCGTCAATGCCCCAATACACCATCACTGCCCCAAGGCCCCGTCAATGCTCCAATACACCATCACTGCTCCAAAACACCATCACTGTTCCAATACACCATCACTGTTCCAATACACCATCACTGCTCCAGTACACCATCACTGCCCCAATGCCCCATCAATGCCCCAATGCCCCATCAATGCCCCAATACACCATCACTGCTCCAATACACCATCACTGCTCCAATGCCCCGTCAATGCTCCAACACACCATCACTGCCCCAAGGCCCCGTCAATGCCCCAATGCCCCATCAATGCCCCAATACACCATCACTGCTCCAATACACCATCACTGCTCCAATGCCCCGTCAATGCTCCAACACACCATCACTGCTCCAAAACACCATCACTGCTCCAATACATCATCACTGCCCCAATACACCATCACTGCCCCAATGCCCCATCAATGCCTAAATGCACCATCATTGCTCCAAAACACCATCAATGCTCCAATACACCATCAATGCCCCAATACCCCCTCAATTCCACAAAGCACGATCACTGCCCTACTACGTCATCACTGACCCAATACACAATCACTGCCCCAATGCATCATCAATGCCCCAATAAACCTTCAATTCCCCAATGCACTATCACTGCCCCACTACCCCATCACTGCCCCAA
Organism: Carcharodon carcharias; assembly: GCF_017639515.1. NCBI lineage: Eukaryota > Metazoa > Chordata > Chondrichthyes > Lamniformes > Lamnidae > Carcharodon > Carcharodon carcharias. The sequence goes on along the minus strand of NC_054482.1, from coordinate 34,627,963 downwards.
TAACCCATCAATGCCCCAATACACCGTCAATGCCCCAATTCACCATACACGCCTCAATGCAACATCAGTGCCCCAATATCCTATCAATGTCCCAATATCCTGTCAATGCCCAAATACCCTGTCAATGTTTCAATACCGTGTCAATGCCCCAATCTCCTGTCAATGCTCCAATACCCTGTCAATTCCCCAATATCATGTCAATGCGCCAATATCCTGTCAATGCCGCAATACCCTGTCAATGCCCAAATAACCAGTCAATGCCCCAATATCATGTCAATGCCCCAAAATCCTGGTAATGCCCCAAAGTCCAGTCAATGCCCCAATATCCTGTCAATGTTCCAACACCCTGTCAATACCCCAAAATCCTGGTAATGCCCCAAAGTCCAGTCAATGCCCCAATATCCTGTCAATGCCGAAATACCCTGTCAATGCCCCAATACCCTGTCAATGTCCCAATATCCTGTCAGTGTTCCAACACCCTGTCAATGCCCCAATATTCTGTCAATGCCACAATATCCTGTCAATACCCCAATATCCTGTCAATGTCCCAAAATCTTGACAATGTCCAAATTACCTGTGATTGCCCAAAGCCCTGTCAATGCAGCAATGCGCTCTCAATGTCCCAATACCCCATCAATGTCCCAATACCCTGTCAATGCCTTAATGCCCCAATATGCCATCAATATCCCAATACTCTGTCAATTGCCCAATACACCATGAGTACCCCAATACACTGTCAACATCCCAATACTCTGTCAATTCCCAGCACACCATCAGTAACCCAGTACCCTGTCAATACCCCAATACACCATCAGTGCCCCATGCAACATCAGTGCCCCAATACACCATCAGCGCCTCAAAACACTATCAGTGCCCTAGTACCCTGTCAACATCCCAATACACCATCAGTGCCCCAATACCCTGTCAATGCCCCAATATCCTGTCAATGTCCCAATACGCTGTCAATGTCCCAATACCCTGTCAATGTCGCAATACCCTGTCAATGCTCCATTACCCTGTCAATGCCCCAATACCCTGTCAATGCCCCAATACCCTGTCAATGTCCCAATACCCTGTCAAATGCCCCAATACCCTGTCAATGCCCCAATACAACATCAGTGCCCCCAATACACTGTCATTGTCCCAATACTCTGTCAATTCCCCAATACACCATCAGTGCCCCAGTGCCCTGTCAAAACCCCAATACACCATCAGTCCCCCAATGAAACATCAGTGCCCCAATACACCATCAGAGCCTCAAAACACTATCAGTGCCACAGTTCCCTGTCAAAATCTCAATACACCATCAATGCCCCAATATCCTGTCAATGTCCCAATACTCTGTCAATGACCCAATACCCTGTCAATGTCCCAATATCCTGTCAGTGTTCCAACACCCTGTCAATGCCCCAATATTCTGTCAATGCCTCAATATCCCGTCAATACCCCAATATCCTGTCAATGTCCCAAAACCTTGACAATGTCCAAATTACCTGTGATTGCCCAAAGCCCTGTCAATGCAGCAATGCGCTGTCAATGTCCCAATACCCCATCAATGTCCCAATACCCTGTCAATGCCTTAATGCCCTGTAATGCCCCAATATGCCATCCATATCCCAATACTCTGTCAATTGCCCAATACACCATGAGTGCCCCAATACACTGTCAACATCCCAATACTCTGTCAATTCCCAGCACACCATCAGTACCCCAGTACCCTGTCAATACCTCAATACACCATGAGTGCCCCAATACACTGTCAATATCCCAATACTCTGTCAATTCCCAGCACACCATCAGTACCCCAGTACCCTGTCAATACCCCAATACACCATCAGTGCCCCATGCAACATCAGTGCCCCAATACACCATCAGTGCCTCAAAACACTATCAGTGCCCTAGTACCCTGTCAACATCCCAATACACCATCAGTGCTCCAATACCCTGTTAATGCCCCAATATCCTGTCAATGTCCCAATATGCTGTCAATGTCCCAATACCCTGTCAATGTCGCAATACCCTGTCAATGCTCCATTACCCTGTCAATGCCCCAATACCCTGTCAATGCCCCAATACCCTGTCAATGTCCCAATACCCTGTCAATGCCCCAATATGCTGTCAATGCCCCAGTAACCTGTCAATACCCCAATACACCATCAGTGCCCCAATACACCGTCAGCGCCTCAAAACACTGTCAGTGTCCCAATACACTGTCAACATCCCAATACACCATCAGTGTCCCAATATCCTGTCTCTGCCCCAATGCCCCATCAATGTCCCAATATCCTGTCAAATGCCCCAATACCCTGTCAATGCCCCAATACAACATCAGTGCCCCCAATACACTGTCAATATCCCAATACTCTGTCAATTCCCAGCACACCATCAGTACCCCAGTACCCTGTCAATACCCCAATACACCATGAGTGCCCCATGCAACATCAGTGCCCCAATACACCATCAGCGCCTCAAAACACTATCAGTGCCCTAGTACCCTGTCAACATCCCAATACACCATCAGTGCTCCAATACCCTGTTAATGCCCCAATATCCTGTCAATGTCCCAATACGCTGTCAATGTCCCAATACCCTGTCAATGTCGCAATACCCTGTCAATGCTCCATTACCCTGTCAATGCCCCAATACCCTGTCAATGCCCCAATACCCTGTCAATGTCCCAATACCCTGTCAATGCCCCAATATGCTGTCAATGCCCCAGTAACCTGTCAATACCCCAATACACCATCAGTGCCCCAATACACCGTCAGCGCCTCAAAACACTGTCAGTGTCCCAATACACTGTCAACATCCCAATACACCATCAGTGTCCCAATATCCTGTCTCTGCCCCAATGCCCCATCAATGTCCCAATATCCTGTCAAATGCCCCAATACCCTGTCAATGCCCCAATACAACATCAGTGCCCCCAATACACTGTCGATGTCCCAATACTCTGTCAATTCCCCAATACACCATCAGTGCCCCAGTGCCCTGTCAATACCCCAATACACCATCAGTGCCCCAATGCAACATCAGTGCCCCAATACACCATCAGAGCCTCAAAACACTATCAGTGCCATAGTTCCCTGTCAAAATCTCAATACACCATCAATGCCCCAATATCCTGTCAATGTCCCAATACTCTGTCAATGACCCAATACCCTGTCAATGCTCCAATACCCTATCAATGCCCCAATATCCTGTCAATGCCCCAATACCCGGTCAATCTCCCAATATCTTGTCAATGCCCCAATACCCTGTCAATGCCCCAATACCCTGTCAATGCTGTAATATGCTGTCAATGTCCCAATATCCTGTTAATGTCCCAATACCCTGTCAATGCCGCGATACCTTGTCAATGTTCCAACACCCTGTCAATGTCCCAATATCCTGTCAATATTCCAACACCCTGTCAATGCCCCAATATCCTGTTAATGCCCTAACATCCTATTTTTTCCCCTATACCCTTTCAATACCCAAATATCCTGTCAATGTCCCAATAGTCTGTCAATGCCTTAATGCCCTGTCAATGCCCCAATATCCTGTCAATGTCCCAATTCCCAGTGATTGACCAAAGCCCTGTCAATGCAGCAATGCACTGTCAATGCCCCAATATCCCGTCAGCATCCCAATATCCTGTCAATGTCCCAATACCCTGTCAATGCCACAATATCCTGTCAATGCTCCAATACCTGTCAACGCCCCAATATCCTGTCAATGCTCCAATAACCTGTCAATGTCCCAATATCCTGTCAATGTCCCAATATCCTGTCAATGTCCCAATATCCTGTCAATACCTCAATATCCTGTCAATGTCCCAAAACCTTGGCAATGTCTCAATTACTTGTGATTGCCCAAAGCCCTGTCAATGCAGCAATGCACTGTCAATGTCCCAATACCCCATCAATGTCCCAATACCCCATCAATGTCCCAATACCCTGTCAATGCCTTAATGCCCTGTCAATGCCCCAATATCTTGTCCATGTCCCAAACCCTTGACAATGTCCCAATTCCCTGTGATTGCCCACAGCCCTGTCAATGCACCAATGAGCTGTTAATGTCACAATATTCTGTCAATTTTCCAACACCCTGTCAATATTCCAACCCACTGTCAATGGCACAATACACTGTCAATGTCCCAATATCCTGTCAATGCCCCAATATGCTGTCAATGTTCCAACACCTTGTCAAAGGTACAACCCCCCGACAATGGCCCAATATCCTGTCAATGCCCCAATATCCTGTCAATGTCCCAATATCCTATCATTGCCCCAATATCCTGTCAATGTCCCAATACCCTGTCAATGTCCCAATATCCAGTCAATGTCCCAGTATGCTGTCAATGTCCCAATATCCTGTCAATGCCCAATATCCTGTCAATACCCCAATATCCTGTCAATGTCCCAAAACCTTGGCAATGTCCCAATTAACTGTGATTGCACAAAGCCCTGCTAATGTAGCAATATGCTGTCAATGTCCGAATACCCCATCAATGTTCCAATACACTGTCAATGCATTAATGCCCTGTCAATGCCCCAATATCATGTCAATGTCCCAAAACCTTGACAATGTCCCAATTACCTGTGATAGCCCAAAGCCCTGCCAATGCATCAATGCACTGTCAATGTCCCAATACCCCATCAATATCCCAATACCCTGTCAATGACTTAACATCCTGTCAATGACTTAACACCCTGTCAATGCCCCAATATGTCATTGGTACCCCATCAATGCTCCAATATCCTGTCAATGTCCCAATACCCGGTCCATGACCCAATATTCTGTCAATGTGCCAATACCCAGTCAATGCCCCAATATCCTGTCAGTGTCCCAATACCCTGTCAATGCCCCAAAACCTTGACAATGTCCCATTACCCTGTCAATGTCCCAATATCCTGTCAATGTTCCAATATCCCCATGCCCCAATACCCCTACCATATCAGTGTGTCCCTCTCTCTCTCTCTCTCACCGTCACTCTCAGCCCTGCCTTCTCTCACTTTCCCTCAATCCTAATCCTGCCCTCTCTCACTCTCCCTCACTCCCAATCCTCCTCTTTCTCATTCTCCCTCATTCCGAATCCTGCCCTCTCTCACTCCCTCTCACTCCCAATCCTGGCCTCTTTCACTCTCCCTCATTCCTAATCCTCCTCTCTCTCACCCTCCATCACTCCTAATCCTGCCCTCTCTCACTCTCCCTTACTGCCAATCCTGTCCTCACTCTCTCACTCCCAATCCTGCCCTCTCCCACATCTCTCACTTTCTCTCACTCCCAATCCTGCTCTCTCTCACTCTCTCCCACCATCACTCTTGCATTCTCTCATTGTCTCATTCCCTATCATGCCCTCTCTCTCTCATTCAAAATCCTGCCCTTCATTCTCTTTCATTGCCAATCATGCCCTCACTCACTCTCTCGTAAAACATACACACTCCCAATTGTGTACTCTTTCCCAGGCTTCCTCACACACTGATATGTATTAGACTGAAGGTCCATACATTGCACTCGTTAACGATGATCTCACTGATGCTGCCCACCACCGTCACAAAGTCAAACACGTTCCAGGAGTCTCGGAAGTAATTCTGGGAGGAGGGAATAAATATTAGGTGTCAGAATAGCAAGTGGAAAACCATTTCCAGACAGTATCCTCAGTAAACATGCTGTGCAAACTGTAACTGCTGCATGAGGCACAGACTCAGTGGTCAGAGATTGAGCTGGAGCTGGCTGGGATCGTCCAAAATTATGGTTCCGATAACCAGACATCACTGAAATCATAGGGCTTTCCAAAATCAGAATAACCCAGCTCCCTCACACCCTATTATATTATTTGCTTTTTATGGCTTGATCAATCGCACTTTTCCATATGTTGTGAGAAACACTCCCAGGACAGGTACAGCATGGGGTTAGGGACAGGGTAAAGCTCCCTCTACACTGTCCTCATCAAACACTCTTAGGACAGGTACAGCACGGTGTTAGATACAGAGTAAAGCTCCCTCTACACTGTCCCCATCAAACACTCCCAGGAGAGGTACAGCGCAGGGTTAGATACAGAGTAAATCTCTCTGTACCTCAATCTCGTCATTAAGTGTTCAATTTTGTCCATTGCTGACTATGGTGTAGAGATTTCACTTCATTCCCCGGTTGTCACAAATTCCGTTTCTGTGTGGAGCGAGTCATGGCTCCATCTATCCTGATCTGTAATGTTTGAATTGCAACATTTTCCCCAAAGTATTTTTTTTTGTCTCTTTGCTCACCAGGAATCCGAAGGCAATGATTTTGAGGATACACTCGAGTGTGAAGCTGATGGTGAAGGCGATATTCATGAACTTTAGGACACTCACAAAGCCTGATGGGGGAGAATGATGCTGCAATAAAAACACACATGGACACAATAAGGATAGAACCTGTGTGACAAGCTAACTTACACCAGTGACTGCAGACCTCAACACTGGGAAATAAATAACACCAAGCTTACTTTAACCCATCAGGCAACAGCGACTGAAAGGAGATAGTGGATCGATTGGAATCCAAACATCACTCACACTATTCCCACTGGACGGATTAGGATCAGCTCGGGTTTGGCAATTAAAAAGGGAATGGATGGAGGGATCCAGTGTCCGTAAAGGTACAAATTCATTCTGTGATTAATTAGACTGTGACACCCCAACCAGTGATGCCAGAAACATGCAGTGATGCCAAGGTAGTTTGTGAAACCCAGGAATAGCCAGAGATGGGTAGCGACAGCCAGAGATCGGCAGTGCCTCCCAGAGACAGCTAAACAATATCCAGTGCAACCCAACAATACTCAGCATTGCTTAGTTAAACCCAGATACCGCAATGCAACCAATGTTACCCAATAATTTGAAATGTTCTCCAGCAATGCTCAGTTATTACTCACTGATCAAAAAATAAAAATGCTGGAATTACTCAGTAGATCATAGTGTCATTTATGGCACAGAAGGAGGCTACTCAGTCGATGTTGGCTCCCCATGGGACAATCCAGTCAGTCCCACTCCCTCACCACTCTATCCCTGTGTCCCTGTAAGTTTATTTCCCTCAAGTGCCCATCCAATTTCCTGTTGAAATTATTCATCATCTCTGCTTCCACCCCCCTCATGGGCAGCTAGTTCCAGGTCATCACCACTCGCTGTGTAAACAAGTTCTTCCTCACATTCCCCCTGTATCTCTTGTTCAAAACCTTAAATCTGTGTCCCCCAGTCCTTGTTCCATCAGCCAATGGGAACAGCTTTTTTTTGTCTACCTTATCTAAACCTGTCCTAATCTTGTACCCCTCTGTCAAATCTCCCCTCAATCTCCTTTGCTCAAGGAGAACAACCCCAGCTTCTCCAACCTAACCTTGTAACTAAAATCCCTCATCCCTGGAACCATTCCAGTAAATCTCCTCCACAGCCTCGCATCCTTCCTAAAGTGTGGGAACTGTGGTGTAGAAGCACCTGTGGATTGAGGAACAGAGTTAATGTTTCGGGTCTGTGACCTTCCATCAAGCTCTGTCTCCTCACTCCACAGATGTTGCCAGACTTGCTGAATGCTTCCAACGTTTTCTGTCTTTATTTCGGATTTCCAACATCTGCAGTATTTCCCTTTAGAATAGCTCACGGAAACTCAGGAAACCCAATTATAACCAGGACTAGCAAATGTTACCCAGAGTATTTTCTGGTCTTAACCATTCTTATCCAGTGTTGCTCAGTGTGTCTCAGGGTCCCCCACAGGAATAGACATTCAGTCCTTTGAACTGGATTTGCTTTTCAGTCAAATCATGGCTGGCCTGTGTCTCAATTCCATTGGCCCACCTTAACTCCTTATCAATCATTATCCTCACCCAGTGAAAGCTAGCTAATTCCAGTGCTATAGATTACTGTTCAGGTTACTGTTGACCTATTGATAATGAGGGTTACCCAATCGTAGCTAAAATTACCTAGCATGAGTCAGTAAAGGCATAGTGAGAGCTAATATTATAAATGGTTACGTGATGTAAACTAGTGTTACTCAGTGTTTCTTGGTGTTGCTCAGTATTGGAGTGTAACCCAGTGTTACTCGATATTACCAGTGTTACAGTGTTACTCAGTGTTCCCCAGTATTTTAATGTTTACCCTAATGTTACTTGGTATTATCCAGTGTTAGAGTATTATTCAGGATGACCGTGCAATCCAGTGTTACTCAGTATTATCCAGTGATACAGTGTAAGCCAGTGTTATTCAGTATTATTCAGGATGACAGGGCAATACAGTATTACTCAGTACTATACAGTGATACAGTGTGATGCAATTTTATGATGCTTGTAAAGACTGATCAATTTCTTCTGGAAAATGAATTTTCTAAATCACCAAGGGAAAGAATCACATAACAAGGTTTTAGGTTTTAAGATCTTTCCTGTAACAAACAAACTAAAATCAACATAGGTCAAACATTACTTAATGGGAAACTGATACATCAAACTAAAAAAAAGGTAACTAATTAATGCAATAGGAATACACCTTCTAAGCTTTTCCTTGTGCACTGCACTTCTGGTAAATGTGCAGCATTACAAGACCAAGTCCAAAATTACTCCCAGTTCTCCAGCAGGTTCACTTCTTACTGCCACACTAGGTTGAAATTTCCAGGGTCCTGCAAAAGTTATTCCACTCAGCCTGAGCCTTCCAGAGCCAACTTTCGCTCACAAGGCTCACCTTGGTGACTACTTGTTCCCTAAATCTCCAAGAGTCTTGTTGGTTCTGTTCCTGTCCTCTCTGTGAGTTACTGTTTTCAGGTGTGAAAAATTCACTTTATTTCAATAGGTTTCTGTTTGAGTTTCTGCCACATGGCAACCAGATCACATGGGTCTGTATACCAGTGGAGGTATTTAATATGAACTCGCAGCCCCCTATCCAGAACATGCTGTTTCATCTTTTTAAAGGATACATTTTAAAGTATAACTGTCTTGTAAAGATCAGTGTTTGCAACACCAGTATTACAATATATAGCTCAGTGTTACTTAGAAGTAACCTAGTGTTATTCAGTATTACCCAGTATTACAGTGTTATTTAGTATTACCCAGTATTACAGTGTAACCCAGTGTTATTCAGTATTCCAGTATATAACCCAGTGTTGTTCAGTAGTACCCAATATTACAGTGTAACCCTGTGTTATTCACTATTACAGAGTAACCCCAAGAGTTATTCAGTAGTACCCAGTATTTCTGTGTGACTCAGTGTTATTCAGTATTACTATGTAACCCATTGTTATTCAGTATTACTGTGTAACCCAGTATTATTCAGTATTACTGTGTAATCCAGTATTATTCAGTATTACTGTGTAACCCAGTGTTGTTCAGTATTACTATGTAACCCAGTATTATTCAGTGTTACTGAGTAACCCAGTATTATTCAGTGTTACTGTGTAATCCAGTGTTATTCAGTATTACTGTATAATTCAGTGTTATCAGTATTACTGTGTAATTTATTGTTATTCAGTATTACTGTGTAACCCTGTATTATTCAGTGTTACTGTGTAACCCAGTATTATTCAGTATCACTGTATAACCCAATGTTATTCAGTATTACTATTTAACCCATTGTTATTCAGTATTACCGTGTAACCCAATATTATTCAGTGTTATTGTGCAACCCAGTGTTATTCAGTATTATGCAGTATTACTGTGTAACCCAGTGTTATTCAGTATTGCTATGTAACCCAGTATTATTCAGTGTTACTGAGTAACCCAGTATTATTCAGTATTACTGTGTAACCCAGTGTTGTTCAGTATTACTATGTAACCCAGTATTATTCAGTGTTACTGTGTAACCCAGTATTATTCAGTGTTACTGTGTAATCCAGTGTTATTCAGTATTACTGTATAATTCAGTGTTATTCAGTATTACTGTGTAACTTATTGTTATTCAGTATTACTGTGTAACCCAGTATTATTCAGTGTTACTGTGTAACCCAGATTATTCAGTGTTACTGTGTAACCCAGTATTATTCAGTATCACTGTATAACCCAATGTTATTCAGTATTACTATTTAACCCATTGTTATTCAGTATTACCGTGTAACCCAATATTATTCAGTGTTATTGTGCAACCCAGTGTTATTCAGTATTATGCAGTATTACTGTGTAACCCAGTGTTATTCAGTATTGCTATGTAACCCAGTATTATTCAGTGTTACTGAGTAACCCAGTATTATTCAGTATTACTGTGTAACCCAGTGTTGTTCAGTATTACTATGTAACCCAGTATTATTCAGTGTTACTGTGTAACCCAGTATTATTCAGTGTTACTGTGTAATCCAGTGTTATTCAGTATTACTGTATAATTCAGTGTTATTCAGTATTACTGTGTAACTTATTGTTATTCAGTATTACTGTGTAACCCAGTATTATTCAGTGTTACTGTGTAACGCAGTATTATTCAGTGTTACTGTGTAACCCAGTGTTATTCAGTATTACTATTTAAACCATTGTTATTCAGTATTACTGTGTAACTTATTGTTATTCAGTATTACTGTGTAACCCAGTATTATTCAGTGTTACTGTGTAACGCAGTATTATTCAGTGTTACTGTGTAAACCAGTATTATTCAGTATAACTGTGTAACCCAGTGTTATTCAGTATTACTATTTAACCCATTGTTATTCAGTATTACTGTGTAACCCAGTATTATTCAGTGTTACTGTGCAACCCAGTATTATTCAGTATTACTATGTAACCCAGTGTTGTTCAGTATTACTATGTAACCCAGTATTATTCAGTGTTACTGTGTAATCCAGTATTATTCAGTGTTACTGTGTAACCCAATATTATTGTGTTATTGTGCAACCCAGTGTTATTCAGTATTATGCAGTATTACTGTGTAACCCAGTGTTACTCAGTATTATCCAGCATTGCAGTGTAGCTCAGTGTTACTCAAAATGACCCATTATTACTCTGTATTCCTGCTATTCTGGAATGTTAGCCAGTATTACCAAAACTGTGATATTTAGGAACGTACCTTCATCATGAGGACCACTGTGTTGAGTGCTATCATGGTCAGGATAGTGTATTCAAAGGAAGGTGACACCACAAAGTGCCAGACTCTGTACTGGAATGTCTGTCTGTTCTGTGGCATGTACCTTGTCAAGGGCTTGGCACTGATGGCAAACTCTATACAGGCTCTCTGGGGATAAAACACATACAGTAAATACAGGGGCACAGGCCTTGAAATATTCTTTCCACATATTGCATAAATATCCCTCCTCTTTCCTAAATTCTTCTGTTGGATGCAGATCTGGGTGACAATCAGCTGCTGGGCTTGAACCACTCCAGGCATTCGAGTGGGTGAGGCTCAAACACTGACAGACTGCCAGACATACACACTGATCAGAGTGGAAGGCACAGTCCCCGAGGGAGTCAAAACAGATAGTAAACCTGGTGGGGTGGGTTGTGCAAATGTTCAGGGCAGTGGTTTAGGAGTTAAAGAACAAGCTGGTGAGGGAGCTAAAGTTTGAGGTGGAGGATGGGGGCGTGGAGTTGTGATTTAAAGGGGCACTTGGTGAAGGTTGAAATCATCAGCTGGAGAAGAGTAGTCAGCATTCAGTGAGAAGCACGTAGCTGGGGGACAAGGGAGTGGTGATAGAGGTGGGGTGATCAAAGGAGAGAAAAGTGCAGGAGGGAAGTGCAAAGGGTTAAGTTGAGCTGGGATGTGGAACACAAAGACAGTCAGGATCAGAATGAGAATGTAGAATGGAGCCTGGAGCTCAGTTTAAGGTGAAAGGTGGGAGGGCACAGTAAATGCAGGATACAATGGGCGGATCTGGGAAAATACTCTAATTGGGTACACTGTTGCTTTGGAGGCAGCAAAGAAGAAATCTGCAGACTGGAAGGTAATAGCCATGAGGACTGCCCAAGAATCTGCTCCAGATACAATAGAGAGTTTAAATCTACTGCTTTATTTATTTGATACTTAAACATCACAGAAACAAATGAGTGTGAATTGTAAAGTGTGTAGGAGGGAGAGTGTGTAAAGCAGGGGGAGAGGATGGAGTGCAAAGGAGGGGGAGAATTTGGTGTAATGGATGGAGAGATTGAGTGAAGGAGAGAGTGAGCAGGAGAGGGAGAATCGTTGTGAAGGGGGGAAAGGGAGAGAGAGAAGTGAGAGAGAGAGAATGAAGATAGTGAGGACCTCATTTTTCTCCAAGCTGCTCTCCTCCAGCATCTTGTCGCCTTGCTCCTGGAAGGTGATGATGATCAATGCCACGAAGATATTGACGAAGAAGAAGGGGAAGACAACGAAATATACAACGTAGAAGATGGACATTTCCATCCTGTTCCCTGGAATGGGTCCTTGATCTGCCTCTGTTACATCCACTGAATGCTGCAGGACCCTGTTAGAACACAGAGTTCAACAGCTTAATACCTGAGGCAAAGGGATGCTGCACACCCTCCTCATAAACCAAGCCTCAAACTGACTGGTGTCTCAATCCCACTATCTCACAGAGATATCTGTATACTGACTGGTATCTCTCAGTCCCTTTCTCTCTCAGGGAGATGCCTGTACACTGACTGGTGTCTCTCAGTCCCTCTCTCTCAGGGACATATCTGTACACTGACTTGTGTCTCTCAGTCCCTCTCTTTCTCAGGGAGATATCTGTACACTGACTTGTGTCTCTCAGTCCCTCTCTTTCTCAGGGAGGTATCCGTACACTGACTGGTGTCTCTCAGTCCTTCTCTCTCAGGGAGATGGCTGTACACTGACTGGTGTCTCAGTCTCTCTCTCTCAAGGAGATGGCTGTACCCTGACTGGTGTGTCTCAGTCCCTCTCTCTCAAGGAGATATCTGTACACTGACTGGTGTCTCTCAGTCCCTCTCTTTCTCAGGGAGGTATCTGTACACTGACTGGTGTCTCTCAGTCCTTCTCTCTCAGGAAGGTATCTGTAAACTGACTAGCGTTTCTCAGTCTCTCTCTCTCAGGGAGATATCTGTACACTGACTGGTGTCTCTCAGTTCCTCTCTTTCTCAGGGAGATGGCTGTAAACTGACTAGTGTTTCTCAGTCCCTCTCTCTCAGGGAGATATCTGTACACTGACTTGTGTCTCTCAGTCCCTCTCTCTCTCAGGGCTATGACTGTACACTGAATCAGTTCCTATTTGTTTAGAGATAATGTAGCAACTTTGGAATAGGCAAAGACTATTCAGACCCTTGAGTCTGTCCACCATGATCCCTTTTCCAGTTGTCCCCCAGAATCACAGCTTTTTGAGGGAGTGTGCCCCAGATTTCCACAAGCCTTGATGTGATGAACTATATTCTGACAATATCTCCCAACGGCCTAGCTCTAAGCTGAAGGTTATTCCCCTTGTTCTGGATCACCGACGACAGGAAATAATTTGTTTCTATCGACCCTATCCTACATAACCCCTGATACTCTAAACTCAAGGCTAACCCCTGTCTTGGCACAATGCCCTCATGGTATGGTTTTTTGGTGGCATAAGGAGCCTTATTCAAATTCGCTGATGACAAAGGTTCCTTTTCAATTCTTTCCAATATGCCAATGATGGTAGTTACACTGTCTGCTGGTTAGCAGGTACTTACTGTGGCCAACCCTCTCCAGTGGAGACGGTGAATAGTGTCAGCAGGGCCCAGATAACGTTATCATAGTGAAAGTCATAACGTTTCCACTCACGGTCAACAACTTTATTTTCTGTTTCGTAAACCACATACTGGCCTCTGAATGGGGTCAGAAAAGAAGAATCCCATAAAGTGACAGACATTTTCACGTGTGCACACACGCACATGCACAAACATGCGCACACACATACACACTCACAGACGCACACATATGCGCACATACATACACACTCACAGACGCACACACATGCGTACACACAGACGCACACACACACGCACACACACACGCACACACAGATGCACACACAGATGCACACACATGCATACTCACAGATCACACACATGCGCACACACAGATGCACACACATGCGCACACACAGACGCACACACATGCGCACACAGATGCACACAGACATACACATAGACGCCCACACAGATGTGCACACACACAGGCACACATACATGCGCACACACAGACATGCACACACATGCACACTCACATTCATACATTTGCACATAGGCAAGCCCACAGACACACGCGCACACACACAGGCATGCACAAGATACACACAAACTTACACACAGAAACCCAAACATACACACACTTCTGGTTGTACACAAGATACAATACAGACACATACACACACACACACATGCAGGCATGCACAAGATACACACAAACTCACCTACACATCAGCGTGTGTGCAAGATACACACACACATATTTGTGCACACTCATATGCACACAAACCAATGAATACACATGACACGCAGGAACATACATGCATACCCAGACTCGTTGTACTGGGGTAACTGAGGGCTCTGTCAGCCAAGTGAGGCTGCAGCCCTTTTAAGAACTTATTCTGAAAGAGAGCTGCACCTGGAATGGGAGGACCCTTTCCTAAGCCGAGTGAGCACAGAAGTATAGTTTCCTAGGAAATGGAGCTGAGAGTTGAAGAACTGAAAGATGTACTGCATGTTTTGCTTGAAAATAAAATGTTTGAGATATGGGTTGATCAAGGATTACAGCTTGGAAAATAAAAAAAGGCTCCATGACAGCAGAGCCATGTATCAAAGCTCACACAGGAGAGCATGTCAGGAACAGCATCAAGCATACCTAAAAATGAGGTGTCAACCTGGTGAAGTTATAAAACAGGATGACTTGTATGCCAAACAGCAAGTGATAGACAGAGCTAAGTGATTCCACAACCAATGGATCAGATCTAGGCTCTCCAGTTTTGCCACATTCAGTCGTGAATGGTGGTGGACAATTAAATAACTCACTGGAGGAGGAAGTTCCACAAATATCCCCATCCTCAATGATGGGGGAGCCAAGCACATTAGTGCAAAAGATAAGGCTGAAGCATTTGCTACAATCTTCAGCCAGAAGTGCCAAGTGGATGATCCATCTTGGCCTCCTCCAGAAGTCCCCAGCATCTCAGATGCCAGTCTTTAGCCAAGTCGATTCACTCCACGTGATGTCAAGAAATGGCTGAAGGCACTGGATACTGCAAAGGCTATGGGCCCTGACAATATTACGACAATAGTACTGTAGACTTGTGCTCCAGAATTTGCTGCGCACCTAGCCAAGCTGTTCCAGTACAGCTACAACATTGGCATCTACCCGGCTATGAGCAAAATTGCTCAGCTATGTCCTGTACACAAAAAGCAGGACAAATCCAACCCAGCCAATTACTGCCCCATCAGTCTACTCTCGATCATCAGTAAAGTAATGGAAAGGGTCATCAACTGTGCTATCAAGCGGCACTTGCTTAGCAATAACCTGTACACTGACGCCCAGTTTGGGTTCCGCCAGGGCCACTCAGCTCCTGACCTCATTACTGCCTTGGTTCAAACATGGACAAAAGAGCTGAACTCCTGAGGTGAGGTGAGAGTGACCGGCCTTGACATCAAGGCCATATTTGACTGAGTGTGGCATCAAGGATCCCTAGCAAAACTGGATTCAATGAAAATCAGGGGGAAAACTCTGTGCTGGTTGGAGTCATACTTAGCATAAAGGAAGGTGGTTGTGGTTGTTGGAGGTCAGTCATCTCAGGTCCAGGACATCGCTGCATGAGTTCCTCAGGGTAGTGTCCTCGGTCCAACCAACTTCAGCTACTTCATCAATGAACCTCCTTTCATCATAAGGTCAGAAGTGGGGATGTTCGCTGATGATTGTACAATGTTCAGCACCAATCGTGACTCCTCAGATACTGAAGTAGTCCATGTCCAAATGCAGCAAGACCTGGACAATATCCAGGCTTGGGCTGACAAATGGCAAGTAACATTCACACCACACAAGTGCCAGGCAATGACCAGGCAAGAGAGAATCTAACCATCACCCCTTGACATTCAATGGCATTACCATCACTGAAACACCCACTGTCAACATCCTGGGGGTTATCATTGACCAGAAACTGAATTGGACTAGCCATATAAATACTGTGGCTACAAGAGCAGGCCAGAGGCTAGGAATCCTGTGGCAAGTAACTCACCTCCTGACTCCCCAAAGCCTGTCCACCATCTATAAGGTACAAGTCAGGAGTTTGATGCCCACTTACCTGGATGAGTACAGTTCCAACAACACTCAAGAAGCTTCACACCATCCAGGACAAAGCAATCCGCTTGATTAGCACCACATCCACATTCACTCCCTCCACCACCGACGCACAGTAGCAGCAGTGTGTACCATCTACAAGATGCACTGCAGGAATTCACCAAGGCTCCTTCAACAGCACCTTCCAAACCCACGACCACTACCATCTAGAAGGACAAGGGCAGCAGATACATGGGAACACCACCACCTGGAAGTTCTCCTCTAAGCCACTCACCATCCTGACTTGGAAATATATCACCATTCCTTCACTGTCGCTGGGTCAAAATCCTGGAACTCCCTTCCTGACAGTCCTGTGGGTGTACCTACACCACATGGATTGCAGCGGTTCAAGAAGGCAGCTCACCACCACCTTCTCAAGGGGCAATTAGGAATGGGTAATAAATGCTGGTCTAGCCAGTGAAGCTCACATCCCGTGAATGAATAAAAAACACACGAGCACATAAACACGTGTCTCAAAGTGTTATATAGGTACACATGCAAACACTCACTCATACACACACATATCACTTCAGGATGTTACAGCTGAAGTATTTTTGAACTCTGGTTCCTGCTGTGAGACTACATGTTTGTAGTGTAGTATTCACTGTAGCACATGCAGTACTCTCTGATTGAGTGTGCGTGTGTGTGTGTGTGTGAGTGCGTGTGCGTGTGTGGGAACACTTGCAGTATCTGCATGTGTGTGTGTAGGTAGGTTTGTGTGTATGGGGTATGAGGTGTGTGTGCGTGTGTGTGTGAGTACATGCATGAGTATGTGCTTGTGCGTTTGAGTGAGTGAGTTGGGCGGATGGGACGTGTGTCTGTGTGAGTGAGTGAGTGAGTGCGAGAGTGAGAGAATGCGTCAGTGTCTGTGTGCTTGTGCGCGCGTGTGTGTGTGTGTGTGAAAGAGTGTGTTTCTGTGTGTATGGGGAGGGGTGGATGGAACGTGTGAGTTTGTGTGCGGTGTGGGGTGTGTTTAGGTGGGGATAGGATATGTCAGTGTGTGTGTGTAGGAGTGGATGGGGTGTGCGAGTTTGTGTGTGTGGTGTAGGGTGTGTGTAGGTTGTGTGTATGGTGTGTACATGTGTGTGTCTGTGTGGTGTGTACGGTGTGTGCAGTGTGACTGTGCGTTTGTGTGTGGGTGGGGGTGCGGATGGGATGTGCGAGTTTGTGTGTGGTGTGTGCGTGTATGTGTGTCTGGTGTGTGCAGTGTGAGTGTGTGTCTGGTGTATGGTGTGTGTGTATGGTGCGTGCAGTGTGCCTGTGTGTGTGTACAGTCTGACCACGTGCAATACACTCGGAGTTATGAAAGACCTCCATCACCTGCATTCCTTTTTAGTCAGCTTGCTGCTGTCTGTGCAGTAGAAAAACTTGCCCTTGAAGAGCTGTACAGCGATCACTGCAAAGATGAACATGAAGAGTTTGTAGACTATCAGGATGTTAAGCACATTCTTCAGTGATGTCACCACGCAGTCGAACACCGCCTGAAACCAGAATACCACAGGCATTGTAACATCAGGACAAAGCCCTAAGCCCACCGACTCCCTTGCAACCTATGCCTTAGTTACTCAGGTCCCATCCCATTCTCCTGAAAGGGAGACAAGGAGTAGTGGATGATATGAAGCTGGGTCAGGGCTTAAGAACATAAGAAATTGGAGGAGTAGTCCATGCAGCCCCCTTGAGCCTGCTCCACTATTCAATAAGATCATGACATCATCCATCTCAACTCCACTTTCCACCCAATCCCATTTCCCTCAATTCCAATTGTGTCCAAAAATCTATCAATCCCAGTCTTCAAGATAGTCAAAATGAAAGGTCCACAGCTCTCTGGGATAGGGGATTCCAAAGATTCTCAATGCTCTGGGCGAAGGAATTTCTTCTCAACTCAGTCCTAAATGATCGACCCCTTACCCTGAGACTGTGACCCCATGTTCTAGACTCTTCAGCCGGGGGAACAGCCTCACAGTATCTATCCTGTCAAACCCTCCAAGGATTTTACACATTTCAATAGATTAACTCTCATTCTTCTAAGTTCCAGAAATACAGGCTCAATCTCTCCTCAGAGCCTTGGGTGCTCCTTCCATAAGGAAAGTATATACTTCTTTAAGTAAGGAGGTTAGAGCTGTACACAATATTTCTTGCTAAATCACTTCACCTGTCCATATCTCTTTCCACTCTCTGTGCATCCTCCTCAAAGTTTACTTTCTCACCTAACTTGGTGTCATCAGCAAACTTGGGTATATTACATTCAGCCCCCTCATTTAAGTGATTGATATAGGTTTTAAATAGCTGAAACTCGAGCTCTGAACATTGCGGTATTTTACTCATTACACCCTGCCATCCCAAAAAATCACCTGTTTGTTTTTATTTTGTGTTCTGTGATCCTTGATCTACGCTAATATATTATCCTCAATCCTATAAGCTCTAATATTATACAACAAACTCTTGTGTGTCATCTTATTGAATGTCTTTTGCCAATCTAAATATGCAATATTCTAATGTATGAGAACCATCCTTGAATCTAGGAAATTCTCATGCATCTACTCCATCTGTGGTCACCTCTTTTAAACCTTAGGGTGTAGGCCATTGAGTCCAGAGAATTGTCCAGTACTTTTTTTCTTTCTGAATAATTATTTTAAAGTCCTCACTCTCATTAGACCTTGGTTCGTAATAATTTCCCATATGTTTTTTGTGTTCTCTACTGTGAAGACAGACACAAAATATTTGTTTAATGTATCTGTCATTTCCTTATTCCCCATAATAATTTCTCCTGTGCGGCTTCCAAGGGAACCATTTTTACTTTTACTAATTTATTTTTGATATGCGGAAGTTTTAACAATCTGTTTTTCCATTTCTCACCCCTGTAAACATCAGTCTAATTTCTCCTTCCAACAATTTCTTGACCATCTTTGGCTGATACCCAAATACCCCACCTATAATCTCACTCCTTGTTGCAATATGATGTAACTCTTCTTTGAATCTAATAAGAATCTTCACTTCTCTAGCCTGGCTTAGCCTACATTTCCCATGGAGCCTTTACTCCTCAAGGGAATGCATATATGTTAAGATTTGTCATGCCCAGTGAATTGATGTCCTATTGATAACTTCAAATATGGACTCTGTATTCATACAGAGGTTTCTGAAACTACATATTATTTAAATTGGACACTGATAAACCTTTAAGATGGCCACCAGGGGTCAGGTGATCTTTGTAACTTTAACACAGACCAACTGAAACTTCCAGACAGTTCCTAATTTCCCATCCTTGATGGTGACCTCCCTTGGAATGGACATATCAGATGAATACTATCTGTGGAATTCACACTTGTTAATGTTTGAGGATTTAACCAAAACGCAAGCCCAGGTTCCATGGGCAGAATTTTTAGGTCTGCGGGCAGGCACGATTGGCGGGTTCAGGATCGGCTGGGGAAGGACCGCTGACTGTGATTGGCCCCCGACCATGATTTCATGCTGGCTGGCCAATTAACGGCCACCAGTGTGAAGCATGCGCTGAAATGGTCAGCACTGCTGGGGTGGGGGTGGGAGGAGGGTTGGCGCTGATGTAAGCATGTGCAGGCGCAGGTAAGCGCTGAATGAAAGCTCCTTGAAGGCAGAGAGCTGCCTCAGGGAGCTGAAGACCTGAAAACAATTAAATAAATAAAGCTTTAAAATCAGGAGAAAAATATCCGAGCATCACAATCAGCACGTAGATGATAAAAATACTGCCGATAGATTTTTATTTCTTTATTTAATAATGGAAACTTCATCCTGCCCTTGGGTGAGATTTCATGAAAAATGCAAAGGCTGTCTGGCCGATTCACCCGCCCGCCAACTGTAAGGTTGGACGGACCACAAAAACTGGAGACAATTGCAACTTTAATTACACTAATTGGCCTCTTAATTGTTGGCGGACGCGCTTCTGACTTTTCCGCATGCCTGCCGACTGAAATATCACACGAGCGCAGGATAACATCAGGCTCGCCCAACATCATCTTGTGCAATTTCGTGTCTGATCGGGTTGTGCGTGTGCCCACCTGCCGACCTTAAAATTCTGCCCCATGTCTCCAAGTTGGAACCCTTTGACAATGAGGGCTGAGCAGAAACCAATTCACCCTGAGTAAGGGTCCATTGTATTATCTCCATTGTGTAGCAATGGCTTTCAGCTAAGCCAATATGGGCAGACAATACCAGTATTGGTTACATGACCAACTGGAAATAATGAGTTTTATCTGAAGACCCAGAAAGACTTGAACAGTCTGCAGAAAACACCGAAAGAGACAACAGCTGCAGCAGAACGTTGTGCCATCCTTGCCTTTAAGAACCTGGAAGCCATATATCTTTAAAGAGCCTCCCAGCCTGATTCCAAACTTCAAGCCCATCTGTCAAGGTATTGGCAAAAAACTGCGGATGCTGGAAATCTGAAACAAAAACAAAAATACCTGGACTAGCTCAGCAGGTCTGACAGCATCTGTGGAGAGGAACACAGTTAACGTTTCGAGTCCGTATGACTCTTCATCAGAACTAAGGAAATGTAGGAATGAGGTGAAATATAAGCTGGATGAGGGGGGTGGGCCAGGTAGAGCTGGATAGAGGGCCAGAGATAGGTGGAGGCAAAGAAGAGATTGCCAAAGATGTTTATTGTTTTATCTCCACCTTTCAGCCCATTTCGATCTCTTCCCAACACCCCACCCCCACTAGGGCTATCTGTCACTTGCTTGTCCTGCTTTCTACCCTTAATGTCACCATTAACACATTTCTTAGGTAATATCACCATCGTCAACACCCCTTTGTCCTTTTGTCTGACATCTTTGGCAGTCTCTTCTTTGCCACCACCTATCACTGGCCCTCTATCCAGCTCTACCTGTCCCACCCCCCTCATCCAGCTTATATTTCACCTCATTTCTACATTTCCTTAGTTCTGATGAAGAGTCATACGGACTCGAAACGTTAACTGTGTTCCTCTCCGCAAATGCTGTGAAACCTGCTGAGTTTTTCCAGCTATTTTTGTTTCTCTGTCAAGATATTGGGCCTCCTGATACAAAACCACAAGTGCCAAGCTCTATGCCCTGCTGAACATCCATTTCTTTGAAGAAATCCTGCATTATTCTGGATATCTGATGTCAGTTAACTGAACACGTGTGAACTACAATTCCGGAGTGACAAAGACTCCTCTCTCTATTGACCCCACAGCGACTGTTCTTCTACCATGGACACAACATGTGAACTATGAACTGTGCTTTTGGTTTACAACTTGTAAAAGTAAACTAGTTTCTTGTGTGTGTGGGAGTGACTGATGTAGAGTTTAGGCTTTTGGATTGAATATGTGAATAAATAACCCTCCCTAATCCACAAAAGCTTGCTGCTGTCATTTCTAAATTGACTACACACTCTGGTGGATAGGAACTTCCTCATAAAAAAAACCCACACTGATTATGGACAGTAAGAGAAAGGAACTGGGGATTTCAGTTCATCTCTCCAGACCCTGTCTTTAACACTTTTGAATTATCTCTTTAAATATCTACCATTGATGATCTAAAATTATATTTTTTTGGATAATTTCTTAATCTAACTCAGCCAATTTGCCCCACATACCTAAATAATTGACTTTTTAAAAAAAACATTCCAGGTTCAGATTAAACCAAAGCACTCTCAAACTCAAAACAAAATTCATAATATTATGATCACTCTTCCCCAGATCATCCTTTACCATAAGACTACTAATTAACCTTGTCACATTACACAGCACTAGATCCAAAATAGCCTGTTCCCCAGTTGGTTCTTCAACTTATTGTTTTAGAAATCTATCTTGAATGCATTCCAAGAACTTGTCCTCTAAACCGTAGTTGCTAATTTGGTTTGTTCAGTTTATATGAAGATTAAACTCCCCCATGATTATTGGATCACCCTTGTTATGTGCTGCTCTAATTTTCAGACATATGCTCCATTCAAAACTGTAACTATTATTATGGGCCTTATAAATTTCTCCCATCAATGTTTTCTGCCTTTTGTTATTGCTTAGCTCCACCCATTTGATTCGACATCCTGATATTTTGGATAAAGATCCTTCTTCTCTTCTGTCTTTATCTAATCTCTCATTATCAGGACAACAGTTCATTTTCCATTCTGTATGTCTTCTCTAAAAGTCAAACAACCTGGAATTCTCAATCCTTAACCTCGATGACTCTTGTAATGGTGTCTCAGTATTAACTACTAGATCAAGCTTATATATATCTGCAGAAAGTGCTGGAAAAACACAGCAGGTCTGGCAGCATCTGTGGAGAGTGAAACAGAGTTAACATTTTGAGTCCAATCTCTTTGGGTCTCCAAACTCCAGCTTTGAAGGAGAGTCATATTGGACTCAAAACGTTAACTCTGTTTCTCCCTCCACAGCTGCTGCCAGACCTGCTGAGTTTCTTGGCACTTTGTTTTTATTTCAGATATCCAGTATCTACTGTATTTTGTTTTCATTTATATTTGTATTGTGACATTAATTTGTGCTATTTTATTACAAATGCCCCATCCTCTCAGATAACGTGCTCTTAATTTTAATTTCTTACTATTTTTCCCTGATGTGGCCATAGTCACTAATACTCTATAATTGTTGTTAAAATCTGTCTCTTCTGAACAAACTCTGCTCAATTTTACCCAAATCCTAACTCTGCTTTACAGACTTGACTTTTCGCTTTAGGCTTGTAAATTTACTCTTCCCTGAACCACCACCACCCTCCAAGAGGTAGAATGAGAGAGATGATGTCATTTTATATCATATCAACCCCCACTCTCACTTCTCATTTCTTTTCATGTGCGATGAAGGAAAGTGTAGGGGAACATCTAAGCAATAACAATCACAACATAAGAAGGTTTAGGATCAAGATTGAGAAGAATATAGGTAAGACAAAGACCAAAGTGATGACTTAGAAAAAATAATACCAAGGAATTAAAAATGAAACTAGGGAAAACAAACATACATAATTTACAGAAAAATAAAGGAATACAGTGGCAGTGGGAAACATGTAAAGTGGTGATCAATAGAGTACAGGAGAAATGTATTCCAAGAGAATCAAAAGCTCACTCACCATGGACAAATAAAGAAATAAAGGTAAAACAGAAATAAAAGAAAGTACCATATTCGAAGTACATAGATAACAAAGGAGAGGATAAGAAAAGGAAATATGGAAATGTTAGGGAAAAAAACATTTAGGAAGGAAAAGAGAGTCTACAAAATGATATGATCAAGGAATAGTGCATTATCATACAGACACAAACAATATAAGTAGAATCAAATAAGGATAGGGAGACATGATAAACTTACAGGTAATGGTTGCAAAATGACAGAAATATTCAATCATTACTTTTCTTCAATATTTACCAGGCTATATTAACATGGTGGACACCATTAGAAACAGAAATTAGAAAGGATGGAAATCCTAAGGTGGAAATAGGGAGATTATTTGATAAACTAATCAAACTTAGAGAGGATAAAGCCCCTGGGTCAGATGAATTGCATCCGTACACATTATAGAAAGCAAGAGATGGCACAGGTATTATTCATATACATAAAAATTAATTAGAAAAAGAAATAGCATCAGAGACTGATAGACAGTTTATATGATTCCTATATTTAAAAAGGAGGTATTGTGGTGCAGTGGGTAACACTCCTGCCTCAGAGCCAGAAGCTCCGAGCTCAAGTCCCATTCCAGGACTTGATGGCCAAAGAAGATGCATTCATAATGTAACCAAGCAAGTTGAGTATCAACATGTAAATCCACTGGCAGGCGGTAAGAGTGGTAGAGATTCCTGGTCAGCCATGTGATGGAAAGAAAGTTGGAGCCGCTACCATTACTATCCATTGCTTCAGGCTACAACATGCAGGTAAAAGTGCATGTTGCCACAGCAACTTGGACTCTCTGAATGAACTGTAGTACAGCATCGCCTTATATAAAAGGGAGTTAGAACAAATCCAGGGAACTAATTAGCTTAACATCAGAGGCAGGAAAGGTAATGGAATCCTTCAAAGATGTACTAAATTTAGCATGGATTCCAAAAAGAAAGTCATGCTTGACCAACTTCATTGAATTCTTTGAAGCAGTAACAGGAAGGGTAGATAAGGGTAGTGTAGTTGATGCAATGTATTGTGTTTGCCAAACAGTCTTCAATAATGTATCGCTTAGGAAACTTATGATCAAGGTCAGAAAATGTGGAGACAGGGGAGAAGTGGTAGAATGGACATCAAAATGGTTTCAGGACAGAGTAGGAGTTAAAGGTAATTACTCAGATTGGCAAATTACTCAGATAGGCTGGGAATTGGTGCTCCACAAGGATTGTTCACTGTTGAGATAAATAATTTGGATGTGGGAATTGGAAGCACAATTTAGAAATTTGTGGACGACACCAATTCAGGAGCTGTACTTAATACCGAAGGGGACTGCAATAAAATACAGGAATACATTAATCAACTTGCAGAGTGAGTCTGTAATTGGCAAATGAAACTCCAAATATCAACAAATGTGAGGCAACATATCTTAGTTTGGAAAATAGGTGTCCAAATGGGGTTTAGATATGGAAGTCACTAAAAATATTGACACAGGTAGATAAAACCATAAAAAGCGAAAACAAAGCACTGGAGCTTATTGCTGGGGGATTGAGATTGAACAGCAGAAAAGATATGTTAAAGTTGGATCACATCCCGGTTAGACTACACTTGAAGTACTGTGAACATGCCTCGTCTTCGTATTATAAGATGGATATAGAGGAATTGGAGAAGGTGCAAAACAGATTTATTAGAATGGCATCAGAACAGCAAGGTTATAACTATCAGAAAAGATTGAATAGGCTGACGCTCTTCTCTCTAGACAATAGAAGACTGCGGAATAGAGGTTTTGAAGATTATGAAAGGGTTTCTTAGGATAGAAATAGGGAAAATGTTTCCATTTGCAAGGGAGACCAGGATCAAGGGCCATAAATATAAGATAGTTGCTAATGAATCCAATAAAGAATTCAGGGGAAACTTCTTCACCCAGCGAGTGGTTAGAACGTGGAATAAAAACAGAAAATGCTGGAAAAACTCAGCAGCGCTGACAGCATCTGTGGAGAGAGAAACAGGGTTAAGATTTCCAGTCCATATGGGCCTTCTTCAGAACTAAAGAGAAGTAGAAATGAGATGGAGTTTATCTTGTTGAAGGGCAGGGGGTGGAGCAGATGAAGCTGGATAGAAGATCAGCGATAGGTGGGGGCTAAGGAGAGATTGACAAAGATGTCATGGGCACAAGACACAGGGAGTGTTAATGGTAGTGGTGAGGGCTGAAGAAGGTGCTGATAGTGGCATAAAGGTGAGAAAGCAGAATGTGTTAATGGTAGAATGAGGGTCAGCACTCTGTGAAAGAGCAGATTGAACAAGTGACAGGTGGCCCTTTGTGTGGGGTGGGGGGAGGAGGGGGTGGTTAGGAGAAAAGGATAAAAAGGGATAAAAAATGAATAAAAGATAAGTATGAAAATAAATAAATGAAAAATAAAATATAAAAAGAGAGATAAAGATGGAGGAGACAATTCACAGTTTTAAGTTGTTGAACTCACTGTTAAATCCGGAAGGCCGTAAAGTGCCTAGTTGGAAGATGAGGTGCTGTTCCTCCAGTGTGCGTTGAGCTTCACTGGAACATTGTAGCAGGTCAAGGGTGGACATGTGGGCATGAGAGCAGGGTGGAGTGTTGAAATGACAAGTGACAGGGAAGGTCTGTGTCATGCTTGCAGATAGACCTAAGGTGTTCCACAAAGTGGTCACCCAGTCTGCGATTGGTCTCTTCAATGTAGGGTGAAAGTGAGGACAAGGGGGACCCTATAATGGTTCTGGGAGGGAGGAGAAGGTGTGAGGGCAGAGGCATGAGAGATGTGTCGGATATGGTTGAGGGCCCTGTCAATCACAGTTGGGGGGGAAACCTCAGTTAAGGAAGAAAGAAGACATGTCAGAAGTGCTGTTTTGGAAAGTGGCATCATTGGAACAGATGCGACGGAGGTGAAGGAACTGAGAGAATTGGATGGAGTCCTAACAAGGGTCCCCCTTGTCTTCACTTTTCACCCCACCAGCCTCCGCATTCAAAAGATCATCCTCCGCCATTTCCGCCAACTCCAGCATGATGCCCCCACCAAACATACCTTCCCTCCACCCCTCCGGTGGCATTCCGCAGGGACCATTCCCTCTGTGACATACTGTTCCACTCCTCTGTCAACCCCAATACCTCATCCTCTTCCCACGGCACCTTCCCATGCAATCACAGAAGGTGCAACACTTGCCCTTTTACTTCCTCACTGTCCGAGGGCAAATACTGCTTTCATCGGGGACAGTAAACACAGACTGGGTGTCCACTTTGTGGAACACCTTCGCTCAATCTACAAACATGACCCAGACCTTCCTGTCGCTTGCCATTTCAACACACCACCCTGCTCTCATGTCCACATGTCCGTACTTGGCCTGCTGCAATGTTCCAGTGAAGCCCAACGCAAACTGGAGGAACAGCACATTATCTTCTGATTAGGCACTTTACAGCCTTCCGGACTTAACACCGTGTTCAACAACTTCTGACTATGAACTCCTCCACCTTTACCCCCCATTTTTAAAGTTACTTATTTTTATATTTATCTTCTTCTAAATTCATTTTTTGTCTTTCCTTTCAAATTCCTCTTTTATCCCTTTATATCCTTTCTCCCCAACATCGGGCCAGCTGCTCTTTCAGGGTGCTGACCCTTGTTCTGTCATTAACACATTCCACTTTCACACCTTTATGCCACTATCAGCACCTTCTTTAGTCTTTACCACTACCATTAATACTGCCTTTGTCTTGTGTCCATGACATCTTTGTCAATCTCTCCTTAGCCCCCATCTAATGCTGGCCTTCTATCCAGCTTTACTTGCTCCACCATCACCCCCACCCCCACCCCCACCTCCCCCCACCCCACAACAGTATAAACTCCATCTCATTTCTACTTCGCTTTAGCTCTGAAGGAGAATCATATAGACTGGAAACGGTAATTCTGTTTCTCTCTCCACGGATGCTGTCAAACCTGCTGAGTTTTTCCAGTATTTTTTGTTTTTATTTCAGATTTACAGCATCTTCAGTATTTTGCTTTCTCTTAGGTTAGAATATGGACCTCGTTGCCACATGGAATATTAAGTGAATAGCAGAGATATATTTAAGGACCGATAAATGCTTGCATAGTAGGCTGGATTGAAGCCTGCATTGACCTTTTCAAACTCGACACTCCAGCCTACACCCTGCCTTAACATCTAACAGCTGAGCACAACATTAAACAGCATGAAGAGCCACCATCACCCTCCCCTCGACTGCACAGTCCCCACTCCTCCCCCAACACCACTGCTTATTGGCAATGTCAATTGTTTACAGGTTAGTTGCTGCTTTATTTTTTCTAGATACAGATAAAATTGTAGCTGTTTTTGGAACTGTCCTCTGGTTGACTAAAGTTTCAGAAGTGTGCTGAGAGTAGTCTATCTAGTGCTGAAGTGCGCTGATTTAGAAGTTTTTACTGAAACTTGTTTTTTCCAGACATGGCTGGCCTACTCGGGCTTCCTCTTGACTTGAGAATGAAGAGAGTCCACGCTGAGCAGGACAAGCTGCTAGAAGAGGGAGGAGGAGGAAGGAAGGGAGAGAAGGGCTCTCAGCAGCAGGCCCTATCTACCCAGGACTTTAGCAGCTAGATTCTTACCTCAACCTCAGCAGGGAAGAACGCTCACTAAAGGGGTTATCACTGAAATCTTCTATCTGCGGCAGCCATAACTCCAACCTCAGAGCAGGACAAAGATCATTGCCTGTGACTGTCAAGGTGACCTTGGCTATGTACTTTTGTGTTTTGTTCCTCCCAGGCTATGCTGGAAACATAAATAACATCCCACAGTTTGCAGTTTACTGTTCGATAAGAGACATCACTGAGGCTGTTATGCACAGAGACTGTTTAATCTCATTCCCTTTTTCCAGAGACAGGCACAACATGTCATGCCATGTTAAGCTGATCCCAGGCCCAGTGGTGAAGTATGAAACTAGAAGCTAATACTTTTCTTGTTAATAGGTTTACTTCCAGAAAGCAGCATGACATATGGCTGCCTCCTGCCTACTAATCCCTAGTGTCCCAGACGTCTTTCCTAGAACAGGTCACTAGCAGCTAAAGCTTGAGGGGCATCACTCCACACCAAGCATGGCTGATGCCCGCTCCTACCCCCTGCCATAGGTGTAGTGGCAAGATTGAAAAGTTGATAATCAAAGATTGATAATGCATCTTCTATGGCCATCAAGTCCTGGAGTAGGATTCAAACCCAGAGCTCAGAGGTAGGGATACTATCCACTTGGCCACGCATCAGCCTCTTTGGCAAGTAACCATTTAGGCAACGCCTTCTCCCACTTGGGGAATTGAACCCTGGTCTCCCACATGACAGGCCACAACGCTAACCATTATATTAACGAGGAGCTACCCAAGTCTTTCTTTATAAATGCTCTAGGTAATTTATCAAGCAATGCCCTCGACCTGTGTATCTTAACATACCATGATTAATATACCATGTTATCCAAGTTCTGATGAAAAGTTTTCGACCTGAAACGTTAACCCTGTTCCTCTCTTCCTGCTGAATATTTCCAGCATTTTGTGTTTTTATTTCAAATTACCACCATTGTATTTTACATTTGAATTAGGGCTCATGGAATATGGGGTAATACATTTACATGGAGTGAGAATTAGTTAATGGAAAGAAAACAGAGAGGAGGAATTAACAGGTCATTTTTAGTGTGGCAAGTTGTAACTAATGGAGTGCTGCAAAGTTCAGAACTGGGGCCCCAACTGTTTATAATGTATTCCAATGTCATTAACAAGGGGACCGAGTATAATGTATCATAGAATCACAGAATTGTTACAGCCATTTGGCCCACTGTGTCGGTGCTGGCTGTCCAAATGAACAATGTACTAGTGTCATTCATGCATCTAGACCAAGGTATAGGTTATTAATTATATTATATACATATATATGAAAGACCAAGGAACTCAACACTGACCCCTGGGGAACTCCACTACAAAGCTTCCTCCAGTCTGAAAAAAATATATCCAGGTATGCTGTCAATACAAAGATGAGTAAGTAAGCTGTGAGGAGGACACAAAAACAAGGCTGAAAAGGGATGTAGACAGATTAGAAGAGTGGACAAGAAGGTGGCAGGTGGCATATAATGTGAGGAAATGTAAAATTATTCACTTTGATAGGAAAAATAGGAAAACAGAATTTTTTTTAATCATGAGGGACTAGTACATATTGGTATGCAGAGGGATTTGGATGCCTAGTACACATCACAGAAAGTTAACATGCAGGTATAGCAAGCAATTAGGATGGTAAACGCTATGTAAGCCTTTATTGGGTTTGCAGTATAAGAGAAAGGAAGTCTTGCTCCAATTCTACAGTGCATCAGTGAAACCACACCTTGGGCCAGAATATTGCACTCGTCAGTGTCGCGCACCCGACCTGAATGAATGTAAAATGACGTGGTATGATGCCGGCCAAGTGTCCTGACATCATTGTGTACTCGCCCGATATTTCAGCTGGTGGGTGCTCGCTGACAATTAACAGGCCTATTAAGGCCATTAAAGATCTAATTGAATTAAATTTTTCACTGCCCGTCCAACCTTATGGTTAAAGACATCAGGAAATATGGTGATAGTGTGGAAAAATGGTGTTGAGATAGATCAGCCATGATCTAGTTGAATGGCGGAGCAGGCTTGAGGGGCCGAATGGCCTACTCCTGCTCCTATTTCCTATGTTCATGTGAGAGGATTCTCCTTTGAATATAAATAGAGCGTTGGGTCTATATTCCCCTGGAGCTGAGAAGAGTGAGAGGTGATTTCATAGAAACATAAGTTTGTGAGAGGGCTTGACAGAGTAGAGGCTGAGAAGCTGTTTCCGCTGGTTGGAGGATCTAGAACTAGAGGTCACACTCTCTCAGGATAAGGTGTTGGTCACTTAGGACTGAGGAGAATTTTCTTTCACTCAGGGAATTGTGAATCTTTGGAATTCCCTATCCCAAGGGGCTGTGAATGTTTAGCCAATGGATCTATTCAATTCAGAGATCAATTGATTTTTGGGCATTAAGGTTGTCAGGGGATTTAGGGAAAGGGGAAGTATGCTGAATTGTGATAGGTTAGCCATGATTTTTCTGGCTGCCAGAGCTTGAGGGGCTGAATGGCCTCCTCTTGGCCTGGATGTTGCAATGTGGGCAATGGATTTGGAATGAAACACAACAGAGAGGTAAAGAATTTTGCTGGTAGCCATATAATCAACATGCCAGCACAAGAACTGGGATTGCTGTTAGAAGGAGATAACTGTCGAGGTGGCTACTCGAACCATAAGGAGTTGGGGAGACGTGCGGAAACCAAGGAATGGCAGATTTCTCTATCAATGTTGAAACCAATGTTCATATGTTAATACTGGGAATTGAGAGATTTTATAGCAACTTTGGCAATTACTGAAGCAGCATTCTTAGTTTAATGTCTAAATCCTCCTAGGGAGTGGTGTGAATATTGGTGGAAGTGTATCTGCCCTGACTAACCAAGAAATGACTGTGTGATTAAGAGGCCTGGGTAGCTACTGGTATGCCTGATCAATATCCCTGTTTCTTTTCCGGTTTGGCACTGACATGTGCTACAGAGATCATTGCGCTGGTAATTTCCACAACTTTGAGCTACTGTAAATATTGGTTGGGGTAGGAGATGGTATGAGAATTTGGAGATTAGATCAATGAAGTGAAAGGGAGATGTGAAGATGTGTATGGGTCAGTGGTCTGGAGATTCGGGAGAACAACAGAGGAAATTTCACAGAAATAGTGAGTAATGTCCATGTTATGGGGCCAATACCAGACATGGTATTGTCAGAAATGCTCTGCAAATGAAGTCCATACCTTCAGTTTGGGGAGTCGCTTGATAGTCTTAAGAGGCCTGAGAACTCGCAGAACACGTAGAGACTTAATAGTGTTAATGTCCTTCCCACTGGAGCCCCTGTAGGTGAAAATAACATACAGACATTAAACACCAATGACACATTACAGGCAGTAAACACAGACACATCACACACAGGTATTCAACACAGACATATAACACACAGGTATTAAACACAGACATATAACACACAGGTATTAAACACAGACATATAACACACAGGTATTAAACGCAGACATATAGCACAGGTATTAAATGCAGACATATAACACAGGTATTAAATGCAGACATATAACACACAGGTATTAAATGCAGACATATAACACTCAGGTACTAAACGCAGACATATAACACACAGGTATTAAATGCAGACGTATAACACACAAGTATTAAACGCAGACGTATAACACACAGGTATTAAACGCAGACATATAACACACATGCATGAAACACAGACAAATAACACACAGGCATGAAGCACAGGATTATAACACATAGGCATTAAACGCAGACAAATAACATGCAGGCATTAAACACAGGAGTGTAACACACGGGGATTAAATATAGATGTTAACTCAAGCAATAAACATCTATGAATAATACAGGGGTTTTTAACACAGTTATAGAACACAGAGCAATTAAACAATGATGTTTGCTATACAGGTATTGAACACAAATGTATAACACATGGTGTTAGACTCAGATACAGACGGTGTTAGACTCAGATACACACGGTGTTAGACTCAGATACACACGGTGTTAGACTCAGATACACAGGTATTAAACGCAGAGGTGTATAACATGCAGGTATTAAACACAGATGTATAACACATGGGTATTAAACACAGTGATGCATAACACACGGGTATAAAACAGAGATATATAGCACGGGTATTAAATGCAGAGATATATAACATGCAGGTATTAAACACAGAGTTGTATAACATAGGTATTAAAAACAGATGTATAACATGGGTATTAGACACAGAGATGTATGACACGGTTATTAAATATAGAGGTTTATAACAGGGGAGTGTTAAACACATATGTATAACACACAGGTATAAAATATACATATATAACAGATGAGTATAAAACACAGAGATATATAACACACTGATATTAAACACACGGATATTAAACACAGAGATGTATAACATACGGGTATTAAACACAGATATATAACACATGGGTATTAAACACAGATGTACAACACATGGGTATTAAACACAGAGGTGTATAACACATGGGTATTAAACACAGAGATGTACAACACATGGGTATTAAACACTGATATATACTACACAGGTATTAAATACAGATGTGTACCACATGGGTTTAAACACATATGTATAACACACAGATAGTAAACACAGTTGTATAATACAGGGGTATTAAACACAGATATACAAACACAGTGATGTATAATGCAGGGTATTAGCATAGGGGTATTAGCATGTATCAGACAGTGGTATTACACATAGACACATAAAACACCCAAGCATTAAACACTGAGACTGATAACACAGGGACATTAAACAGGCAGAAACGTGTACCCACCAAACTGGTGTTAAACACTTCAGAGATGTATAACACACCATTATTGTTAATTTCCCTGTAGCCCGGTTAGTGTGAAGATATCTGACCATTTTCCTTCTAACAATGTTAGCTATAAAGAACATTTAAGAAGAGAGGGCAATCAGCCCAGTGAGGCTTGTGCCCTTTTCAGCGATGAATCCCATGGAGCTTCCTTTTCACCACATTGCCCTAACTAAGTCCCCAACAATTGTCCCCAAGTGAAATTAGACTCCCCACCCCAACAGTAATATTCAAGCACACATCATGGGATCCCAACCAGTAGTTGACACATGTCAGTCTCTGAGGAGTCCTCAGGCTGAGACGCAGGCAGATCTGGATTATAATTACCCGATAAGATTCCTTTAGAAGGTGAAGCAGGAGTCATTGAAGAAAGGAGAGAAGACAAGAGTACAGGGTTAGTAGGGCCATCATACTTTGAGCCAAGTGAGCATTAACATGGAGATCTCAGCACATGTACAGAGACAAGCGGCAGCATGAGATGCCAGACAGTGCACATGCAGGCCCCTCTGAAGAGTTGCCAACACTAGCTGGACATTTTGCTGGATGCATCATGGCATGGCCTATACCCTCTATCTGCCCCACTGCCACTCTCTGCCAAATGGTTGGGAGGCACATCCATTCGCACAGTGCACAGTCTTCCTACAAACAATCACACTCCCCGTTACCTCTTTCAATGATTCTTGACTATCAGCCCAACAGCCATGTTTTACAGCTTCAATATTTGAACAATTCATCAACAAAAGTATAGAAATTTTATGTAAATCCACCTTAGTATACCTGCCCTGGGAGTGCCTGATAGGGACAGTGTATATGGAGCCTTACTCTGTATCTAACCCTGTGCTGTACCTGTCCTGGGAGTGTTTGTTGGGACAGTGTAGAGAGAGATTTACTCTGTATCTCACCCCGTGCTTTACCTGTCCTGGGAGTGTTTGATGGCTTCAATGTAGAGAGAGCTTTGCTCTGTATCTAACCCTGTGCTGTACCTACCCTGGGAGTGTTTGATGGTGACAGTGTAGAGGGGTAGAGG
The DNA here is from genome assembly GCF_017639515.1 of Carcharodon carcharias. NCBI lineage: Eukaryota > Metazoa > Chordata > Chondrichthyes > Lamniformes > Lamnidae > Carcharodon > Carcharodon carcharias. The sequence continues at coordinate 34,594,177 of NC_054482.1, read as the reverse complement.
GAGCTTTACTCTGTATCTAACCCTGTGTTGTACCTGTCCTGGGAGTGTTTGATGGTGACAGTGTAGAGGGAGCTTTACTCTGTATTCAACCCCCTCCCCCATTTTAACACCTCCATCCGCTGTCCCTCCCATCCCCCACCCCATGCATTAACACCAAGTAGCCTAACCTGACCCAGCATTCTGCTTACTGTCAGTCACTTACGTGAACGCAAATGCGACCAGGGCCCCACTCACAACAATAAAATCCAGAATGTTCCAAACGTCCCGGAAGTACGAGCCTTCATGGAAAATCAAACCAATATCTATCATCTAGAGAAAGGATCACAGCAAAATTAGCAGTCGGTAGTTGATTCACATTTCAGCTCTGTCACCTATTAATTCTTAGAGATTAGCAAGGACTTGCATTTAAATAGCACCTTTATCGTTAGTAAAACACACAGAGATGCCTTCACAGGAGCATCATTGTACAACACTTAACAGCAAGCCATATAAGGAGATATTAGGGCAGATGAGTAAGGGGGCAAATTTTCGGAAATATTTTGAAGAGAGAGGTGTAGAGGATAAGGGGAGAATTCTGGAGCTCAGAGCCTGAGCAGCTGAAGCTGTGGCAGCCAGTGGAGTAGCGATGTAAAACAGGAACGTGTACGATTCTAATCCGCATCAAACCCCATTATAACCATCACCACTGAGTCACTGATCTACACTGGCACCCAGGCTGGCAACACCACCAATTTAAAATTTCATCCTGACATTTAAACCCCTTCATAGTCTCACTCCTCCTATCCTCTGATCATCTTCAGTTCTACGATCGCCTGACCCCATCAATCCCACTTGTGCATTTCCCACCCCCTTTGCCCTTCTGCTGCTGAAACTCTGGGAATGCCTCTCTATGTCTGTGTCCCTCCCTCTCTCTGTACCTTTAAGATCCCACTTTACTGCTATCTCTGTGAGTTAACTTTTGATCACCTCTGCTCTTATCTCTTTTACCTGCTGTGAAGAATGTGATAAGATTTTCACATTAGGAACGCTACATGAATAGACATGTTTGTGTGTGTGTGTGTGTGCAATTAGCTTGCAATGTATCTATATCTTAACCTGGGTACCGCTGCCCTTCATTTGTAAGAGATGCCTCCATGGGCCTGTGAACTGAAGGTCCTCTGTATCATGCAGCTCCCTCATTGTCAAAATGCTATGTTACCTTGAAAGAATGGATGATGTTGGACCTGTCCTCTGTAAAGCCATGGTGCCTGCTTTCATTTCATCAGATGGTTACCTGCCCTTTCACTAATTATTTCATCAACTTCATTAAGCTAAGTTATGCCTATACCCAGTATGCCCTGCTAATGGGCTTGGAGTTTATTTTTAAATAAATCATTGCAGTGGCTATTTTGAAAGCTCATTGCTGTGCTTACGGGGAATGAACATTGTGGGGGTCTCAAATCACAAGTAGATCTGAAGTTTAAAAGTGGCACATTCCCCAAAAAATATCTGTGAAACATTTGGTTTAAAGACCATTTCTTCCAGATATTTGGCTGATAATGTAAACTCGGAAGAGGGTAACACTAAATGAAGGATTGTGCATTACTACAGTACCCTCCATAACCTCAGGACATCCTAAAACACTTCATAGCCACTCAAGCTGTCTTGCGGAGTAGTCACTGTAAGAAACAGGGAAATCAAGATCCCATAAGGCACAATGTAATAACGACCAGATCATCAAATTAAATAATTAATTGATGGATAAATATTGACTGGAACAGTAACGAGAACTTCCCTATCCTCCTTTAAATATTGCTTTGGGATCTTTTACAATCCCCGAGAAAGCAGGCTTTAACATCTTATCTGAAAGATGGCACCCATGACAGTGCAGCATTCCCTCAGTACTGCACTGGAGATGTCAACCCAGATTATTAGCTCAGCTCTCCGGAGCCAGATGCCAACCAGCAACCTTCTGACTCAGAGGTGAGAGTCCCTCTGAGGAGAGAGTCCCTCCGAGGACAGATTCCTTCCGAGGACAGAGTCCTTCTGAGGACAGGGTCCTTCCGAGCCAAGCAGACACTTGAATAGGGACTGGTTGGGCTGGTGTTCAAGGAGGAAATGTAAGGTGCAGAGTGTTCTCATGAGGTTTGGGGATGTAGGCACTGTGCTGAGGGCTGGAGGTATAGAGGGACTGGACACTGTGATGAAGGATGGGGTGTAGAGGGACTAGACACGGTGGTGAGGGATGGGGGTGTAGAGAGACTGGACACTGTGGTGAGGGATGGGTGTAGAGACGGACTGGACACTGTGGTGAGGGATGGGGGTGGAGACAGACTGGACACTGTGGTGATGGATAGGGGTGTAGAGGGACTGGACACTGTGGTGAGGGATGGGGCTGTAGAGGGACTGGACACTGTGATGAGGGATGGGAATGGAGACGGACTGTACACTGTGATGAGGGATAGGGGTATAGAGGGACTGGACACTGTGGTGAGGGATGAGGATGGAGACGAACTGGACACTATGGTGAGGGATGGGGGTGGAGACGGACTGGACACTATGGTGAGGGATGGGGGTGGAGACAGACTGGACACTGTGGTGAGGGCCAGAGGGGCCGAACACTCTGGTGATGGATTGGGGTGTAGAGGGACTGGACACTGTGGTGAGGGATGGGGGTGGAGATGGACTGGACATTGTGGTGAGGGATGGAGGTGTAGAGGGACTGGACACTGTGGTGAGGGATTGGGGTGGAGATGGACTGGACACTGTGGTGAGGGATGGGGGTGGAGACAGACTGGACACTGTGGTGAGGGATGGGGTGGAGACAGACTGGACACTGTGTTGATCGACGGGGGTGGAGACGGACTGGACACTGTGGTGAGGGATGGGGGTGGAGACGGACTGGACATTGTGGTGGGGGCCAGAGGGACCTAACACTCTGGTGATGGATTGGGGTGTAGTGGGACTGGACATTGTGGTGAGGGATGGGGGTGTGGAGGGACTGGACACTGTGGTGAGGGATGGGGGTGTGGAGGGACTGGACACTGTGGTGAGGGATGGAGGTGTAGAGGGACTGGACACTGTGGTGAGGGACGGGGGTGGAGACGGACTGGACACTATGGTGAGGGATGGGGGTGGAGACAGACTGGACATTTTTTTCATGGACGGGGGTGGAGACGGACTGGACACTGTGGTGAGGGCCGGGGGTGGAGACGGACTGGACACTATGGTGAGGGACGGGGGTGGAGACAGACTGGACACTGTTGATGGACGGGGGTGGAGACGGACTGGACACTGTGGTGAGGGATGGGGGTGGAGACGGCCTGGACATTGTGGTGCGGGCCAGAGGGACCTAACACTCTGGTGATGGATTGGGGTGTAGAGGGACTGGACATTGTGGTGAGGGATGGGGGTGTGGAGGGACTGGACACTGTGGTGAGGGATGGAGGTGTAGAGGGACTGGACATTGTGGTGAGGGATGGGGGTGTGGAGGGACTGGACACTGTGATGAGGGACGGGGGTGGAGACGGACTGGACACTGTGGTGAGGGATGGAGGTGTAGAGGGACTGGACACTGTGGTGAGGGACGGGTGTGGAGATGGAGTGGACACTGTGGTGAGGGACGGGTGTGGAGACGGATTAGACACTGTTGTGAGGGACGGGTGTGGAGACGGACAGGACACTGTGGTGAGGGACGGGGGTGGAGACAGACTGGACACTGTGGTGAGGGATGGGGGTGGAGACAGACTGGACAGTGTGTTGATCGACGGGGGTGGAGACGGACTGGACACTGTGGTGAGGGACGGGTGTGGAGACGGACTGGACACTGTGGTGAGGGATGGGGTGGAGACAGACTGGACACTGTGTTGATCGACGGGGGTGGAGACGGACTGGACACTGTGGTGAGGGATGGGGGTGGAGACGGACTGGACATTGTGGTGGGGGCCAGAGGGACCTAACACTCTGGTGATGGATTGGGGTGTAGAGGGACTGGACATTGTGGTGAGAAAAAGGCAGTTTGCCTCTGAAATGTGGGAAGTATTAAATTTCCATTTTGTGTCTGTAAATGTTGTGATGTAGGTAGACTGTGATTAGAGAAAGGAGAGTTGAGATAAGAGTTCGGTGATGAAATATTTTACCTTTATCACCATCTCGAACGTGAAGACTCCGGTGAACACGTAGTCAAAGTACCTCAGCACCTGGAAGAGAGTGAGAGAGATGCTCAGTGACTCACTGTTATAAAACACATGAAGCACTACCTTTATTTTCAGAAGCTCTTTCCCTGTTTCTCCTTTCTGCCTTTCCCCTCCTTCCCACAGATTGGAGCAGGGAGACAGATGGTGAACCTGAGCCCTGCTGCTTCAGAATTGTGCCCCAGAGGACCTGTACCTTCTCATTTCTTCGCCCATCTGTCAGGGGGGCCTGCCTGACACCCTCCCAACATTCAGGTCAAAACAGGCCACTCCATATAGGGCACTCAGCCAGAAAGTGAGTGACAGTGGGGGCACACACAGCGCTTGCACACATGCACAGAACTGCTGTAAGTGACGGTGATTCATTATAGGCACATAATTTGTATGTAACTATCCTCCACTCACTGCATTTTGCTGTAGATTGTCTTTGTTTGTTGTTGTAGGGCCCTCCTTTTGTTTTACAATGGCAAGGCCCACAAGGTGCATTTTACCTCTTCAAATTCACCTGATCCTTCTCTCTTATCATCATCCGATGGGGAGAAGTCTCCTCCCACTCCGGGAATAATTATCTTTAAAGGGCGATTTCTTAACGGAGCCAAACCCTTGCTCGGGTGGAGCTTCTTGTTAGAATTTTTTCCAGAGCATGTAATAATCAAATCAGCTCCTTATTGCCAGTCAGTTTGTGAAATTCCCCTTTCAGTGCCTGAGCTGCTGGCACCAGGTCTTGTTTCTGGTCTCTTGCAGTCACGGTCTCAGTATTTCAACTCTGGGGTTTCCTCTTCTCCAACCACCTTGTTTGAGATAATATTGGTTTTGATTCCCTCCAGCTGTTGGGTTAGGGAGGCTTTGCCTTGTTTGGTTTTACACCTCCACCTTCACCAGGTCACCCCCTCCAACTACTTCAACCAAGACACCAGCTCCTCTATTTCCAGTGTTAGGTTTGACTTTTTATTGTGATTTTTCAGAGTGTCTATCCATTTCTTTGCTCTGTTTCGCAGTCTCGCACTTTCAGCTCCTTCTCACCGGTCAAGCCTGTTCAACAGGGCCACCCTGCAGCTGAGATCATTTGGCTTTTGCTCTTCATTGTTGATTTTCATCTTCACTTCATCCCGATCATTGAAAAGGGTTGATGCTTTTCTTCTGTCTTCAGTGCCAACTTACACAGGATTTCCACTTTGACTGTCAGGCTGCAATTGCCGAGCTTTCCATGGCTGAGCTGATCTCATAGTTCCTCCTGTGCTTTCTGCAGACTCTAGTTGGGTCAGACCAGTCAGCTTTTGCTGGGAACGGCAGTTCAGAGCTTCCTGGCTGGCCAGTTCAGCTGTCACCTCACAGGCTCTTACAAATACTTCACAGATTCACCGTCTTGGGGTTAACTTCTGCTCCCTGCCCCCTTTTGATTTTCTGGTTTTCCTGGGTCCCTGGTACAACTTGGAGTCTGAGCAGGGCACCCCATTGCCTTTGTTGCCTTTCTGGATTCACTGATGAGGATATTAAACTCTTGAGAAATGCCTTCCCAGTATTACAGGCTGCGAAAGCTGGAGTACTACTCCAGGCTTCACTTCCCAGGCAGCTTGCTTCATTTCCAACTCGACCCTGGGTTCCTGTTTTAGCTGCCTGGCTGAGAGTGAACGCCATGTGAAAGTCAAGGGAAGCAGGGTTGCTGCATTCAGAACCAGGAAGGGCCGTCAGCTCCTTTCCGTTAACGTTCATTGTTTCTAGGAAAGTGTGAGCAGCCTCCACAAGGCACCCAAGCTACACTAACTCGGCCAATCCCTGCTTGCATTCTCTGGAAGCTGATTACCTGGGCTCCTCTAGGTTTGGTTTATATGCCACTCCCTAACCACTCTCATCAAACCGCAAACATTGACACATTTGCTGCGATTCCCTCAGGGGTGGTGTAAGTCTCTTGGTTGCTTCTCAGCGGCCACCATGCCTCCTAGAGTTATCAGCCCCGAGTCCAGTCCCATTCTTGGGACTCAGGGGTGACATGAGCTGCAGAATGTCAGGGATCTGACCAGTTCCTCTGCAGTGATTATCTCTTGGCCACAGGCTGGGTCCCCTTAACCTGATGCTGTGTGAACAGGCTTGTAGATAGTGGCAACTCCATGATCCTGATAGACCAAATGGTGGCTTCAACTGATGTAGAAAGCCAAACATTAGTCAGTGGGGTGCCTTGACTACCTGGTCAATTCAGGCATTGAGTCACTGAGGCTGTACAGTTAAGGGGAGTCCAGCCTGGTGAAGGACGCCACCTTCACCCGTGGCCACTGAGCACTTACTGCTCGAGATCAAAGCCAGCCTTTTGAGCATGGCCTGCTCAGAAGGAAGCCATGGTGCCAGCCCATTGGTCTGGTGGCCACTTCATCTGCTGAGCACAAAGGCCAATGGGTAAACTTGCACTTCATCCTCTGGGGTAATTTGACAGGTTTGGATGGGTTGGATGAGGGAAGCCTGTCACTCTGTCTGGCCCTGCTGCTGCCTCACTTCTGTGATCTTTTCCTGACTCGATGTGCTGCCCTGGTTCACCAGCAGTTGGGTAGTCTCCACTGGGCCTCAAGGATCAGGGTAGTCTTCTCTTGTGTGGTACCATGGGCCTGTTGCAGGCCATGTGTGGCTCACACAAGCTCTCTCCACATTTTATCCAAGGGATTGGTCTTTTTTTTTAAACTGTTAGAGTGTTTAAATTCTACTCCTGACACCATGTGTTACAGGGTCCTATCATCACGGAGCTATCTTATTTTACAAGCAATACTCTTTGATTAAAATCAGGACAAAACAGCTGCTTGATCAGGACCTTGTCCATGACCTTAAACCTTCACTGTCTCTATTAGCAGCAGTGTGTACTATCTACAAGACGAAATGCAGCAACTCTCCAAGGCTCCTTCGACAGCACCTTCCAAATATACAACCTCTCCCACCTAGAAGGACCAGGGGAGCAGATGGATGGGAACACCACCACCTAGAAGTTCCCCTCCAAGTCACTCACCATCCTGACTTGGAAATATATCACCGTTCCTTCACTGTCGCTGGGTCAAAATCCTGGAACTCTCTCCCTAACAGCACTGTGTGTGTACCTACACCACATGTACTGCAGCGGTTCAAGAAGGCAGCTCACCACCACCTTCTCAAGGGGCAGTTAGGGATGGGCAATAAAAGCTGGCCTTTCCAATTCATGTCCACATCCCATAAAGGAATAAATAAAAATTCAAGCTGCAAGCAATGCACATAACACGATGCAAGGTCCAACATTACAACTATCGAGTTCTTCAATTCCCAGCCTCTCTCGAAACCTATGTCTCCTGAACATCCCCTTATATGAACCTGACTGAACAATGTCTTCTCCCTCACCGCACTCAATTATCTATAAAGGGGCAGTTCTTAAAGGAGCCATAGCTTAGTCAGGGACCTGAGCCTGAATTATTCTACAGCTGACATACTGGAACTGAATCCCCCTCCTACCGAAGGAGTAGATTGAATTGCATTAATATTATAGGCTCCACGCTGTGCCAGTGGTCTTTGTTCACTGCAGTCTATATTTGTTGCAATAAGGAACTCTGCTGCAGTATCCCTGGAGATTTGTTTTTAAATTCCTGAAGGGGCTCCAGGCCAATGCTGGACAATCCTAGAGGTGGTAGCCAGGGCCTTAAGGGGACAACATCATGCCTGCCAGCTCAGCATGCTCACTCTACGCTGGTCACCACAGGCTTACCTGATTCCTCTCTGAATCTTTGTTGATGGGATCCTCTGCTGCCAGAGCCACACTGCTGGCTGCGATCACCAGCAGGATGCACATCTCAAAGTACCGCAGGTTAACGATGAAGTGACACACCCTGCGCAACCTGCCAAAGAGGAAGGAACAGTTACTATGGGAATTCCACATATTGAAACAGCTCCTGCAGCTCATGCGATGCCTGCTTGCCCAGTTAGAGGCCCAACCGAAATGCACCAGGCTGGCCTTGGGAATCTAAACTCAGCAAGGGTAGCTCCATCTACCTCCCCCAACCCTCCCTTTGCTGATATTTGCTTGTTGAAAATTGCCCACAGGGTGTCCACTCCTGACATGGGGCTGAATCTAGTTGGGATTAAAGAAAAAATCACTTCAAAGAAACTAGCGTCCAAGGAATAGGAGGATGCCATTCGCCTCCTTAGGCTTGTTTGGCCAATCAATTAGATCATGGCTGATTTATATCTTACCACCATTCACCCGCCTTAATTCTAGAACAGCTAATACCCTTAACTCAAGAAAAGTCTACCCATCGCAGTTTGGGGATTTTCAGTTGACCCCCAAGCTTGGCAGCTTTTTGAGAGAGGCTGTTTCAGATTTCCACAAGCATTTGTGTGAAGAAATGCTTCCTGACATCATCCCTGAATGGCCTGGATCGAATTTTAAGGTTGTCCTCTGGTTCCTGGGCCTCCCAAAAGTACAGTGGAGTCACTCAGTGAGCAATGTGTTGTAGTAATCACTCTGTTGACTTCAGGCCCTTCCCACCAGGAAAATGCATGGATCTTCAGGACGAGACAGAGAAGTCAGCACTCTGCAGAATTCAGGGTAACTGACTAACGCAGTGTACAGGAACTGGTGCCTCTCATTATCTCAGCAGTCAGGGGTATTAGTGATATTAACTTTCCGTTAGTGATGCAGGCTACTGGCCCCATAAGGCCTGGACTATTGATCCATCGACATGAGTTCAAATCCCTGCTGGGGAATTTAAGTTTAGTTCATTAAATAAATCTGGAAGAAAAAGCTAGTATGGTGACCATGAAACTATTGGATTGCTGTAAAAACCCATTTGCCTCACTAATGTCCCCACTCATCACCTCTCTTCCTCTACAGGGCAGGAGGTGAAGTGGATCTTCCTTTTCCTCTACAGGGATGGGGTGAGGTGAATCTTCCTATTCCTCAACAGGGGAGGGGTGAGATGGATCTTCCTATTTCACTGCAGGGGAGGGGGTGAGGTGGATCTTCCCATTCCTCTACAGAGGAGGGAGTGAGGTGGATCTTCCTATTCCTCGACAGGGGAGGGGATGAGGTGGATCTTCCTATTCCTCTATGGGGGAAGGGGTGAGGTGGATCTTCCTATTCCTCTATGGGGGATGGGGTGAGGTGGATCTTGATTCTGGAACCTGCAATGATAACGTTGGGAGGGTTTGGGTGCAGTGTGTGTGACCTCTACAGGAGGGTCTGTGTGATGAGACCATATGGAGTTGTGAGTGAGGATGGGTTTGGGGGATTCGGGATTGGGAATATCTGTGTCTCTGTGAGGAAGCTGGAATGCTCACATACCTCCCGGTGAGATGCCCCCTAGCTGCTCTCCTTGCATTCACTGTGTCTCCGACTGCCCTCCCGTTCACCACCAGCGCTGCCTCCTCAAGGGGAGTGACCTCATACTGACGTGCCCCTCCTCCCCACGGTCAGGTCCTGCTCGAGCCTGTTCTGTGCTATCTCGTCCGGGAAGAGTCGGAGTGCTGATTGGGAATTAACAACTATGATTGAGGATGCAAAATGCTTCACGTTTTCTTCTTATTCTTAGTGGGATGTGGGCTTCGCTGGCTGGGCCAACATTTATTGCCCATCCCTAGTTGCCCTTGAGATGGTGGTGGTGAGCTACCTTCTTGAACCGCTGCAGTCCATGTGGTGTAGGTACACCCACAGTGCTGTCAGGGAGGGAGATCCAGGATTTCGACCCAGCGACAGTGAAGGAACGGTCATATATTTCCAAGTCAGGATGGTGAGTGGCTGGGAGGGGAACTTCCAGGTGATGGTGTTCCCCTGTATCTGCTGCCCTTGTCCTTTGAGGTAGCAGAGGCTGTGGCTTTGGAAGGTGCTGTCTAAGGAGCCTTGGTGAATACCTGTAGTGCATCTTGTAGATGGTACACACTGCTGCTACTGTGCTTTGGTTGTGGAGGGAGTGATGGATGTGATGTTGATGAAGCGGGTTGCTTTGTACTGCATGCTGTTGAGCTTCTTGAATTTTGTTGGAGCTGCACTCATCCAAGCAAGTGGAGAGTATTCCATCACGCTCCTGACTTGTGCCTTGTAGATGGTGGACAGGCTTTGAGGAGTCAGGAGGTGAGTTACTTGCCGCAGGATTCCCAGCCTCTGACCTGCTCTTGTAGCCACAGTATTTATATGGCTAGTCCGGTTCAGTTTCTGGTCAATGGTAAACCCTAGGATGTTGATAGTGGGGGATTCAGCAATGGTAATACTATTGAATGTCAAGGGGCAATGGTTGGGTTCTCTCTTGGTGGAGATGGTCATTGCCTGGCACTTGTTTGGCACAAATGTTACTTGCCACTTGTCAGCCCAAGTCTGGATGTTGTCCTAATCTTGTTGCATTTGGGTATGGGCTGCTTCTTAAAAAAATCATTCACAGGATGTGGGCTTTTCTGGCTGGGCCAGCATTTATTGCCCATCCCTAGTTGCCCTTGAGATGGTGGTGGTGAGCTGCCTTCTTGAACCGCTGCAGTCCATGTGGTGTAGGTACACCATCAGTGCTGTTAGGAAGGGAGATCCAGGATTTTGACCCAGCGACATTAAAAAAACGGTAACATATTTCCAAGACAGGATGGTGAGTGGCTTGGAGGGGAACTTCCAGGTGGTGTTGTTGCCATCTATCTGCTGCCCTTTTTCTTCTAGGTGGTAGTGTTCGTGGGTTTGGAAGGTGCAGTCTAAGGAGCTTTGAAGAGTTGCTGCAGTGCATCTTGTGGATGGTGCAATCACCCATGAATATTCCCACTCTGACCTTACGATGAAGGGAAGGTCAAGGATGAAGAGCTGGGAGATGTGTCTGAGCTATGAGTTGTGCATGTGAAGGATGCAGTAGCATGGGCTGTGTGAATGGCAGTGTAGCCTTCGATGCTAGGTACAGTGTGTTGAGGTTGTGACGCTGGTGGTGGTGCAGTAATTCTGACCAAATGTATAAGGTAATGAAATTTCTTGCGTTACTGTATCCATGTCCTGGGGACAGTGCTCTGGGCTGTCACCGCCTGGGTGATCTCCCTCCATGTTCACTGCATGAGCTGCCTCTGTAACCTCCTTCCTCACTCCCTGTGGCTGAGGGACATCCCTCCTCCTCTGGACCTCCCCCACCAGGGCCTCCAGAGTCACATCTGAGAAGCTGTGGACCCTCTCGCTGGGTCACTGAGACATCCTGTAACTCTCACTTCCCTCCCAGTCAGCTCACTCCACACCTTCAGTGGAAGTGGGTTAGTGCCGGTTACATATCCATCTCCAGAAACATCGCTTCCAATCAGTGTTTGAGTGTTAAAGGTGCAGGTGTCCCTTTTAGTAGCTGGAGGCAGGTTTATATCATGGGAATACTCAGTAAGTTCCACAATTGGGTGTGAAATCTAGGGTGGAATCGTCCCAGATTTGCACTAAGTGTGGTTGAGGATGTGAAAAATGATGTTTTACCTGCCGGCCGCAATGGTGGATTTTTGTACCGTTGTTGTGCCATTCCTGGCACATCCTGCCTCATGAATAAAGCTTTCATGGGAAAGACTCCAGATTGCTGGTGGGTGGGCTCGGATTTGCCTGCCATGCTGTGACCTCAGTGTTTCCTCACTCCAGACGTTATATTTAAAGCGCACCAGAGTGCAGCTTGCTTCATGTCCACAGACCAGGACTGCTCTAGGCAACAGGTAGCCCTGAAAGCAAAGACGCCAGCCCCAAATTTAGCGACACCTCTCTGGGGTGCCTGCTGGACACAGTGCTGGAAGGCTGCCGCAATGTCCTCTACCCCCACTCTAGCTGCAGGGGGTCCACCAGAGTTACCAATCTGGCCTGGGAGGTGATGGCAGGGGTGGTCAGCACCACCAGAGCAGAGAGAACAGCCATCCAGTGCAGGAAGAGGATGAATGCTCTCATCCAACCACCTGAACACTCTCAGCTCACACACTCACAGAAACCATCGCACACCCACAGGAATCTCACACCTCAAGGGACAACACGACTAACTCTCACATACACCCTCGCATCTCCATCAGGCCTATACCCTCTGGGGCTTGCACCCTCATAAACTCAGGGACATCCATGGCTCTGCTCAGCACACAAACATTACACGCAGTGCCTTAGTGTGCTGCTCACACTCTCGTCATCTGTTTTCATGCCGGGGAAGCTGGCTGACAACAGGAGGAAGAGTCCCCAGACCAGGGCTGGATTGACCCGCATGATGGCAGCGTGTGCCATCGCGCTGACTGGTGAGGATCTGGGCCGCGCCTACAGCCGGTGAGGTTGGCAGCGAACACCCACGTGAGGATCCTGCACCACATCGTCTATCTCTCAATGCAACTGTGAGTGCTCTCTCACCTGCTTTTGACTGTGCTGCCATGCATTAATGATCTCAACTTTGGTTCACAGGGAGCTCTGCCACGTGACTGACACTCTAGCTAGTCCCTCAGCTCCATCCAGGTCCTCATCTCCAGCCAAAAGGACATCTGCTCCATTGAAGAGCTGGAAATAAGCAGCCTGGAAGACCCGTCACAGCGCTTACCCAGACCCTCCACCAGCGCAGAGACACACACCTCGGTGGGACCTAGACCTAGAGCAGGCTCGTGTTCACAACCTGGTGTTCACCGCACAGACACACGTCTGCAGCAGGAGGAGGCAGGTTCAGCCGAGCTCCCCGGCACTCAGAGGACTGGTGGGGAAGAGGCATCTGTGAGGCCCAGGTCAGATGACAAGCCTCTGGATTTGGCCTTCCTACTCATCCTGGAGAGTCAGCAGATGGAAGCCCTCAACAGGGTGGCATGTGAGTCAGAGGAGTGCGTCCTCCTGCTCTCTGATGAAGTCGTCCCCACATGTGCATGTATGGAGGGGAAGATGGTGGGACCTGGGGAGACCTGGGTCTAGCAGAATGTGGGGATGTGTGCAGACCTGCACTCCATTGCAGCAGACATGGGTGACTTCCTGCAGTGGCAACGCGAGAGGGAAATGAGGAACATCAACGTCCCTCCAGGTGCTCCTTCCCCTCAAGGTGTCAGGCCGGGGCCCTCGAGCACCTGAAGGGAGGAGGAGCTGTAGCTGATCACCCCTGTGTCATAAACTCAGGGACATCAGAGGCCGCCCTCTCCCTCTGAGTCCCCTTTGCTTGTGACCCCTCCTCAACTTCGCCCTCTGTCACCACAGAAGGGGCAGCTGGCCTACGGGAGGACAGCCAAAGCAAGCCGGGGCCCTCAAGGCCTCGGCTCTCCCGTGGACCCACACCAAAGTCATCAGAGGCAACAGGGCCAAGCATTGAACAGGCTGTCCCCACCTCTGCTGCGGATGTCAGGGCAGCACCTAGAAGAAGTGGTGGTAGGCCTGGAAAAGTGAAGAAATCTGATCACAAGTGGTTGCACAGGGGAACATATTTTGTCACTTTACAATCTGGAAATATATTCTCTTTCACTGAATAATGTGTAATGGTGACTTTCAGATTCATTTGCAGGCTTCACGAGTCCTCCTCCTGCATTTCCCCTCACTAGCAGTTCAGCTGCACGTAGCCAGACCACAAGTGATTCTGGAGGGAGAAGTATGTGTGTGGCAGGGCCTTTCAGAGCCTGGTGCAGATCCACACACACGGATCCTTCCTCCATCACACTCATCCCACTCTCCCGAGCATTTTCAATGCTGCCTGTTGGGGTTCTCTTTAAGTGAGCTGAGCTGCATCTCCGCCCAGCCACTGGTCACACTCCCATGCAACACCTGCTCCCGCACAACACGAGGCTCTGCCCACTTTCAATTTGACAAACATGGTCATGCTCATGTTCTGAATTAGCTCCCCCACTCCTTACCCCCACGCAGTCACCCCTGTCCTTTCCCTCATCACTATCACCCCCCCCAGACATCAGCTTCCACCTCTCCTCCATCACCTACCAAAACAAATCCTTTTCTTTCCTGGATGTCTGGTGAACATGCACATTACTGATCTTCCCGGGAATCCCACCCCCATCCACAATGACCTCCCCAACCTCCTCCTTCCCACCCTCAAGGTCCATGTCTGCCTCTGAGGCCCCAACAACCACCCTCGCTACCCCTTCTACTGCTACCATTGCACTCCCACCCTACCGGCTCCCTCAGCCCCCTGGCATACTCACCATTCCCTCCTACCATGCCCACCCTCAGATTGCTCCCCAGAAGGCAGTCATTGATTCCACAGACCCCTCCCTTGCACATTTGCCTGGACATTCCTCCTCTGCCCTTACTCCCTCCTTCACCTTGACACCTTTCCTCCTCTGAATTCCCTCCTTCCCCCTGAGCTCCCTCCTTCCCCCACTCTTAACCCCCTCCCTTACACCGATCTCCCCACTTGCTGCATTCTCCCTGGCTACACCTTCCTCCCTCCCTGTGCCCCTCCACACCTACTCCCCCAACACCTTCATCCCCCCCACCCCCAACCTCACCCCCCAATACACCTTCCTCTCCCAGTCACACATGGATCTTCCTCTCCCACCAACGCCTGCAACGCAACCCCCACCCCCACCCCAGGAACACCTTCCTCTCCCACTCAAAGCTAGGCTACCTCTACATGGTACCGGTCCCTTGACTTAGCAGCCCATGGCCAAGACCATGATGTCCTGAAGCAAACCCAAGCCATTGACGGAGACCTCCCACCTTCCCCGAGCTGCTTTGTGGCAGAGCCACATCCGTGAGAATCCACCCAGCATGTGATGCACGTGTTCCTCCAGGGTCTGGTAGCTGTTGGGCTCCAGCATCATCTTAACCTCGGATGTCCGCGATCTTTGGCACATCACACTTATCCAAACGTGTTCTGGGTAGGTCAGCGTAATGATAAATTGGGCATGTGGGAATGTTTCCGGCCTGGCCTTACTTGGATGAGTAGGATGCAAATCGTGTTCACGCTGGACTCCGGAGCGATTGGCATTCCATGATGGCGGACACCATCTGATGAGCCCAGTGGCGTGAAACCGATTTCTGCCCCTCATGCCGAATTATCCCACCCACCCGCCATCAAGCCCACCGCCAACAGGACTGGAGGATTCCACCCACAGTCTTTCAAATAGGCATTTCTTATTATCATTTCAGTCCCTGTCCTGAGGGGGTTACAGTTCTCAATGAACTACTTAAATGATAAAACTTTTAAGTACTTTAGTGTCCATAATGTGGCAATGGTATACTGGTTAGTCATTTTAATATAATTTTAATTCAATATTCATAGAATCGCAGAATCACACAGTGCAGAAGAGGCCCTTTGGCCCATCGAGTCTGCACCGACATGTGAGAAACACCTGACCTACCTACCTAATCCCATTTCCCAGCACTTGGCCCACAGCCTTGAATGTTATGATGTGCCAAGTGCTCATCCAGGTACTTTTTAAAGGATGTGAGGCAACCCGCCTCCACCACCCTCCAAGGCAGCGCATTCCAGACCGTCACCACGCCCTGGGTAAAAAAGTTTTTCCTCACATCCCCCCCAAACCTCCTGCCCCTCACCTTGAACTTGTGTCCCCTCGTGACTGACCCTTCAAATAAGGGGAACAGCTGCTCCCTATACACCCTGTCCATGCCCCTCATAATCTTGTACACCTCGATCAGGTCACCCCTCAGTCTTCTCTGCTCCAATGAAAACAACCCAAGTCTATCCAACCTCTCTTCATAACTTAAATGTTTCATCCTGGTGAATCTCCTCTACACCACATCCAGTGCTATCACATCCTTCCTATAATGTGGTGTCCAGAACTGCACACAGTACTCCAGCTGTGGCCTCACCAAGGTTCTATACAACTCCAACATGATCTCCCTACTTTTGTAATCTATGCCTCGATTGATAAAGGCAAGTGTCCCATATGCCTTTTTCACCACCCTACCAACGTGCCCCTCTGCCTTCAGAGATCTACAGACACACACGCCAAGGTCCCTTTGTTCCTCAGAACTTCCTAGTGCCATGCCATTCATTGAATACTTCCATGTCAAATTACTCCTTCCAAAGTGCATCACCTCACACTTTTCAGGGTTAAATTCCATCTGCCACTTATCTGCCCATTTGACCATCCCGTCTATATCTTCCTGTAGCCCAAGACACTTGACCTCACTGTTAACCACCCAGCCAATCTTTGTGTCATCTACAA
This sequence comes from Carcharodon carcharias, assembly GCF_017639515.1. NCBI lineage: Eukaryota > Metazoa > Chordata > Chondrichthyes > Lamniformes > Lamnidae > Carcharodon > Carcharodon carcharias. Next base: position 34,577,933 of record NC_054482.1, on the reverse strand, counting down.
ACTTACAAATCCTACCCCCGACATAGTCATCTATGTCGTTTATATAAATGACGAATAATAGGGGACCCAGTACAGATCCTTGTGGTACGCCACTGGACACTGGCTTCCAGTCACTAAAGCATCCTTCTGTCATCACCCTCTGTCTCCTACAACTAGGCTAATTTTGAATCCACCTTATCAAATTACATTGTATTTGTCTTCTTTATAAGTCTCCCATGTGGGACATTGTCAAAGGCTTTGCTGAAATCCATATAAACTACATCAACTGCACTACCCTCATCTACACACCTGGTCACCTCCTCAAAAAATTCAATCAAATTTGTTAGGCATGTCCCCGCTCTGACAAAGCCATGCTGACTATCCCTGATCAAACCTACCTCACCAAGTGGAGATAGATTCTCTCCTTCAGAACTTTCTCCAATAGTTTCCCTACCACTGACATGAGACTCAATGGTCTGTAGGTCCCTGGTTTATCTCTACAACCCTTCTTAAGTAGCAGAATCACATTAGCTGTTCTCCAGTCCTCTGGCACCTCCCCCCATGGCCAGAGAGGAATTAAAAATTTGGGTCAGAGCCCCTGCGATCTCCTCTCTTGCTGGCCTCAGCAGTTTGGGACACAAATCATCCGGACCTGGAGATTTGTCCATTTTTAAGCCTGCCAATATCTCCAGTACCTTGTCATTCCCTATATCAATTTGCTTAAGAACCTCACAGTCGCTCTCCCTGAGTTCGAAACCTTCATTCTCATTCTCTTGGGTGAAGACAGACGTGAAGTATTCATTCAATACCCTACTGATGTCCTCTGGCTCCACCCAAAGATTGCCCCCTTGGTCCCTAATGGGCCCTACCCTTTCCCTGGTTATCCTCTTCCCATTGATATACTTATAGAATATCTTGGGATTTTCCCTACTTTTACCAGCCAGAGCTTTCTCACATTCCCTCTTTGCTCTCCTAATTGCTTTTTAAGCTCCACCCTGCACTGTCTGTACTTCACTAATGCCTCCGCTGGTTTGCTTCCCTTGTACCTGCTAAAAGCCTCTCTTTTCCTTCTCATCGTATCCTGAATATCTCTGGTCATCCATGGTTCTCTGGGCTTGTTACTCCTTCCTAACACCTCAGAGGGAACATGTTGAGCCTGTACCCTCCCCGTTTCCTTTTTGAATGCCCCCCACTGCTCCTCTGTAGTTTTCCCACAAGTAACTGTTCCCAGTCTACCTTGGCCAGAGCCTGCCTTATTTTACTAAAATCCACTCTCTCCCAATCCAAAACATTTTTTTGCAACTTGTCTATTTCTTTGTCCATAACCAACTTAAACTGTACCATGTTGTGGTCGCTATCACTAAAATGCTCCCCTACCATCACCTCAGCCAACTGTCCAGCAATGCACCGTCCTTTGTCGGACTCTCTACATATTGATCTAAAAAGTTCTTCTGTACACATTTCAAGAAACCCACTCCATCCAAGTCCTTAACACTATGTCTATCCAAATTAATTTTAGGAAATTTGAAATCACCTAATATAATTACCTTATTGTTATTGTTTTTACACAACTCCACAAATTGTGCACATATTTGCTCCTCAATTTCCCACTGACTATCTGGGGGTCTATAATAAACACCGAACAATGTGGCTGCCCCTTTTTTATCCTGAAGCTCTATCCACAAAGCTTCATTCAATGCCCCCTCCAAGATATCATCTCTCCTTACTGCAGTAACTGACTCCTTAACTAATAATACAATGCCTCCTCCTCTTTTACCCCCTCCCCCGTCTTGCCTGACGATTCTATATCCCGGAATGTTGAGCTGCCAATCCTACCCCTCCCTCAACCATGTCTTAGTAATGGCTACTATATCACAATTCCATGTGTCAATCCTCACCCTTAACTCATCTGTTTTATCTGTAATTCTCTTGGCATTAAAGTAGAGGCCATCCAGTCATGCCTTACTCCCCTGAAGCTTAATGCAGCTGTACTCCCTCTGACTTGAGTGCTTTACTGTATTATGATGTGTCTCTATTCTGCTAACATTATGTGTCCCCTCCCCCTGCTGAATTAGTTTAAACTCCACCCAACAGCACTAGCAAATCCACCAGCAAGGATGTTAGTCCCGCTTTGGTTTAGATGTAGACTGTCCCACTCGTACAGATCCTACTTTCCTCAGAGACGGTCCCAATGATCCAGAAATCTAAACCCCCACCCTCCTGCACCAATTCTTAAGCCACGTATTCATCTGCACTATTCTCTTATTTCTGAGCTCGCTGGCACATGGCACTGGGAGTAATCTGGAGATTACAACCCGAGAGGTCTTGCTTTTTAGTCTACTGCCTAACTCCCTGAATTCTTGATGCAAGACCTCATCACTCTTTCTACCTATGTCATTGGTAACAACATGTACCATGACCTCTGCCTTATCACCCTCCCCCTTCAAGATGTCCTGCAGCTGTTCAGTGACATCCCAAACTCTGGCACCAGGGAGGCAACACGCCATCCTAGAGTCAGGTTGACAGCCACAGTAGCGCCTATCTGTTCCCCTGACTATAGAGTCCCCTATTGCACTTCCTCCCCTCCTGTACAGACAGGCTGGTTTTGGTTCCAGAAGCTTGGTTCTCTCTGCACTCCCTGGAGGAAACAGCATCCTCATCAGCCTCCAAAATGGAATACCGATTTGCAAGCTGGACCCCAGGGGACTCCTGAACTACCTGTTTGTTTCTCTTGGACTGCTTGGTGATCACCCATTCCCTATCTTCCTCACATCCCTTCAGCTGCAGTGTGACCACCTCTCTAAACGTGCTATCCACAATACTCTCAGACTCATGGATGCTCCACAGTCTCCCCAGCCGCTGTTCCCACTCTGAAACCCGAGCTTCCAGGAGCTGCAGCTGGACACACTTCCTGCACAATGCTGGTCCTTAGCACTGGAAATGTCCCCAGCTTCCCATATGGAGCATGAGGAGCACACCACGGCTTTGAGCTCTCTTGCCATGACTTATTCCTTTAAATTAAACCTTTTAAATCAATACCCTAGGGCCTTTCTTTCCTGATTCTCATTACTACAGAATATACAAACTGTAAACCACAAAAATACCTTAAAAAATAAGCGATAAAAGTAATAAATACTTACCCAACCTTCCCACTGTGCACCAAATTGCCAATACCCACATTCACTCTGGCTGTGTCTTACTCAGGATGGGGTCTCTCCCCTGTTTGTGTTCCTTCTTTTAATATTCTGCCTACCACTTCCCTTTTAACAGCTGCACTTGTTTGTCTATTTTCATTCTTACAGGATGGCCCTATGTTTCCATGTTTTTAAGCTGTTTACTTAGTTTATATCGGAATTTTTCAAAGTAAGTTACACTGCAATTCAACAACCATTGAGTTTCAGATGTGTTCCTTGACTTAAATACCATTATTCTTAATAAGACAGAACCCACTTAGTGCCTTTTTTTCACCCTTCTGCTGGTGGGAAAATGATGTAAACCTGCCTTCGGCTGCTAAAAGGGACACCTGCACCTTTAACACTCAAACACTGATTGGAAGTGATGTTTCTGGAGATGGATATGTGACCGGCACTAACCCACTTCCACTGAAGGTGTGGAGTGAGCTGACTGGGAGGGAAGTGAGAGTTACAGGATGGCTCAGTGACCCAGCGAGAGGGTCCACAGCTTCTCAGATGTGACTCTGGAGGCCCTGGTGGGGGAGGTCCAGAGGAGGAGGGATGTCCCTTACCTACAGGGAGTGGGGAAAGAGGTTACAGAGGCAGCTCATGCAGTGAATATGGAGGGAGATCACCCAGGCGGTGACAGCCCAGAGCACTGTCCCCAGGACATGGATACAGTAACGCAAGAAATTTCATTACCTTATACAATTGGTCAGAATAACTGCACCACCACCAGCGTCACAACCTCAACACACTGTACCTAGCATCGAAGGCTACACTGCCATTCACACAGCCCATGCTACTGCATCCTTCACATGCACAACTCATAGCTCAGACACATATCCCAGCTCTTCATCCTTAACCTTCCTTTCATCATAAGGTCAGAGTGGGAATATTCATGGGTGATTGCACCATCCACAAGATGCACTGCAGCAACTCTTCAAAGCTCCTTAGACTGCACCTTCCAAACCCACGAACACTACCACCTAGAAGAAAAAGGGCAGCAGATAGATGGCAACAACACCACCTGGAAGTTCCCCTCCAAGCCACTCACCATCCTGTCTTGGAAATATGTCGCCATTCTTTTAATGTCGCTGGGTCAAAATCCTGGATCTCCCTTCCTAACAGCACTGTGGGTGTACCTACACCACATGGACTGCAGCGGTTCAAGAAGGCAGCTCACCACCACCTTCTCAAGGGCAACTAGGGATGGGCAATAAATGTTGGCCCAGCCAGCGAAGCCCACATCCCACTAAGAATAAAAAGAAAACATGAGGCATTTTGCATCCTCAATCATAGTTGTTAATTCCCAATCAGCACTCCGACTCTTCCAGGATGAGATAGCACAGAACAGGCTCGAGCAGGACCTGACCATGGGGAGGAGGGGCACGTCAGTATGAGGTCACTCCCCTTGAGGAGGCAGCGCTGGTGGTGAGCGGGAGGACAGTGGGAGACACAGTGAATGCAGGGAGAGCAGCTAGGGGGCATCTCACCGGGAGGTATGTGAGCATTCCAGCTTCCTCACAGAGACACAGATATTCCCAATCCCGAATCCCCCAAACCCATCCTCACTCCCAACTCCATATGGTCTCATCACACATACCCTCCTGTAGTGGTCATACAGACTGTACCCAAACTCTCCCAACGTTATCATTGCAGGTTCCAGAAGCAAGATCCACATCACCCCATCACCCATAGAGGAATAGGAAGATCCACCTCACCCCCTCCACCATAGAGGAATAGGCAGATCAACCTCACCCCCTCCCCCATAGAGGAATAGGAAGATCCACCTCACCCCCTCCCCCATAGAGGAATAGACAGATCAACCTCACCCCCTCCCCCATAGAGGAATAGGAAGATCCACATCACCCCCTCCCCCATAGAGGAATAGAAAGATCAACCTCACCCCTCCCCCATAGAGGAATAGGCAGATCAACCTCACCCCCTCCCCCATGGAGGAATAGGAAGATCCACCCTACCCCCTCCCCCATAGAGGAACAGGAAGATCCACCTCACTCCCCCTCCCCCATAGAGGAACAGGAAGATCCACCTCACACCCCCTCCCCCATAGAGGAATAGGAAGATCCACTTCACACCCTCCCCGAGAGAGAAATAGGAAGATCCACCTCCCCCCTGCCCCATAGAGGAATAGGAAGATCCAACTCCCCCCTCACCCATAGGGAAATAGGAAGATCCACCTCACCCCCTCCCCCATAGAGGAATAGGAAGATCCATCTCACCCCCTCCCCCATAGAGGAACAGCAAAATCCACCTCACTCCCTCCCCCTGGGGAGAGGGAATCATCGTTGCCACCTCACCACTTTCATGCCTATTGAAGAACTTTTCTCACCAGCGCAGGAGCTATTGTTCATTCAAGAATGGAGAGCTTCCTGGAGCAAAGAGATGGGGGAAGCCCCACACTCTTCTTGCTGTTGTCTGAATGTGCACCCATCTCTCGTCATCACCTTCCAAGGGAGGTGCACAAGAACTAGGATTGTCAATTTTGGTTCGAGTTTGGTCATTGGCATCCCTTGTCCCCTACAGCTCCAGGTCAGATAAAACCATTTTGTAAAAATTCTGTGATGGGGTATGGGCATTGCTGCAGCATATACTATCCGTCCCTAATTGCCAGTGAACTGAATGCCATGCTGGGCCATTTTAGAGAGCAGTTCAGAATGAACAACACTGCTGTGGGTCTGGGTTCCAGAGCGAGAAGACAGATATCCTAAAGGACATTGATGAATGAGATGTTTTTGTTTCAACAACAATCAACATTTGTCACAGTCATCATAACTGAGACTAGCTTTCAATTCCGGATTTATTAATAGAATTTAAATTTCCCCAGCCGCTGTGAGGGGATTTGAAGTCCCCAGGGCATTATCCTGGGTCCCTGGATTACTGGTCCAGTGACATTACCACAACACCACAATCTCTCCTGATTTTATTATCCTTCCTCAATATTTTAAGAACCAGTTAATCAAACACATTGATGTTTCTAACAGTCCTTTGATTTCTTTCTCCTTGTTTTTTGCTTGTGGCAGTGCCCAGGATATTAATCTGTAATTCCAGGACACTTCAGGGCAATTCAGGAGAGTTGGCAATTTAACAGGAACTGACATGACTTACGGATTGGTGGTACTGAAAAGGAACATGGAGCTGTAGGGTATAATCGTCCTGGGTTTTTTCTCCTCGTCCTTCACTGAACTGCTACTGCTGCACTTACTCACATTGTTCCCTGGAAAACAAACACAAAGAACAAATTAAGATGGAACAATTGTACCTGGCTTCAGAAATAGCTCAGTCTGTTTACACAGGGAAGCTTCAGGTGGTACTGGGTTCTGTCCCTACTCCCTATGGATCTCATTTGGGATAGAGAGGGGACACTGGTCAGGAGTCCCTATCGGAGTGGGAGTGGGGTCCATGGAACTGTACCCCAGTGAGAGTCAGCACCTTCAGGCAAAGAGGGGAGTTGGATCCATGGAACTGTACCCCAGTGAGAGTCAGCACCTTCAGGCAAAGAGGGGAGTTGGATCCATGGAACTGTACCCCAGTGAGAGTCAGCACCTTCAGGCAAAGAGGGGAGTTGGATCCATGGAACTGTACCCCAGTGAGAGTCAGCACCTTCAGGAGGGGAGGGGAGTGAGGTCCATGGAACTGTACCCCAATGAGAGTCAGCACTTTCAGGAGGGGAGGGGAGTGGGGTCTATGGAACTGTGTCCCAGTGAGAGTCAGCACTTTCAGGAGGGGAGGGAAGTGGGGTCTATGGAACTGTACCCCAGTGAGAGTCAGCACCTTCAGGAGGGGAGGGAGTGGGGTCCCTGCCATAATGATAACCGAATGCCTGCAGATACTTGGGTTGTACTGGATCGCCTTTCACATACTGATGAAGGTCAATCAAGGTCAGGCAACATGTGGTCAGAAATTTGCCAATATGATGGATTAAATGATGTGCCCACTGCAGCCAAATGTGAGAGTTTGAGTTTTGTTCTTTCATCCTGAGATGTGACATTGGCGATGAGGGTAAACATGGAAATATTCAGGATTGGGTCACGGCGTTTGCTGGAGTCGATATGCCTGCAGTCCGGAGAAACGAGCTGTTTAATCTGGCGGCTGGTGCCGGTGCCATCAGTGTGAAATGTGAAAGGTGGCTGAGGGAGTTTGAAGTGTTTGCTGACAGTCGGGATCTGTTTTGGATGGGGCAGCACTAGCGCAGACAGCACCCTGACAGGCCTTATTGTTGTTCAATGCAGGTGCTTTGATGAGGGAGACTTTCAAGATAAAAGCAAAACTCTGCGGATACTGGAAATCTGAAACAAAAACAGAAAATGCTGGAAAAACTCAGCAGGTCTAGCAGCATATGTGGAGAGAGAAACAGAGTTTCAGAGACTTTCAAGACGTTGCCTGACATGGGAGAAAAGATGGATTCTGAACCTGCAGTGAATGCTTTAAAGGACCATTATGTTGTGATGCCGAATGGCACATTCCAAAGGCACACTTTCTATCGGATGAGACAGAAATTGCCCAATTTGTGACTAGTTGGAGGCAGGTGTTGGACAAGTGGAGGTGTAAGCTGCTGGGAAGAGGAGGTGACTTAATGTTGGATGATGCGTTGGAAATAGCAGCTGCACTGGTAGCAGTGGGTGGGCAATTTCACAGCATGAAACTTAGTACCACCTCTGCCATTGGCATGGCAAAGTGAACCGAGTGGGAAAACGGAATCCGGGTATGTGTAAGTGTAAACAACAAAAGGTCTGAGAGCGAGCATTTCAATTGTGGAAACTCGGGGCTCTATGGAAAGGATGTTTGTGGCCCTGCCAAGGGAAAGATATGCAGAAAGGATGGGGGAAAAGACCAGTTTGTCAATAAGTGCAGAAGCAAAGCTGAGCAAGAGGGTAGCCTGGCAACCCACATAAAGGAAAGAGAGGTGAAAGCAGCACAACTGTGAGAAGAGCTGAAGAAAATGTAGAGAGAGAGGACACAAATAGCAATCATAGATACGTTTTCTGTCAACTGGAACAACCACATGAGAGTTCCAGTGATAGTTGCTGGTGTTGAAGTGAGCATTTTTATAGATTCAGGCAGTGACGGTGATGTCATCGACAGAGTGCTGGGGGAAGGGCACTGAAGACAAAGAAAATCAAGTGCACACCTCAAAAATGTGTCAAAAACTCTATCCTTACATATCAAAAACCCCACTTCAGACTGTTGGATGCTTCACTGTAGCTGTGAGAGCTGGGGATCAGAACATAGAGGCAGACTTTATAATGATTCTGAGCGGAGAAACGGCCCAAGCCTTGAGGGTGCTTGAGGTTGGATTGAAAGTGAACTCTGGTATTTAAACTAGCATGGCAGGGGGATGGGATCCCAGGAGTAGGATCAGATAGGTCAGATTCAGATCAGAAAAATGGAGGTAGAACATTAGCTAAGGACATTGTGATAGATGTGGAGTTACAGGAGAAGCAAAGGTAAATTGACAGGGTTAAACTGTTTATACTTCAATGCAAGGAGTATTACAAACAAAGGTAGATGAGTTAAGGGCACAGGTAGACAGACACATGGCAGCAGGATGTCATTGCTATAACGGAGACCTGACTAAACGAGAGACAAAACTGGCAGCTTAATATTCCTGGTTATACAGTCTTCAGACACGATAGAGTAGGAGATAAAAAAGGAGGGGTGTAGCACTAATGGTTAAAGAATTAATTCCAGTTGTGGGAAGGGATGATATACTAAATGGGTCAGCAAACAAGGCTTTATGGATTGAGCTTAGAAATAAAAAAGGGGTAGTCACACTACTAGGAGTATACTACAGATCCTCAAATAGTGAAACGAAGATAGAAGAAAAAATATAACTAGTGAAGTTATGCAGGGTCAGTGTTGGGACCATAACTTTTCACTTTATACATTAATGATCTAGATGAAGGAACTGAGGGCATCCTGGCTAAGTTTGCAGATGATACAAAGATAGGTGGAGGGACAGGTAGTATTGAGGAGGCAGGAAGGCTGCAGAAGGATTTGGACAGGTTAGGAGAATGGGCAAAGAAGTGGCAGATGGAATACAACATGGGGAAGTGTGAGATCATGCACTTTGGTAGGAAGAATAGAGGCATAGACTATTTTCTAAATGGAGAGAGAATTCAGAAATTCTGGATTTGGGACTTGGGAGTCCTAGTCCAGGATTATCTTAAGGTTAAGTTGCAGGTTGAGTCGGTAGTTAGGAAGGCAAATGCAATGTTGGCACTTATTTCGAGAGGACTAGAATATAAAAGCAGGGATGTGCTGCTGAGGCTTTATAAGGCTCTGGTCAGACCACATTTAGAATATTGAGCAATTTTGGGCCCCGTATCTCAGGAAGGATGTTCTGGCCCTGGAGAGAGTCCAGAGGAGGTTCACGAAAACAATTCCAGGAATGAAAGGCTTAACATATGAGGAACGTTTGAGGACTCTGGGTCTGTACTCGATGGAGTTTAAAAGGATGAGGGGGGATCTGATTGAAACTCACAGAATACTGAAAGGCCTGGATAGAGTGGACGTGGGGAAGATGTTTCCATTAGTAGACGAGACTAGGACCCGAGGGCACAGCCTCAGAGTAAAGGGAAGACCTTTTAGAACAGAGATGAGGAGAAACTTCTTTAGCCAGAGAGTGGTGAATCTATGGAATTCATTGCCACAGAAGGCTGTGGAAGCCAGGTCATTGAGTGTATTTAAGACCGAGATAGATAGGTTCTTGATTGGTAAGGGGATCAAAGGTTACGGGGAGAAGGCTGAGAAACTTATCAGCCATGATTGAATAGTGAAGCAGACTCGATGGGCCGAATGGCCTAATTTCTGCTCCTATGTTTTATGGTCTTATGTCGGCAAATTTCTGCTTGTAAGAACAAGAGGGAAATAATAGTAGGAGACTTCAACTATCCTAATATCAACTGGGATTCAAACAATATAAGGGGCACTGAGGGAGAAAATTCATGCAGTGTGTCCAGGAAAATTTTTTCAACCAATTAGTGACAAACCCAATGAGAGGAGATGCAATTCTAGACCTAGTCTTGGGGAACGAAGAAGGGAAGTGGGTGAAGTGACGGTTGGCGACCATATCAGGGACAGTGATCACAATTCAGCTGGATTTAGCATTACCATGGAAAAGGACAGAGATAAGGCAGGAGTAAAAGTCTTGAACTGGGGGAAGGAAAATTTTGCAGAAATGAGAAGGCACTTGGCTGAGGTGGATTGGACAGCACTGCTGGAGGATAAAACAGTGGAAAACCAGTGGGAAACACTAAAAAGCAAGATCCTAATTGTACAAAGTAGACATGTCCCCTACAAAAATAAGAGTGGTACTGCCAAATCTAGACCCCCCTGGTTGTCTAGAGGAATACAGGGGAAGATCAAACAGAAAACAAAAGCGTATGATAGGCACAAAGAACTAAGCACTGCAGACAGCCTAGATGAATATAGGAACTGCAGGGATGAAGTAAAAAAGGAAATAAGGAAATCAAAGAGATAGCTTGAAAAAAGATTAGCAAGTAAAGTTAAAGATAACCCAAAGATGCTTTACCAATACATTAATGCTAAAAAGTTAGTTAAGGAAAAAGTGGGACCTATCAGAGGTGAAGGTGGAAACTTGTGTGTAGATGCAGTGGCTGTGGGAAGGGTTTTGAATCAATATTTTGTCTCCGTGTTTACAAAGGAAAGGGAGGATGTAGATATATTAGTCCAGGAGGAATACTGTGAGATATTGGACGGGGTAGTCATGAAGAGAGAGGAAATACTTGAAGGGATGAAACCCTTGAAAGTTGATAAGTCACGGAGCCAGATGGATTGTTTCCGAGGCTGCTGAAGGAAGTCAGTGAGGAGATAGCAGATGCTCTGAGGATGATTTTCCAATCTTCACTAGATACAGGGGCGGTACTGGAGGACTGGAGAAATGCAAACATAGTTCCATTGTTTAAAAAGGGATCAAAGGAAATGCCAAACAATTATAGGCCAGTTAGTCTTACATTGGTGGTGAGAAAATTAGTAGAATCAATCCTGAGAGATAGGATTAACTGTCATGTGGAAAGGCATGGACTAGTCAGGGATGGTCAGCATGGAATAGTTAAAGAAAGGTCTTGCCTCACAAATTTGATTGAATTCTTTGAGGAAGTGACAAGAAGGGTTGATGAAGGTAGTGTCGTGGATGTTGTGTACATGGATTTTAGCAAGGCATTTGACAAGGTCCCACATGGCGGATTGGCCAGGAAAGTAAAAGCCCATGGGATTCAGGGTAAAGTGGCAAACTGGATAAAAGGTTGGCTTCGTAACTGGAAACAAAGGGTAAAGGTTGATGGATGCCCTTGCGAATAGAAAGTTGTCTCAAGTGGTGTTTCACAGGGCTTGGGTTTGGGACCCTTGCTGTTTGCGTTATATATTAACCAGTTGGACGTGAAGGTGGGGGGCATGATTGGGAAATTTGCAGATGACACAAAGATTGGCTGAGCAGTGGATAGTGTTGAGGATAGCCATAATCTCCAAAATGATATAGATGGGTTGGTGGAGTGGGCGGTAAAGTGGCAGATGGATTTTAACATAGAGAAGTGTGAGGTCATACATTTAGGGAGGTCAAACAGTTACAGGGATTACACAATAAATGGGAATATACTAAGAGGGGTAGATGAAGTGAGAGATCTTGGTGTACAAGTACACAGGTCCCTGAAGGCAGCAGTTCAAGTAGACAAGGTTGTAAAGAAGGCATATGGAATGCTCTCCTTCATTGGCAGAGGTACAGAATATAAAAGTTAGGATATAATGTTGGAATTGTATAAAACACTGGTGAGGCCACAACTGGAGTATTGTGTGCAGTTCTGGTCTCCACATTTCAGGAAGGACGTAATAGCTCTGGAATGAGTGCAGAGGGGGTTTACAAGAATGTTACCAGGGTTAGAAAAATGTAGCTACAAGGAGAGATTGGATAGGTTGGGGTTATTTTCCTTAGACCAAAGAAAGCTGAGAGGTGACTTGATTGAAGTGTACAAAATTATGAGGGGAATAGATAGAGTGGACAGGATAAAATTGTTTCCCTTGGTGGAGAATTCTAGAACCAGGGGACATAGATTCAAGATAAGTGACAGAAGGTGTATGGGGGACATGAGGAAGAACTTTTTTACGCAGAGGGTAGTGAGTATCTGGAATTCGCTGCCCAAGTTGGTGGTAGAGACAGAAACTCTAAACTCTTTAAAAAATTCCTGGATCTGCACCTTAAGTGCTGTAAGCTGCAGGGCTATGGGCTGGGTGCAGGAAGGTGGAATTAGAAAGGGCACCTGGGTGTCCTTGGGCTGGCATGGACAAGATGGACCGAATGGCCTCCTTCTGTGCTGTAACTTTTCTATGGTTCTATGGTTCTGTGAAGTTCAATGTGAAGCATAGAGAGGAGTTTGGACCAATGTTTAAGACACATGCACAATCACTAAGGGAGATTAACCATTGATGAGAACGTGAAGCCTGTAGCTCAGCCTGTTCACAGAACATCTTTTAGTCTGCAAGGGAAAATTAAGGCAAAGAGCAAGGAACTGACTGACCAGGACCAATGCTGAGGGTGAGCCCTGTTTCGGTCATGCCACAGCCAAATGGTGACAACAGACTCTGTGTTGATATGCGACAGGTGAATGAAGTGGTCATGAGAAAATGTCAATCAATTCTCCATGTAGACAGACTTATTCTTTATTAATTCATGGGATGTGCACATCACTGGCTGGGCCAGCATTTATTGCCCACAGAATCACACAGTGCAGAAGAGGCACTTCGGCCCATCGAGTCTGCACCGACACATGAGAAACACCTGACCTACCTACGTAATTCCACTTACCAGTCTACAAGGCCCATAGCCTTGAATGTTATGAAGTGCCAAGTGCTCATCCAGCTACTTTTTAAAGGATGTGAGGCAACCCGCCTCCACCACCCTCCCAGGCAGTGCATTCCAGACGTCACCACCCCCTGGGTAAAAAAGTTTTTCCTCACATCCCCCCTAAACCTTCTGCCCCTTACCTTGAACTTGTGTCCCCTTGTGACTGACCCTTCAACTAAGGGGAACAGCTGCTCCCCATCCATCCTGTCCATGACCTTCATAATCTTGTACACCTCAATCAGGTCGCTCCTCAGTCTTCTCTGCTCCAACGAAAACAACTCAAGTCTATCCAACCTCTCTTCATACCTTAAATGTTTCATCCCAGGCAACATCCTGGTGAATCTCCTCTGCACCCCGTCCAGTGCAATCACATCCTTCCTATAATGTGGCGACCAGAACTGCACACAGTACTCCAGCTGTGGCCTCACCAAGGTTCTATACAATTCCAACATCACGTCCCTACTTTTGTAATCTATACCTCGATTGATAAAGGCAAGTGTCCCATATGCCTTTTTCACCACCCCACTAACATGCCCCTCTGCCTTCAGAGGTCTATGGGCACACACACCAGGGTCCCTTTGTTCCTCAGAACTTCCTAGTGTCATGCCTTTCATTGAATACTTCCTTGTCAAATTACTCCTTCCAAAGTGTATCACCTCACATTTTTCCGGGTTAAATTCCATCTGCCACTTATCTGCCCATTTGACCATCCCGTCTATATCTTCCTGTAGCCCAAGGCACTCAACCTCACTGTTAACCACCTGGCCCATCCCTAGTAGCCCTCGAGAAGGTGGTGGTGAGCTGCCTTCTTGAACCGCTGCAGTCCATGTGGTGTAGGTACACCCACAGTGCTGTTAGGGAGGGAATTCCAGGATTTTGACCCAGTGACAGTGAAGGAACGGCGATATATTTCCAAGTCAGGATGGTGTGTGATGTGGAGGGGAACTTCCAGGTGGTGTTGTTCCCATATGTCTGCTGTCCTGTTCTAGTTGGTAGTGGTTGTGGGTTTGGAAGGTGCTGTCGAAGGAGCCTTGATGAGTCTTTCAAGAGTTGTCAATAAGTAATTAGACTTAAAGTGAGGGTATCATCACCTGGAACTTCATCGTGATTGAAGGAAGATGATAGCTTTTGTAACTCATTGTGGACAGAGATTGCTGTCGGGCACCAGAGAATAACCAACACAGAATCATTAAGATGATACAAGGGATCCCAGGAACAGCCAATATCTCAGATGACATTGTTTTTCATGGAGTTAATGGAGAGGAACATAATGAGAAACTGAGATTAGTATTGGCTGGATTTCAGCCAGCAGGATTTACGGTAAATGTAGACAACTGCCTGCTTTGTGTGACAGAGCTAACAGACTTGGGGGGATAAACTGACGAGCTGCAGAATCAATCCTGCCAAAGACAAGAGAGAAGCAATCGCAGATTCATGTGAATCACAAAAAGCGATCAAAGGGAGAAGTTTTCCGGGATTTAGGAACTATTGTGCAAGGTAAATCCCAAACTTTGGTGAACTGTTGATCCAGAGGAAGTTGACCAGGAAGAATGACCAGTTCAGAATTTATGAAAAAAAGGAAGCTGCCCTCAAAGCTTTGAGAGATGGCTTGACAAGAGTTCGAACTCTGAAGTATTATGATTTAAATGCACCAATGAAAGTGATGGCAGATGCTAATCCACTTGGATTAGGAGCAGTGCGAGTGTAAATACATGCTGGAGGCCTAAGAATCATTGCCTGTGTGAGCAGCTCTCTGAATGTGGAAGGACATATCATCAGATGGAGAAATAGACCCAGGGGTTGGTGTGGGCATGTGAAAGATTTGATTCCTACTTGTTTGGGATTGAATTTGAATTAGTAACGGATCACAAGCCACTAGAGATGGTTTATTCTCCCAGATCCAAACAATGTGCCAGGATTGAGAGATGGGCTTTGAGACTCCAGCAGCACAAGAACAAAGTGGTTCATTTTGCTGGAAAGATGAACATTGCTGACCTCCACTGTCACAACTACTGAGGGAGGGTCAAACACACAGATCATCACTAGAGGAAGAAGCTGAGTCATTCGTGCAGTTTATGCCATACCCAGAGCAATGTCAACTAGAGAAATTGAGAGAGAGTCAGACAAAGATCCAGAATTGGATGACATCAAACACAAAATCCAGGCTGGAAACTGGAGAATTGCCCAGTCCAGGTATACATCGCTATGCGAGATGAACTATGCAGGAAGGGGGAGTGGGGGAAGTGTGTTTTCAGAGGCAGCAGGCTTGTGGTGCCACAAAAGCTTAGGTCTAGACCGGTGCTGCTAGCTCATGAGGGTCACTTGGGCATGGTGGGTACTAAGCAAAACTTACGAACCAGAGTATGGTGGCCAGGGCTGGAGAAAGATGTGGAGCAGTTTGTCAAAAACATGTCATGGATGTCAACTTGCCATCAGGCCCAATCCCTCAGAACCAGCATGCAATGCACTGTTACTGACTGGACCATGGGAAGATGTAGCAGTTGACCTCTTAGGCCCAATTGTATCAGGAGAGACCACACTAGTGGTGATTGACGACTGCAGCCGTTAGTATGAGTACATTGTCATGAAGTCTACAACAGAGGAGAAAATGGTGTCTGCAGTCACTGAAATATTTGCAAGGTCTACAAGTCACTGGGCATAATTTTCACCTCAGCAGGTGCGTGCTCAACCCGCTTGAGCACAAAATGATGCTCAGTGACATCGGGCGAGTGTCCTAACTTCAATGCGCAGTCACATGATAATTTGGTCAGCGGGCGCACGTAGGAATCAGCAACGCGACCACCGACAATTCAAACGCCTGTTAAGGCCATTAAAGTATCAATTAAATTAAAAGTTTCACTGCCCGTCCAACCTTACAGTTGGCGGGCAGGCAAAAAGGCCAAGCGGCCTTTGCATTTTTTTGGAAACCTCATCCACGAGTGGGATGAGATCTCCAACATCAAATAAAAATAAAATAAATTTTTAAAAATTTAATTTATAACATTTCCCCACTCCTGTGACAGAGTCACACGAAGGGACACGTTTTATAACGTTTAAAAATTCTGTATTTCTAATTTTTAAAACTTCACCTTCCTGAGGCAGCTCTGTCCCTCAGCGAGACTTTCAAGCGCTAGCTTGCGTGCATGCGCAAAGTTCCCCGCTTACCCTCTTCCCCCATCCGCACAGGCAGCGCTGAGTGCTGCCACTTGCATTTCACACTGGGAAGGTTTCAATTGGCCCGCTGGCGCAAAATCGCAGTCCAGCCCTGGTCGCGGGCGGCCGCCCCCACCAAACCCGCCCGACAAGGGCAAAATTCTGCCAACTCTGTATTCAGACAATGGGCCACAATTCATTTCATGGACTTTCGCAGATTACAATTCACAGGAATTCACCATCACAGAGTGATCCCTAAATCACTCAATCCCCACAAGCAAATGGGGAAGCGGAACGACAAAACCAATCCTTAGAGAAATGGGTGAGGATTGCTCAGGCTGAGGGCAAAGATTAGAACAAGGTGTTGCTTTGTGTGTGGCCATGTATAGAGCAACTCCACAAGCCACGATTGGAAAGAGTCCAGCTGAGCTGCTATTTGGACACAAAATACACAAGCAGATGCCAGAGCTGAGGGACAGCAGTCTTGATCAGAAGTTTCGAGATCATGAGAAAAACGGATGCTGCAAAGTTTCATACAGAGCACAGGAGCGGAACTAGACAGCCTGATGTGATTCCAGGTGATGAAATGCTGTTGAGACAGGACAGCCCGAGTAACATGGACACACAATTTTACCCCAAGCCGTACACTGTTATCACCAAGAAAGGAAACAGTGTGACTGTGCAGTCACTAGAAGGAGTACTGTATGACAGAAATTCTTCGTGTGCCCAAGGTGACAAACACCCAGCATCAGATGAATCAGATGTAGGGGCTGAGTCAAAGCTGATATCCAGCAATCCACGAGTCCAAGCCAGTGAGGCTGATGGCAGACAGGCAGCTTGCTATCCAGAGGAATGTACATCGGTTCCAGAGGGGATGATGACATTTATGAACCCTGATGTGATGACCAGAGATCCTGAGACAGCAGGCAGACCATGATGTGAGAGGAGGCCAGCAAAGCGATATGAAGTTTCATGTAATTTAGCGACAGAATGTGAAATTGGAAATCAGTTTGGAGCAACAATTATTGATTTAAAACAATGCGATTTTAAGCTGAAACCTTTAACACAAGGCAGGTATCTAGATGTGAAGTCTTATGTATTGCGACTATGTTCAAAATAAAAATGGTGCAGGCCAAACACTGTCCTTGTGATTTTGAAGTTCCCATTTGCGATGTTAGCAAGTACAGGAGAAAGCAATTGGAGTGGATCATTGCAGAGCATCGAGTTACAAAGTGATGATTATCCAAAAGAATGCCACAGTTAAAGAGTGAAAGGCAAGTCAGAAGTTCAGTTTACGCTATTTGAAGAAACATAAATAACAGTTTCAGAAAGTGAAACACTGAACAAAAGACTGAAACTACATTGGGCTGTGATACACTGAACTTACTGACATTGGTAATTGATGAAATTTAGTCACTCAGTGAATGTTGTGAAGGACGTTTGATAAAATGTTGGATTTTAAGAATTCAGGTTATAGTTTAGGTCATAGTTTAGAAAGTCAGGTTATAGTTTAGAAAGTTGTCATCTAGGGTAATGACGCAAAAAAAACACAAACAAAACAAAGGTGACATGAATTGCATTTGGTAAGGGAGAGATGTCATAACGCTTACCAAATGCGTTGGGAGAACTGCATTGTAGTGCTTTGCATTCTGCTTACTAATGAAGCTTTACCAAGGTTAGTTGGCTCGTTGTTGGAAGTTAACCAACATGGCAGATTAAATGATATAACTCCTGCCGCTAACTCTGTAACTCCGGGTGGTGTTCTTTCAGATGAGATATAACATACCCCAGTGAGAGTTAGCACCTTCAGGTTGATAACAAGGGCAGTCACTTTCACTACACCTCGAGTTCAGCTACTTTGTTGAAGTTTGGACCAAGACTGGAATGAGATCAGGAGCTGAGTGGCCCTGGCAGAACCCAAACTGAGTGTCAGTGAGCAGGTTATTGCTGAGTAAATACCCCTTGATAGCACTGTAGATGTCGCCTTCCATCACTTTGTTGATGATCGAGAGCAGACTGATGGGACGGTTGAATTTGTTCAGCTTTCCGTGGACAGGACTTGCTGGGGCAATTTCCCACATTGTTGGTAAGATGTCAGTATTGTAGCTGTGCTGGAACAGCCTGGCTAGGGACATGGCTGAAGACTGGCATCTGTGATGCTGGGGACCTCTGGAGAAGGTCGAGATGGATCATCCACATGGCACTTCTGGCTGAAGATGGTTGCAAATGCTTCAGCCTTATCTTTCGCACTGATGTGCTGGGCTCCTCCATCATTGAGGATGGGGATTTTCTGGAGCCTCCTCCTCCAGTGAGTTGTTAAATTGTTCACCACCATTTGTGACTGCATTTGGCAGGACTGTAGAGCTTAGATCTGATCTGTTGGTTGCGGGAGTGCTTAGCTCTGTTTATCACTTGCTGCTTATGCTGCTTGGCACGCAAGTCGTCCGGTGTTATAACTTCACCAGGTTGACACCTCATTTTTAGGTAAGCCTGGTGCTGCTCCTGGCATGCCCTCCTGCACTCTTCATTGAACCAGGGTTGATCCCCTGGCTTGGTGGTAATGGTAGAGTGGGGGATATGTCGGGCCATGGGTTATGGATTGAGAGGTTACAGATTAATGCAATTCTGCTGCTGCTAATGGCCCACAGTGCCTCATGGATGCCCAGTTTTTAACTGTTAGACCTGTTCTGACTCTATCCTGTTTAGTACAGTGGCAGTGCCACGCAACACGATGAAGGCAGGACTTTGTCACTGCCACCAATGCTGTCATGGACTGATGCATCTGTAACAAGTGAAGTGATGAGGATATGGTTAAGTTCCTAACAGCACCGTGGGTGTTCCTACAACACATGGACTGCAGCGGTTCACGGAGGTGGCTCAGAAACACCTTCTCAGGGCAATTAGGGATGGGAAATAAATGCAGACCTAGTCAGCAATGCCCATATCCCATGAACGAATAAAAGAAAAAAATTTAGGCTATTTCCTCTTGTTGGTTCCCTCACCACCTGCCGCAGACCTAGGCCAGCAGCTATGTCTTTTGGACTCAGCCAGCTCGGTCAGTAGTGGTGCTACCGAGCCACTCTTGGTGATGGACATTGAAGTCCCCACCCAGAGTACATTCTGTGCCCTTGCCACCCTCTGCGATGCCTCCAATTGGTGTTCAACATGGAGGGGAACTGATTCATCAGCTGAGGGATGGCGGTACGTGGTAATCAGCAGGAGGTTTCCTTGCCCATGTTTGACCTGATGCCAAGAGACTTCATGGGGTCTGGAGTTGATATTGAGGACTCCCAGGGCAACTCTCTCCTGACTGTATACTACTGTGTCACCACCTCTGCTGGATCTGTCCTGCCGGTGGGACAAGACATACCCAGGGATGGTGATGGTGGAGTCTGGGACATTATCTGTAAGATATGATTCCGTGAGGATGACTTTGTCAGGCTGTTGCTTGACTAGCCTGTGAGACAACTCTCCCACTTTTGGCACAAGATCCCAGGTGTTAGTGAGAGAGGGCTTTGCAGAGTTGACTGAGAAACTGAAAACCATACAGTGAGACTCTGGAAACTGAACAATGAAGCACCAAATAATATTTTGTGAGAGAGTGAGAACTACACAGGGTTACATCAAGAAATACACAATGAGACACAAAGAACTGGGCCGTGGGTGGCGGGGGGAGGGGCGGTGCGTAGTGGGACAGTGGTATTTTCACTGGATTAGTCATCCACTGACCCAGGGTAATGATCTGCAGACTCTGATGAACACAATCTGTAACTTCATGGCCTGGCCTATCCCCCACTCCACCATTACCACCAAGCCTGGGGATCAACCCTTGTCTCAATGAAGAGTGCAGGAGGGCATGCCAGGAGCAGCACCAGGCATGCCTAAAAATGAGGTGTCAACCTGGTGAAGCTATAACACAGGACAACTTGTGTGCCAAACAGCATAAGCAGCAAGTGATAGACAGAGTTAAGCGATCTCACAACAAACGGATCAGATCTAAGCTCTGCAGTCCTGCCACATCCAATTAAACAACTCATTGGAGGAGGAGGCTCTACAAATATCCCCATCCTCAACGATGGAGGAGCCCAGCACATCTGTGCAAAAGGTAAGGCTGAAATATTCGCAACAATCTTCAGCCAGGAGTGTCAAGTGGATGATCCATCTCTGCCTCCTCTGGAGGTCCCCAGCATCACAGATGCCAGTCTTCAGCTAATTTCATTCAGTTCACGTGATATCAAGAAACGGCTGAAGGCACTGGATATTACAAAGGCTATGGGCCCTGACAATATTCCAACAATAGTACTGTAGACTTGTGCTCCAGAAATTGCTGTGCCCCTAGCCAAGCTGTTCCAGTACAGTTACAACACTGGCACCTACCCAGCTATGTGAAAAATTGCCCAGGTATGTGCTGTACACAAAAAGCAGGACAAATCCAACTTGATCATCAGTAAAATAATGGAAGGGGTCATCAACAGTGCTATCAAGCGGCACTTGCTTAGCGATAACCTGCTCACTGATGCCCAGTTTGTGTTCTGCCAGGGTCACTCAGCTCCTGACCTCATTAAAGCCTTGGTGCAAACATGGACAAAAGAGCTGAACTCACGAGGTGAGGTGAGAGTAACTGCCCCTGACATCAAGACAGCATTTGAGTGTGGCATCAAGGAGCCCTAGCAAAACTGGAATCAATGGGAATCAGGGGGAAAACTCTCCACTGGTTGGAGTCACTCTGAGCACAAAGGAAGATGGTTGGGGTTATTGGAGGTCAGTCAGCTCAGCTCCAGGACATCACTGCAGGAGTTCCTCAGGGTAGTGTCCTCAGCCCAACCACCTTCAGCTGCTTCATCAATGACCTTCCTTCAATCATACGGTCAGAAGTGGGGATGTTCGCTGATGATTGCACAATGTTCAGCACCATTTGCAACTCCTCAGATACTGAAGCAATCCATGTCCAAATGTAACAAGACCTGGACAACATCCAGACTTGGGCTGACAAGTGGCAAGTAACATTCCCACCAAACAAGTGCCAGGCAATGACCATCTCCAACAAGAGAGAATCTAACCATTGCCCCTTGACATTCAATGGCATTACCATCACTGAATCGCCCACTATCAACATCCTGGGGTTACCATTGACCAGAAACTGAACTGGACTAGCCATATAAATACTGTAGATACAAGAGCAGGTCAAAGATTAGGAATCCTGTGGCGAGTAACTCACCTCCTAACTCCCCAAAGCCTGTCCACCATCTACAAGGCACAAGTCAAGATAAAATACTCCCTACTTGCCTGGAAGAGTGCAGCTCCAACAACACTCAAGAAGCTTTGCACCACCCAGGACAAAGCATCCTGCTTGATTGGCACCCCATCCACAAACATTCACTCCCTTCACCACTGAAGCAGAGTAGCAGCAGTGTGTACTGTCTACAAGATGCACTGCAGGAATTAACTAAGGCTGCTTAGACAGCACCTTCTGAACCCACAACCAATACCATCTAGAAGGACAAAGGCAGCAGGCACATAAGAACACCACCACCTGGAAGTTCCCCTCCAAGCCACTCACCATCCTGACTTGGAAATATATTATGGTTCCTTCACTGTCACTGGGTCAAAATCCTGGAAATCTCTCCCTAACAGCACTGTGGGTGTACCTACATCACATGGATTGCAGCGGTTCAAGAAGGCAGCTCACCACCACCTTCTCAAAGGCAATTAGGGATGGGCAATAAATGCTGTACTAGCCAGCGACACCCACAACCCACAAATGAATAATGAAAAAAAACTAGGCAGTGAGACACCAGGAACTGCACACATATAAATTGAGAGACTGGGACTACACAGTGTGACTTTGGACACTCCGCAGTGAGGCACTGTGAACAAACTGGTGAAATACTGAGAATGGAATGAAATATTGAAAACTTGTTATGAAATAAAGGTACTTTAAGTAAGTTTAACTTTGATTTGTATTTTTGTATGTGTGTGTTAAGAAAGGTCAAATTGAGTTTTAAACCTAGAAATGTAGAAACTAGGAGCAGGAGTAGGCCATTTGGCTATTGAGCTTGCTCTGCCATTCGATATGATCATGGCTAATTCTCTATCTCAATGCCATATTCCCGCTTTCTCTCCATACCCCTTGATGCCCCTAATATTCAAAAATGTATCAATTTCTTTCTTGAAAATAGTCAGTGACTTGGCCTCCACAGCCTCTGTGGTAGAGAATTCCACAGGTTCACCATCCTCTGAGTGAAGAAGTTTTCCTCATCTTAATCCTAAATGCCCTGCCCCGTATCCTGAGACTGTGGCCCCTGGTTCTAGACTCCCCAACCAGGGGAAACATCCTCCCTGCACCCAGTCTGTCTAGCTCTGTTACAATTTAACACGTTTCAATCAGATCCCCTCTCATTCTTCTAAACTCTAGTGAATACAGGCCCAGTCGAACGAATCTCTCCTCATACGACAGTCCTGCCATCCCTGGTATCAGCCTAGTGAACCTTCCCTGCACTCCCTTTATGGCAAATCTATCCTTTCTTAGGTAGGGAGACCAAAACTGCACACAATACTCCAGATGTGGTCTCACCAAGGCCCTGCATAACTGCAGTAAGACATCTCTACTTCTGAACTCAAATCATCTTGCAATGAAATGCAACATACCATTTGCCTTCCTAATTGCTTGCTGCACCTGCCTGTTTACTTTCATTGACTGGTGTACGAGGACACCCAGATCCTGTTGTACATCATCCACATTACCCAATATATCACCATTTAAATAATACTCTGCCTTTGTTTTTCACACTGAAGTGTATAACTACACATCTATCCACGTTATACTGCATCTGCCATGTGTTTGCCCACACACACAACTTGTCTAAATCACCCTGAAGCCCCCTTTGCATCCTCCTCACACCACCCAGTTTTGTGTCGTCACAATTTTGCATTTAGTTTCCTCATTCAAGTCATTTATATGTATCGTGAATAGCTGGGGCTCAAGCACTGATCCCCACGGTACACCACTAGTCACCGCCTATCACCCAGAAAAAGACACATCTATTCCCACTCTGTTTCCGGTCTATCAACCAATTCTCAATCCATGCCAGTATATTACCCTCAGTCCAATTTGCTTTAATTTTGTCCATTAGCCTCTTATGTGGGGCCTTCTCAAAAGCCTTCTTGAAATCCAAATACATCACATCCACTGGTTCTCCCTTATCTATTCTACAAGTTACACCCTCAAAAAACTTCAATAGATTAGTTAAGTATGATTTTCCTTTCATAAACCCATGCTGACTTTGTCTAATCCCATTAATGCTTTCCAAATGTTCTGTTACCACGTCTTTTATAATAGACTCTAGCATTTTCCCCACTACTGATGTTAGGCTGACTGGTCTGTAATCCTGTTTTTTTGCTCTCCCTCCTTTTTTAAATAGTGGGCTTACATTTGCCACCCTCCAATCTGTAGGAACTGCTCCAGAGACTATAGGATTTTGGAAGATGCCCACCAATGCATCCAATATTTTCAGGTCCACTTCCTTTAGTACTCTGGGATGTAGAATATCAGGCCCTGGGGATTTTTCAACTTTAAACCACATTAATTTCTGTAGCACCATATATTTTATGAATACTGATTTTCTTCAACACCTCGCTCTCACTCGACCCTTGGTTCCCTAACATTTCTGGGATATGATTCATGTTCTCTTTTGTGAAGATAGAACCAAAATATGTGTTCTATTCTTCTGCCGTTTTTTTGTTCCCCATCATAATTTCCCATTTCTGACTGTAAGGGACCTACATTTGTCTTCGCTAATCTTTTTCTCTTCACATATTTATAGAAGCTTTTACAGTCAGTTTTTATGTTCCTTGCAAGTTTACTCTCATACTCCCTTTTCCCCTTCTTAATCAATCTTTTTATTTACTTATGCTGAGTTCTAAGCTGCTCCCAATCCTCAGTCTTGCTGATTTTTCTGGCAATTTTACATGTCCCCTCTTTGGATCTAATACTGTCCCTAATTTCTTTTGTAATCCATGGTTGAATCACCTTTCCCGGTTTATTTTTGCACCAGACAGGAATGAATAATTGTTGTAATTCATGCATATGTTCCTTAAATATTAGCCTATCCACTGTCAACCCTTTTAATCAGGTTCTCTAATCCACATTGCCAACTCAGACTTAATACCCTCATAGTTCCCTTTATTTAGATTCAGGACCCTAGCTTCAGATTCAACTTCTTCACTCTCCATCCTAATGAACAATTCTATCAAGATTGTTAATTAATCCTTTCTCATTGCACAATACCCAGTCTAGGATAGCCCGCTCTCTAGTTGGTTCCTCAATGTATTGGTCCAAAAAAACTATCATGTCCACACTCCAGGGGTAGAATTTTGCCCTTGATGGGCAGGTGGGCCCCACCGGCTCGGCAGTGAACGGGCATCCGATCACCGCCCCGAAACGGGCCCTGCCACCATTTTGAGTGGGCGGGCCAATTAAGGCCCGCCCAGTGGGCCGCCCGATGGGAATTGCTATGTGCTTCCTGTGCGGGGTTGGGGGATGGGGGAGGTGGGGTGGGTGGTTCCCCAACTGTCAGAGTCCGTTCTTTCACACATGTGCGCGAAAGAGCACACATCTCCCTGAGACTAACTGCTGCCTCAGGGAGAGCGCTGACAGTGTAATTTGAAAAATAAAAACATTATTAACATGTCCCCCTCATGTGACAATGTCACACGAGATAGGACATGTTAATAAAAATCAAATAAATTTTATTAAAGTTTTTTAAAAGAGACTTGAAACCTCTTCCCGCTGGTGGATGAGGTTTGATGTTTTTTCAAAAGCCCGCTGGGGCTCCTGGCCTGCCTACCAGCCTTGAGGTTGGACGGGCAGGGCCTTTAATTGATTTAACTACCCTCTCAGTGACTTCAATTGGCCATTGACAGCTGATCGCGCTGTCCCCCTGCCTTCCTGAATATTTAAATGGGGCGGGATGACATTGGGGGTTCCGCCCGACATCATCCCGTGTCATTTTCACATCGATGAGTGGGCCCCACCCCCTGCTCGCCGACGGAAAAATTCTGCCCCAGGAAATCCTCCTCCACAGTTTTATTGCTAGTTTGGTTTGTCCAATCATTATGTAGATTAAAGTCACCCATGATGAGCATATCATGGGTGTGAGCTCTGCTACCATGACTTCCCTTTGGATTAATCTCATTAGTTACTCCCTTTAAAGAATACTAATTATGCTTGGGACCTTATTTCATTCCAAACGCTCCCACTACAGTTCAAGTCCTTACCTTATTTTGTTTAAGCTAATGGAGTGCAGCAGTTTAATTAATAGAAGAAGTAGAAGCAGAAGTACTCACCTGACCCTACTTACCAATCAGCTGCCTCCCTGTGCCACATCACTTTTTGAATTGTTATGTCCTCGTGCCGCTTTCAGCTGAGTCCAGCTCTCACTCTTTTTAAATCACTGCTCTCACTCTCAGCTCCCGCTCTTTTTAAATCTCCGCTCTAACTCTCAGCTCCTGCTCTTTTTAAATCGCCGCTCTGACACTCAGCTCCTGCTCTTTTTAAATCTCCACTCTGACTCTCAGCTCCCGCTCTTTTTAAATCTCTGCTCTGACTCTCAGCTCCCGCTCTTTTTAAATCTCCACTCTGACTCTCAGCTCCCGCTCCTTTTAAATCTCCACTCTCACTCTCAGCTCCTGCTCTTTTTAAATCTCCGCTCTGACTCTCAGCTCCCGCTCTTTTTAAATCTTCACTCTCACTCTCAGCTCCCGCTCTTTTTAAATCTCCGCTCTGACTCTCAGCTCCTGCTCTTTTTAAATCTCTGCTCTCACTCTCAACTCCCACTCTTTTTAAATCTCCGCTCTCACTCTCAGCTGCCGCTCTTTCTAAATCTCTGCTCTAACTCTCAGCTGCCGCTCTTTTTAAATCTCTGCTCTCACTCTCAACTCCCACTCTTTTTAAATCTCCGCTCTCACTCTCAGCTGCCGCTCTTTCTAAATCTCTGCTCTAACTCTCAGCTGCCGCTCTTTTTAAATCTCTGCTCTAACTCTCAGCTCCTGCTCTTTTTAAATCTCCGCTCTGACACTCAGCTCCTGCTCTTTTTAAATCTCCACTCTGACTCTCAGCTCCTGCTCTTTTTAAATCTCTGCCCTCACTCTCAGCTCCTGCTCTTTTTAAATCTCTGCTTTGACTCTCAGCTGCCGCTCTTTTTAAATCTCCACTCTCACTCTCAGCTCCTGCTCTTTTTAAATCTCCACTCTGACTCTCAGCTCCCGCTCTTTTTAAATCTCCATTCTCACTCTCAGCTCCTGCTCTTTTTAAATCTCCACTCTGACTCTCAGCTCCCGCTCTTTTTAAGTCTCCACTCTCACTCTCAGCTCCTGCTCTTTTTAAATCTCCGCTCTGACTTTCAGCTGCCGATCTTTTTAAATCTCCGCTCTAACTCTCAGCTTCCGCTCTTTTTAAATCTCCGCTCTAACTCTCAGCTTCTGCTCTTTTTAAATCTCCGCTCTGACACTCAGCTCCTGCTCTTTTTAAATCTCCACTCTGACTCTCAGCTCCTGCTCTTTTTAAATCTCTGCTCTGACTCTCAGTTCCCGCTCTTTTTAAATCTCCACTCTCACTCTCAGCTCCTGCTCTTTTTAAATCTCCACTCTGACTCTCACCTGCCGCTCTTTTTAAATCTCCGCTCTAACTCTCAGCTCCTGCTCTTTTTAAATCTCCGCTCTGACACTCAGCTCCTGCTCTTTTTAAATCTCTGCTCTAACTCTCAGCTCCCGCTCTTTTTAAATCTCCACTCTCACTCTCAGCTCCTGCTCTTTTTAAATCTCCGCTCTGACTCTCAGCTGCCGCTCTTTTTAAATCTCCACTCTGACTCTCAGCTGCCGCTCTTTTTAAATCTCTGCTCTAACTCTCAGCTCCCGGTCTTTTTAAATCTCTGCTCTCACTCTCAGCTCCTGCTCTTTTTAAATCTCTGCTCTGACTCTCAGCTTCCGCTCTTTTTAAATCTCCGCTCTAACTCTCAGCTTCTGCTCTTTTTAAATCTCCGCTCTGACACTCAGCTCCTGCTCTTTTTAAATCTCCACTCTCACTCTCAGCTCCTGCTCTTTTTAAATCTCCACTCTGACTCTCACCTGCCGCTCTTTTTAAATCTCCACTCTAACTCTCAGCTCCTGCTCTTTTTAAATCTCCGCTCTGACACTCAGCTCCTGCTCTTTTTAAATCTCTGCTCTAACTCTCAGCTCCCGCTCTTTTTAAATCTCCACTCTCACTCTCAGCTCCTGCTCTTTTTAAATCTCCTCTCTGACTCTCAGCTGCCGCTCTTTTTAAATCTCCACTCTGACTCTCAGCTGCCGCTCTTTTTAAATCTCTGCTCTAACTCTCAGCTCCCGGTCTTTTTAAATCTCTGCTCTCACTCTCAGCTTCCGCTCTTTTTAAATCTCCGCTCTAACTCTCAGCTTCTGCTCTTTTTAAATCTCCGCTCTGACACTCAGCTCCTGCTCTTTTTAAATCTCCACTCTCACTCTCAGCTCCTGCTCTTTTTAAACCTCCGCTCTGATTCTCAGCTGCTGCTCTTTTTAAATCTCTGCTCCAACTCTCAGCTCCTGCTCTTTTTAAATCTCCGCTCTCACTCTCAGCTCCCGCTCTTTTTAAATCTCCACTCTAACTCTCAGCTCCCACTCTTTTTAAATCTCCGCTCTCACTCTCATCTCCTGCTCTTTTTAAATCTCTGCTCTCACTCTCAGCTCCTGCTCTTTTTAAACCTCCGCTTTGACTCTCAGCTCCCGCTCTTTTTAAATCTCCGCTATCACTCTCAGCTCTCGCTCTTTTTAAATTTATGCTCTCACTCTCAGCTCCCACTCTTTTTAAATTTCTGCTCTCACTCTCAGCTTCCGCTCTTTTTAAATCTCCACTCTCACTCTCAGCTCCCGCTTTTTAAATCTCCGCTCTGACTCTCAGCTACCGTTCTTTTTAAATCTCCTCTCTGACTCTCAGCCTCCGCTCTTTTTAAATCTCTGCTCTCACTCTCAGCCCCTGCTCTTTTTAAATCTCTGCTCTGACTCTCAGCTCTTGCTGTTTTTAACACTCCTCCAATCTCTCCTCTAGGTGCTGCTGACTGCCTGTCTCAGGGTGCTCCTCTTGCATTTTTAAAAGGTGCTTGCATTTCTAATGATGTTTTTATGACTGCTGCAGCTAAGATAAACAAATAAGAGTTGAAGAATTGGGCTGTTGCCTAGCAACAGGGGTTCAGAGAGGCAGATCCCTCCCACAGGCACACATAGGAGAGAAACAGTAATTTATTTTGGAAGCTGTTGGAGTTCAGCTGGTTTTGAACATAGTTGTCAGGGAACAAACCTGGAAGGGACAGATTGCCAGTCCCAAGCTAAAATTGATTGAAAGCAGCTGTCAGGAGAGACTGGAACAAAGGGGACAGGTAGCCAGCCCCAAGCTGAAGAAAAGCCCCCAAAACCCATGGGAGTGGAACAGGGGAAAGTCCCAAACACACCTTTTAGTCAAAGGGAGGACAGTAACCTGGAAAAGGTCTTGTTAGCGAAGGTAAGGTTGAGGTGCAGAGCGAAAGGCTCCAAGTTTCAGATTTAAAGAGACAAAAGCTACAGAAAGCAGATTTAAAGCCAGGACAGCTTTCAAGAGGCAAGAAGGTCCAAAGAGACAACTGAAGGTTTGTAACTCTTTGCTATGACCATGTGAAGTGGTGTACTGTTGATGGCTGAGTCAGTGGGACGGACTGCATGGAAGGCAGCTTGAATGCATGTGGTGACCCAGGGAAGAGGTTCATCGGAAAGGGAGTTCAAAACTCTGGAGGTGAACCCTTGTGGAAGGCATCTGAAAGAAAGCATTGGTTTGGGAGAAGATTCCAAGGTGAGTTCTTGGAGAGTGGAGATTGGAAACCCTCATGTGAAAGACGGGGTTCAGAGAGACCAGTTGGCTCACAGTGTGTCAAGCTTCTGAGGGGAATTGAGGAGAGATCCATAGCATCTGGTTGAGGTGGCATCTGTCACTTGGTTCGAATGTGGTCTGTCTGACCACAGGGTGCCTATTGGTTTATACGGATTGTGTATGTACTGTGAGCATTAATGTATAAGACAGCTATTGTAACTTGTGTTATCCTTACAAATCTGTATCTATCTGTAAAGGTACAGGTGTGAGTGAAGGAGTATTGTAATATAGTTCATCTTTTCACGTTTAATAAATGTTTTAATATTTTGTTAAAAGTTCATCAGTTGCTTCCTGTGTGACTCTGCTCAGGAGCACCTCTCCACGTATCTAAACAAACAAATAAAAGTTAGCATCTATCAAATTGGGCTCAACTCAGATCAGAGTTGTCCAGGGGTTATCTCAGCTTGGATCATAGCAAACTACAATGAAAGACTAAGACTTACACAGTGAGAAATTGAACTACAGAGCGAGACTGAGAACTGAAGAGTGAGAGACTGAGAACTGAACAGTGAGAAACTGAGAACAATGCAGTAAGAAACTGAACAATGCAGGGAGAAACCAAGAACTACACAGTGGGAGATTGAGATATAAGCAATCAGAAACTGAGAACTACACAATGAGAAACAGAAAAATTCACAGTGAGAAGCTGGGAAATTAACAGTGAGAAACTGAAAACTACACAGTAAGACACTGAGAAAAACACCATGAGTGACAAAACACAACAGTGAGAAACTGAGAACTGCAAAGCGAGAAACTTAGAAAGGCAGAGTGAGAAACTGACAGCTGCACAGAGATGGAGAACCGTCCATGAGAAAGTGGGAACAGCACAGTGAGACACTGAGAAATACACAGTGAGAAACCGGGGACTGCACAGTGAGACACTGAGAATTACACAGTGAGACACTGAGAACTGCACAGTCAAACAGTGAAAACTACACAGTGTGACACTGAGAACTACACAGGGAGACACAGAACTATCTAGTGCAACAGTGTGAACTACTCAGTGCGACAGTGTGAGCAACTCAGTGAGACACAGTGAAAGAGACAGCGAGAATCTGAGAACTACACAGTGCGAAACTGGGAACTACAGAGTGAGACACTGAAAACTGCACAGTGAGACACTGAGAACTACACAGTGAAACACCGTGAGCTACACAGTGAGACACAGAGAACGATACAGTGAGACACTGAGAGCGACAAAGTGAGACACTGAGAACGACACATTTAGACATTGAGAAATACATATTGAGTCGCTGAGAACTGTACAGTGAGAAATTAAGCCCACACAATGATACATTGAAAACGACACAGCGAGACGCTGAAAAGTACACAGTGAAACACTGCGAAATATACAGTGAGACACTATACAGAGAGGCAATGAGAACTACACAGTAAGACACTAAAAACTGCACAGTGAGACACTGAGAACAACATAGTGAAACATTGAAAACAACACAGTGCCAGAGGGAAGTACACAGTGAGACACTGGGAACTACAGAGTGAGACACTGAGAATTACTCAGTGAGACACTGAAAATGACACGGTGAGGTACTGAGAATTACAAAGTGGGACAATGACAACTATGCTGCCAGACACTGAGAAATACACAGTTACATTGAGGACAACAGTGAGACACTAAAACCTTCAGAGTGAGACACTGTAAGCTACATGGTGATACACTGAAAACTACACAGTGAGACACTGAGAACTACACAATGAGACACTGAGAAATACACAGTGAGATACTGAGAAATACAAAGTGAGATACTGAGAAATACACATTGAGACACTGAGAAGTAAACAGGGAGACACTGGGAATTAGACAGTGAGACACTGAGAACTATGCAGTGAGACACTGTGAATTACACATTGAGACATTGGAAACTACACAGTGTGACACTGTGAAGTACATATTGAGACACTGAGAAATACACATTGAGAAACTGAGAACTACACAGTGAAACACCGTGAGCTACACACAGAGACACTGGAAACTACAAAGTGAGACATTGGAAACTGCACAGTGAGATGCTGGAAACTACACAGTGAGACAGTGGAAACTACACAGTGAGACACTGAGAACGACTCAGTGAGACTCTGAGAACTATACAGTGTGACACGCTGAATTACACATTGATACATTGAGAAATACCCTTGAGATACTGAAAATTGCACAGTGAGAAACTAGGCACCACACAATGATACATTGAAAGTTACACAGCACGACACTGAAAAGTACACAGTGAAACACTGTGAAATATCTAGTGAGACACTATACAGAGAGGCAATGAGAACTACACAGTAAGACACTAAAAACTGCACTGTGAGACATTCAGAACAACATAGTGAAATGCTGAAAACAACATAGTGACAGAGGGAAGTACACAGTGAGACACTGGGAACTACAGAGTGAGACACTGGGAATTACTCAGTGAGACACTGAAAATGACACAGTGAGATACTGAGAATTGCAAAGTGGGAAAATAACAACTATGCTGCCAGACACTGAGAAATACACAGTTACATTGAGGACAACACAGTGAGACTCTAAAACCTTCAGAGTGAGACACTGTAAGCTACATGGTGATACACTGAAAACTACACAGTGAGACACTGAGAACTACACAGTTACATTGAGGACAACACAGTGAGACATTAAAACCTTCAGAGTGAGACATTGTAAGCTACATGGTGATACACTGATAACTACACTGTGAGGCACTGAGAACTGAACAGTGAGACACTAAGAACTGCACAGTGATACATTGAAAATTACACAATGAGACACTGAAAAGTACACAGCGAGACACTGTGAAATATACAGTGAGGCACTGAATTATACAGACAGTCAATGAGAGCTACATAGTAAGACAGTGAAAACAGCGCAGTGAGACACTGAATTATACAGTGAGACATTGGGAATTACACAGTGAGACACTGAGAACTACTCAGTGAGATACTGAGAACTACAGAGCGAGACACTGAGAACTACACAGTGAGACACTGAGAAGAACTGATTGAGACAATGAGAAGTACACCGTGAGACATTGAGAAGTACACAGTGAGACACTGAGAGATACACAGTGAGATATTGAGAGGTACACAGTGGGACACTGAGAACTACACAGTGAGACACCATAAATCACACAGTGAGAGATTGTGAGTTACACAGGGAGACACTGAGAACAGTACAATGAGACACTGAAAACTAGTACATGGTACAACTGGGAAAGACACGGTATGACACTGGGAATAACACAGAGAGATACTAGGAATTACACAGTGAAACGCTGTGAGCTACGCAGCGAGAGACTGAATTACACAGTGAGACACTGAGAACTACACAGTGAGACACTGAGAACTACACAGAGAGACACTGAGAACTACACAGTGAGACAGTTTGAGCTAAACAGTGAGACACTGTGAACTACACAGAGAGATGGAGAAATCGACAATGAGACACTGAAAATACACAGTGCAACACTGAGAAATACACAGTGAGACTGGGAACTACACAGTGAGATACTGGGAACCATGCAGTGAGACATTGACAACTACACTGAGATACACTGTGAATTGCACATTGGGACACTGAGAAACAGACAGTGACACTGAGAACAACACAGTGAGACAATAATGCCAACAGAAGGAGACATTGAAAACTACACAGTGATTTATTGAAAACTACACAGGGCGACATTGAGAACTACACAGTCAGACACTGTGAACTTTACACTGAGACACTGTGAAATAAACAGTGAGAGACGGCAAACTGCACAGTGAGATACTGAGAACAACACAGTGAGACTCTGAGAACTATACAGTGTGACACGCTGAATTACACGTTGAGACATTGAGAAATACCCTTGAGATACTGAAAACTGCACAGTGAGAAACTAGGCACCACACAATGATACATTGAAAGTTACACAGTGCGACACTGAAAAGTACACAGTGAAACACTGTGAAATATCTAGTGAGACACTATACAGAGAGGCAATGAGAACTACACAGTAAGAAATTAAAACCTGCACTGTGAGACATTCAGAACAACATAGTGAAATGCTGAAAACAATATAGTGACAGAGGGAAGTACACAGTGAGACACTGGGAACTACAGAGTGAGACACTGGGATTTACTCAGTGAGACACTGAAAATGACACAGTGAGATACTGAGAATTGCAAAGTGGGAAAATAACAACTATGCTGCCAGACACTGAGAAATACACAGTTACATTGAGGACAACACAGTGAGACTAAAAACTTCAGAGTGAGACACTGTAAGCTACATGGTGATACACTGAAAACTACACAGTGAGACACTGAGAACTACACAGTTACATTGAGGACAACACAGTGAGACACTAAAACCTTCAGAGTGAGACATTGTAAGCTACATGGTGATACACTGATAACTACACTGTGAGGCACTGAGAACTGAACAGTGAGACACTGAGAACTGCACAGTGATACACTGAAAATTACACAATGAGACACTGAAAAGTAAACAGTGAGACACTGAGAATTACACAGTGAGACACTGAGAACTACTCAGTGAGAAACTGAGAACTACAGAGCGAGACACTGAGAACTACACAGTGAGACACTGAGAAGAACTGATTGAGACAATGAGAAGTACACCGTGAGATACTGAGAAGTACACAGTGGGACAATGAGAAATTCACAGGGAAACACTGAACTATACAGAGAGACTCTGCGAACTACGCAGTGAGACACTGAAAACTACACAGTGTGACACAGAATTACACAGTGAGATGCTGAAAATGACACAGCGAGACGCTGAAAATGACACAGTGAGACAGTATGAGCTAAACAGTGAGACACTGTGAACTACACAGTGAGACACTGAGAAGTACACAGTGGGACACTGAGAACTACACAGTGAGACACCATAAATCACACAGTGAGAGATTGTGAGTTACACAGGGAGACACTGAGAACAGTACAATGAGACACTGAAAACATGGTACAACTGGGAAAGACACGGTATGACACTGGGAATAACACAGAGAGACACTAGGAATTACGCAATGAAACGCTGTGAGCTACGCAGCGAGAGACTGAATTACACAGTGAGACACTGAGAACTACACAGTGAGACACTGAGAACTACACAGAGAGACACTGAGAACTACACAGTGAGACAGTTTGAGCTAAACAGTGAGACACTGTGAACTACACAGAGAGATGGAGAAATCGACAATGAGACACTGAAAATACACAGTGCAACACTGAGAAATACACAGTGAGACTGGGAACTACACAGTGAGATACTGGGAACCAAGCAGTGAGACATTGACAACTACACTGCGATACACTGTGAATTGCATATTGGGACACTGAGAAACAGACAGTGACACTGAGAACAACACAGTGAGACAATAATGCCAACAGAAGGAGACACTGAAAACTACACAGTGATTTACTGAAAACTACACAGCGAGACATTGAGAACTACACAGTGAGACACTGTGAACTTTACACTGAGACACTGTGAAATAAACAGTGAGAGACGGCAGACTGCACAGTGAGATACTGAGAACAACACAGTGAGACACTATGAACTACACAGTGAGACACTGAGAACTACACAGTGAGAGACTGTGAACTACACAGTGAGAGACTGTGAACTTCATAGTGGGACACTGGGAATTACACAGTGCAACACTGAGAAATACACAGTGAGACTGGGAACTACACAGTGAGACACTGGGAACCATGCAGTGAGACATTAACAACTACACTGCGATACACTGTGAATTGCACATTGGGACACTGAGAAAGAGACAGTGACACTGAGAACAACACAGTGAGACAATAATGTCAACAGAAGGAGACATTGAAAACTACACAGTGAGATACTGAAAACTACACAGTGAGACATTGAAAACAACACAGCGAGACATTTGGAACTACACACCTACACAGCTAGACACTGTGAACTATGCTGTGAGACTCGGAACTACACAGCTAGACACTGGGAATTATGCAGCGAGACACTAGGAATTATTCAGTGACACACTGGGAATTAGGGTGTGAGACACTAAATTGCATAGTTAGGCACTGTGAACTACACAGTGAGACACCATGAATCACACAGTGAGAGATTGTAAGTTACACAGTGAGACATTGGGAACTACACAGTGAGGCACTGAAAACTAGTACACGGTGCAACTGGGAACTACACAGCAAGACACTGTAAATTGCACATTGGGACACTGAGAACTACACAGTGAGACACCTTGAATCACATGGTGAGAGATTGTGAGTTACACAGTGAGACACTGAAAACAGTACAATGAGACACGGAAAACTAGTACATGGTACAACTGGGAAACACAGGGTATGACACTGGGAATAACACAGAGAGATACTAGGAATTATGCAGTGAAACACCGTGAGCTACATAGCGAGAGACTGAATTACACAGTGAGACACTGAGAACTACACAGTGAGACACTGAGAACTACACAGAGAGACACTGAGAACTACACAGTGAGACATTTTGAGCTAAACAGTGAGACACTGTGAACTACACAGTGAGACACTGAGAACTACACAGAGAGACACTGAGAACTACACAGTGAGACAGTGTGAGCTAAACAGTGAGACACTGTGAACCACACAGTGAGACACTGAGAAGTACACTGTGGGACACTGAGAACTACACAGTGAGACACTGAGAAATACACAGTAGACAATGGAAACTACACAGCGCGACACTGAGAATTACACAGTGAGACACTGAGAACTACTCAGTGAGATACTGAGAACTACAGAGCGAGACACTGAGAACTACACAGTGAGACACTGAGAACTACACAGTGAGACACTGGGAAGAACTGATTGAGACAATGAGAAGTACACCATGAGACATTGAGAAGTACACAGTGAGACACTGAGAAGTACACAGTGAGACATTGAGAAGTACACAGTGAGATACTGAGAAGTACACAGTGGGACAATGAGAAATTCACAGTGAAACACTGAACTATACAGAGAGACTCTGTGAACTACACAGTGAGACACTGCGAACTACACAGTGAGACACTGAGAACTACACAGTGAGACACTGAGAACTACACAGTGTGACACAGAATTACACAGTGAGATGCTGAAAATGACACAGTGAGACGCTGAAAATGACACAGTGAGATAGTGTGAGCTAAACAGTGAGACACTGTGAACTACACAGTGAGACACTGAGAAGTACACAGTGGGACACTGAGAACTACACAGTGAGACACCATAAATCACATAGTGAGATATTGTGAGTTACACAGGGAGACACTGAGAACAGTACAATGAGACACTGAAAACTAGTACATGGTACAACTGGGAAAGACACGGTATGACACTGGGAATAACACAGAGAGATACTAGGAATTACACAGTGAAACGCTGTGAGCTACGCAGCGAGAGACTGAATTACACAGTGAGACACTGAGAACTACACAGTGAGACACTGAGAACTACACAGAGAGACACTGAGAACTACACAGTGAGACAGTTTGAGCTAAACAATGAGACACTGTGAACTACACAGTGAGACACTGAGAACTACACAGAGAGACACTGAGAACTACACAGTGAGACGCTGAAAACTGCACAGTGAGATGCTGAAAACTACGCAGTGAGACAGTGTGAGCTAAACAGTGAGACCCTGTGAACCACACAGTGAGACACTGAGAAGTACACTGTGGGACACTGAGAACTACACAGTGAGACACTGAGAAATACACAGTAAGACAATGGAAACTACACATTGAGACAGTTTGAGCTAAACAGTGAGACACTGTGAACTACACAGTGAGACACTGAGAACTACACAGAGAGACACTGAGAACTACACAGTGAGACAGTGTGAGCTAAACAGTGAGACACTGTGAACCACACAGTGAGACACTGAGAAGTACACTGTGGGACACTGAGAACTACACAGTGAGACACTGAGAAATACACAGTAGACAATGGAAACTACACAGCGCAACACTGAGAATTACACAGTGAGACACTGAGAATTACACAGTGAGACGCTGAGAACTACTCAGTGAGATACTGAGAACTACAGAGCGAGACACTGAGAACTACACAGTGAGACACTGAGAACTACACAGTGAGACACTGGGAAGAACTGATTGAGACAATGAGAAGTATACCATGAGACATTGAGAAGTACACAGTGAGACACTGAGAAGTACACAGTGAGACACTGAGAAGTACACAGTGAGATACTGAGAAGTACACAGTGGGACAATGAGAAATTCACAGTGAAACACTGAACTATACAGAGAGACTCTGTGAACTACACAGTGAGACACTGCGAACTACACAGTGAGACACTGAGAACTACACAGTGTGACACAGAATTACACAGTGAGATGCTGAAAATGACACAGTGAGACGCTGAAAATGACACAGTGAGATAGTGTGAGCTAAACAGTGAGACACTGTGAACTACACAGTGAGACACTGAGAAGTACACAGTGGGACACTGAGAACTACACAGTGAGACACCATAAATCACACAGTGAGATATTGTGAGTTACACAGGGAGACACTGAGAACAGTACAATGAGACACTGAAAACTAGTACATGGTACAACTGGGAAAGACACGGTATGACACTGGGAATAACACAGAGAGATACTAGGAATTACGCAGTGAAACGCTGTGAGCTACACAGCAAGAGACTGAATTACACAGTGAGACACTGAGAACTACACAGTGAGACACTGAGAACTACACAGAGAGACACTGAGAACTACACAGTGAGACAGTTTGAGCTAAACAATGAGACACTGTGAACTACACAGAGAGATGGAGAAATCGACAATGAGACACTGAAAATACACAGTGCAACACTGAGAAATACACAGTGAGACTGGGAACTACACAGTGAGATACTGGGAACCATGCAGTGAGACATTGACAACTACACTGCGATACACTGTGAATTGCACATTGGGACACTGAGAAACAGACAGTGACACTGAGAACAACACAGTGAGACAATAATGTCAACAGAAGGAGACATTGAAAACTACACGGTGATTTACTGAAAACTACACAGCGAGACATTGAGAACAGTCAGACACTGTGAACTTTACACTGAGACACTGTGAAATAAACAGTGAGAGACGGCAAACTGCACAGTGAGACACTGAGAACTACACAGTGAGAGACTGTGAACTACACAGTGAGAGACTGTGAACTACATAGTGGGACACAGAATTACACAGTGCAACACTGAGAAATACACAGTGAGACTGGGAACTACACAGTGAGACACTGGGAACCATGCAGTGAGACATTAACAACTACACTGCGATACACTGTGAATTGCACATTGGGACACTGAGAAAGAGACAGTGACACTGAGAACAACACAGTGAGACAATAATGTCAACAGAAGGAGACATTGTAAACTACACAGTGAGATTCTGAAAACTACACAGTGAGACATTGAAAACAACACAGTGAGACATTTGGAACTACACAACTACACAGCTAGACACTGTGAACTATGCTGTGAGACACGGAACTACACAGCTAGACACTGGGAATTATGCAGCGAGACACTAGGAATTATTCAGTGACACACTGGGAATTAGGGTGTGAGACACTAAATTGCATAGTTAGGCACTGTGAACTACACAGTGAGACACCATGAATCACACAGTGAGAGATTGTGAGTTACACAGTGAGACACTGGGAACTACACAATGAGGCACTGAAAACTAGTACACGGTGCAACTGGGGACTACACAGCAAGACACTGTGAATTGCACATTGGGACAATGTGAACTACACAGTGAGACACCTTGAATCACATGGTGAGAGATTGTGAGTTACACAGTGAGACACTGAAAACAGTACAATGAGACACGGAAAACTAGTACATGGTACAACTGGGAAAGACACGGTATGACACTGGGAATAACACAGTGAGATACTAGGAATTATGCAGTGAAACGCTGTGAGCTACATAGCGAGAGACTGAATTACACAGTGAGACACCGAGAACTACACAGTGAGACACTGAGAACTACACAGAGAGACACTGAGAACTACACAGTGAGACAGTTTGAGCTAAACAGTGAGACAGTGAACTACACAGTGAGACACTGAGAACTACACAGAGAGACACTGAGAACTACACAGTGAGACGCTGAAAACTGCACAGTGAGATGCTGAAAACTACGCAGTGAGACAGTGTGAGCTAAACAGTGAGACCCTGTGAACCACACAGTGAGACACTGAGAAGTACACTGTGGAACACTGAGAACTACACAGTGAGACACTGAGAAATACACAGTAAGACAATGGAAACTACACATTGAGACAGTTTGAGCTAAACAGTGAGACACTGTGAACTACACAGTGAGACACTGAGAACTACACAGAGAGACACTGAGAACTACACAGTGAGACAGTGTGAGCTAAACAGTGAGACACTGTGAACCACACAGTGAGACACTGAGAAGTACACTGTGGGACACTGAGAACTACACAGTGAGACACTGAGAAATACACAGTAGACAATGGAAACTACACAGCGCGACACTGAGAATTACACAGTGAGACACTGAGAATTACACAGTGAGACACTGAGAATTACACAGTGAGACACTGAGAACTACTCAGTGAGATGCTGAAAACTATGCAGTGAGACTCTGAGTACTACACAGTAAGACACTGTGAACTACACAGTGAGATACTGAAAACTACACAGAGAGACACTGAAAACTACACAGTGAGACACTGAAAACTACACAGTTAGACATTGAAAAATACACAGAGAGACAGACACTGGGAATTTCGCAGCAAGACACTGTGAACTACACAGTGAGACATTGAGAACTACACAGTCAGACACTGTGAACCACACAGTGAGAGACTGTGAACTACATAGTGGGACACTGAGAACAACACAGTGAGACACTGAAAATTAAACAGTGAGACACTGAAAACTACACAGTGAGACGCTGAAAACTACACAGTGAGACACAGACAGACAGTGAAAACTACACAGTGAGCAACTGAAAAATATACAGTGAAACACTGAAAACTACACAGTGAGACACAGAACTACACTCTGAGAAAGAAAATAATTCAGGATAGGAAATAGAGAGCTAAGGGGAAGTAAGCTAAAAAAAACAGCCAGTTGTCACGTTGCCTACTAAAATCCACAACAGATGCAAAGGAGGAAGTCATGAAATGTTCTGACTAGTTTAATTTGTACCTTATGTGTGTGCAGATAAATATTAAAATGAAATTGTAAGTTTTGTGGGAAAACCAGGAAAGTATTCTTCGAGCATAGCCAGAATAAAATTAACTTTCTGCGCGGTTAATTACATAAGTATGATGGCCAGCTTGTTTTTTTAACTTCCCTGTTCTTTGTATTCTATATCTCGTAGGCTGTTGATTGTGTTCTAATTTGATGCAACATATCTTGTAAACTGTCTGTCTTGCATCTGATGTAATTACTTAGTTAACGTACTGATTACCTGACCTATTGTGAGATATAACTGCATGCACTGCTAATGGTTGATGCAATTAATCTGATTGTTCCATGATTATGACTCAGATAAAAAGGATCAGATGTTGTCTCATGCAATGAATAGAACATTGTTAGAAGAGATAAGGGACAATCAAGAAACCGTATGGGTAAACAAAATCAGTTAGCTAACATAGATATAAGAGCATAAAGAAAGATACTGAAAACCACACAGGGAAACACTGAGAAATAGACAGTGAAACATTGAAAACTACACAGTGTGACACTCAGAAGTATACAGTGCAAATGGGAAGTACATGGTGAGACACTGGGACCGTACAGAGTCACATAGAAAACTACACAGTGAGTGACTGAAAACTACACAGTGAGACACTGAGAACTATACCGTGAGACGATGGGAATTACACAGTGAGACATTGTGAGCTACACAGTGAGACACTGGGAATTTTGCAGTGAGCCACTGGGAATCACGCATTAAGACACTGCGAATTACACAGTGAGACACTGTGAACTATATAATGAGATACTGTGAACTGCACATTGAGATCCTGAAAACTATGCAGTGCCTCACTGAAAACGACAAAGTGAAACACTATGAGCTGCACAGTGAGACACTGAGAAATAGAGACTGAAACACTGTGACTACACTGAGAGACATTGTGATCTAAGCAGTGAGACACTGTGAGCTACACAGTGAGACACTGAGAAATAGACAGGGAGGCTGAGAACTACATAGTGCGACACTGAGAAATACAGTGAGGCACTGGGAACTACACAGTGAGGCACGCGGAACAACACAGTGAGACACTGAGAACAAAACAGTGAAACACTGCGAACAACACAGTGAAACACTGTGAACAACACAGTGAGACAGTGAGAAAGAGACAGGAAGACACTGAGACCTACACAGTTAGTCAGTGAAAATGAAACAGCGAGAATTACAGCATGAGACACTGGGAATTACACTTTGAGACATAGAACTGCACAGTGTGACACTGACAATCATGAAATGAGACACTAAAATTGATGGAGTTGGACAGTGAATGAAACAGTGTCACACTGAGAACTACAGAGTGAGACATTGAAATCTACACAGTTAGGCACTGAGAACTACACAGTGATACACTGGGAACTACACAGTGAGACACTGTGATCTTCACCTTGAGACACAGTGAGCGATACAGTGAGACATTGAGAATTACTCAGTGAGACGCTGTGAACTACGCGGTGAGACATTGGGAACTACACAGTGAGACACTGAGAAATAGACAAGGAGGCTGAGAACTACACAGCGCAACACTGAGAAGTACAGTGAGACTGGGAACCACACAGTGAGACACTGGGAACTAGGCAGTGAGACACCGAAAACTACACAGTGGGACACTGAAAACCAAACAGTACAACACTGTGAACTGCACAGTGAGTCAGTGAGAAATAGACAGGGAGACACTGAGTTCAACACAGTTACTCAGTGAAAACAAAACAGCGAGAACTGAGAACTACACCTTGAGACACTGGGAATTACATATGGAGATATAGAACTACACAGTGAGACACTGAAAACTACACAGTGAGACACTAGAAATGACCAAGCTGAACAGTGACTGAAACAGTGACACCCTGAGAACTACACAGTGAGACACCGGGAACTACACAGTGAGACACTAGGAACTATGCTGTGAGACGCTGACAATTAAACTGCAAAACACTTTGAATTGCACATTGGGACACCGAGAAAAACAGTGACACTGAGAACAACACCGTGATACCATGAAAACTACACAGTGAGACACTGAAAACTACACAATGAGACACTGAGAACTACACAGTGAGACACTGTGAACTTTACAGTGAGACACTGTGAACTTTACAGTGAGACACTGAGAACTACACAGTGAGACACAGAACTACACAGTGAGACACTGAGAACTACTCAGTGAGACACTGAAAAAAAGTGAGGCACTGAGAACTACACAGTGAGACACTGAAAAAATACAGAGACACACTTAGAACTACACAGTGAGACACTGAGAACTACACGATGATCCACAGTGAACTATACATCAGACACAAAACTACACAGTGTGACACTGAAAACTACACAGCAAGTAAGTGAAAACTACACAGCGAGACACACAACTACACAGCAAGGAATGAAAACTACACAGCGGGGCAATGAAAATTACACAGTGAGATACTGAGAATAATACAATGGGACACTGAAAACTAAACAGTGTGAATCTGAGAACTACACAGTGAGATGTTGAGAACTACACAGTGAGATGTTGAGAACTACACAGTGAGAAACTGTGAACTACACAGTGAGATGCTGAGAACTACAGTGTGAGACATTCACAACTGCACTGCAATGTACAGCAAATTACACATTGAGACACTGATCAATAAACAGTGAGATACTGAGAATGACCCATTGACATACTAAAAACTCACAATGATACACTGAAAACTACATAGTGAGATCCTGAGAATTACACAGTGAGAATCTGAGAACTACACAGAGGGGAACTGGGAGTTACACAGTGAGATGCTGAGAACTAAACAGTGAGGTGCTGAAAACTGCACTGTGAGATACTGAGAACTACAATGAGAAACTGTGAACTATACAATGAGACACTGAAAACTAAACAGTGAGAATCTGAGAACTGCACATTGAGACACTCACAAATGCACTGTAAGGCACAGTGACTTACACATAGAGACACTGATCAGTAAACAGTGAGACACTGAGCACTACACTGTGAGACACTGAGAATTATGCAGTAAGACACTGAAAACTACACAATGAGACACTGAGAAGTACAAAGTGAGAATCTGAGAACTACACAGTGAGATGCTAAAACATACAGTGAGACACTGAAAACTACACA
Organism: Carcharodon carcharias; assembly: GCF_017639515.1. Taxonomy (NCBI): domain Eukaryota; kingdom Metazoa; phylum Chordata; class Chondrichthyes; order Lamniformes; family Lamnidae; genus Carcharodon; species Carcharodon carcharias. The sequence goes on along the minus strand of NC_054482.1, from coordinate 34,534,368 downwards.
GTGAGACACTGAAATCACACAGTGAGGCACTGAGAAGTACACAGTGAGAATCTGAGAACTACACAGTAAGACACTAAAACATACAGTGATACACTGAAAACTACACAGTGAGACACTGAAAACTACACATTGAGGCACTGAGAACTACACATTGAGACACTGAGAACTACACAGTGAGATGCTGAGAACTACACAGTGAGATGCTGAGAACTGCACATTGAGTCACTAAAAACACACAGTGAGACACTTCAAACTATACAATGAGAATCTGAGAACTATATAGTGTGGAACTGGGAATTACACAGTGAGACACTGAATGCTACACAGTGAGGCACTGAGAACCATACAGTGAGACACTGAGAATTACACAGTGAGACACCAAAATCTACACAGTGAAGTACTGAAAACTACACAGTGATGCACTGCACACTACACAGTGAGACACTGAGAATTACACAGTGAGGCTGGGAACTACACAGTGAGACAATGGGAACGACACAGTGGAATACTGAAAACAACGTAGTGAGACACGGAAAGCTACACAGTGAGGCACGGAGAAGAACACAGTAAGGCACATTGAACTACACAGTGGACTACACAGTGAGGCTGCACACTACACAGTGAGACACTGGGAGCTACACAGTGAGACACTGAACTACAGAGTCAGAGAAAGAACTACACCGTGAGACACTGAAAACTACACAGTGAGACATTGAGAACTATGCAGTGAGACACTGAGGACTACACAAGGAGCGATTAAGCATTGCAAAGTGAGAGTGAGAACTGCACAGTGAGACACTGACAACTACCACAGCAAATTACATAGTGTGACAACGTGAACTGCAAAGTGACACACTGAAAACTAAACAGTGAGACATTGAGAACAACACACTGTGTCCCTGTGAACTACATAGTGTGACAACGTGAACTACACAGTAATACACTGAGAAAAACATAGTGACAAGCTAAGAACTATGCAATGCAACACTGAGAACTGCACTTTGAGACACTGAGAATTACAGTGATACTGGGAACAATGTAGTGAGACACTGGAAACTAAATAGTGAGAAATTAGGAACTACACAGTGAGACATTAAAAACTGCACAGTGATAGATTGAAAAATACACAGTGAGACACTGAGAACAATACACTCTGAGGACACATTTATGTACACTGTGAAACCACAAACTACATATTGAGACATTGAGAAATACAGAGTGAGAAGCTGAAAACTATATAGCGAGTCACTGAAAATTACACAGTGAGACACTGAGTAGTACACAGTGAGACACTGAGAAGTACGCAGTGAGATACTGAGAAGTACATAGTGTACCACTCAGCACGACACAGGGAGAACTGAGAACAACACAGTGAGCCACAGACATGTGAGAAACTGAAAGTTGCACTGCGAGAGACCAAGAAAGGTACTGTGAGAAACTGAGAACTGCACAAAGACTGAGAAATGTACCGTGAGACAATGAGAGCTTCACAGTGAGACAAAGAGAACGACACAGAGAGAAACTGTGAACTACACAGTAAGGCACAGAACTATCCAGTGAGACACTCAAAACAACCCTGTGAGACACTGAAAACTACACAGTGAGACTGGGAATTACATAGTGAGAGAATGGGAAAAACACAGTTAGACAGTGAAAGCTAATGTGGGACATTGAAAACTACACAGCGAGACACTGAAAACTACACTGTGAGACACTGAAAACTACACACTGAGACACTGAAAACTACACAGTGAGACACTGAAAACTACACAGTGAGCCACTGTGTACTACACAATGAGAACTGTGAACTATACAGTGAGACACTGAGAACTACACAGTGAGACACATAAAACTACAGAGTGAGTTACTGAGAACTTCACAGTGAGACACTAGGAACTACACAGTGTGACACCAAGTGCTACACAGTGGTGTGGGGAACTACACAGTGAAACACAGAGAACTGCACGGTGAGGCAATGAGAATCACACAGTGAAACACTGTGAACTACATAGTGAGATAATGTGAATTACACAGTGAGACACTGAAAACTAATGAGTGAGAGAGTGAAAAATTAGAGAGTGAGACAGTGAGATACACAGTGAGACATAGAGAACGAGACAGTGAGACACCGAAAATTACACAGCGAGAAAGTGTGAACGACACGGTGAGACACTGAGAAATACACAGTGAGATACTGAAAACTACATCGTGAGACATTGTGAACTACGTAGTGAGACACTGAGGATCATGCAATGTGACACTGAGAACTACACAGTGAGACAGGGAACTACACAGTGAGACAGTGGGAACTACAAATTGAGACAGTGAGCTAAACAGTGTGACACTGAAAAATACACTGAGAGTCACTGTGAACTATACAGTGAGACACTGAGAACTACTACAAGGAGACATTGCAAATTACACAGTGAGACAATGAGAACTACAGACAGAGACACTGAAAACTACAGAGTGAGGCACTGCGATCTAAACAGTGAGTAACTGAATGCTACACAGTGTGAAACTGAGAAATACACAGTGAGACACTGAGATCTAAAAAGTGAGACACTGAGAGCTAGACAGTGAAACACTGAGAACTACACAGTGTGACAGTGAGAACTACACAGTGTGACACCAAGTGCTACACAATGAGACGGGGAACTACACAGTGAGGCACAGAGAACTACACGGTGACACAATGAGAAATACACAGTGAGATGCTGGGAACTACACAATGAGATGCTGAGAACCAAACAGTGAGAAACTGAGAATCACACAGTGAGACACAATGAACTACATAGTGAATTACACAATAAAATACTGAAAACTACTGAGTGAGAGAGTGAAAAATTAGAGAGAGGCGCTGAGCTACACAGTGAGACATAGAGAACGAGACAGTGAGACACTGAAAATTACACAGTGAGACAGTGTGAACAACACAGTGAGAAACTGAGAAATACACAATGTGGCACATAAAACTACACAGTGAGACATTGTGAATACATAGTGAGATACTGAGGATCATGCAGTGCGACACTGAGAGTGACACAGTGAGACTGAGAATTACACTGTGTGACACTGGGAACGACACAGTGAGACATTGAAAACTACACAGTGTGACACTGAGAACTACAGAGTGTGACACTGAGAAATACAGAGTGAGACTAGGAACTAGACTGTGAGTAACTGGGAACTACACAGCCAAGCACTGAAAACTACACAGTGAGTCACTGAGAACTACAGAGTGAGGCTGTACAATGAGACACTGAGAGCTTCACTTTGAAACACTGAGATCTAGACAGTGAGACACTGAAAACTACACATTGAGACACTGAAAAATACACAGTGAGACACTATAAATTACACAGTGAGACACTGTGAACTACAGGGTGAGACACAGATCTATGCAGCAAAACAGAGCTGCACAGTGAATGACTGAGAACTACCTATTGACAGGTACACAGTGAGACACAGAGAACTTAACAGTGAGATACTGAGAACAACACAGTGAGACATTGAACACCATACAGTGAGACACTGAAAATATCACATTGATACGCTGAGAACTATACTGTGACCACTGAAAATTACACACTGAGGCACTGAGTAATACACTGTGAGAGACTGAGAACTACACAGTGATTCATGGAAAACTACACAGTGAGGCGCTGAGAATTACTCTGTGAGACACTAAATTGCACAGTGAGACACTGTGAACTGCACAGCGAGACACTGAAAACTACACAATGAGGCACTGGGAGCTACACAATGAGATACTTAGAACTGCACAGTGAGAAAACTGAGAACTACACAGTGATGCACTGTGAACTACAGGATGGGACACAGAACTACACAGTGAGACATTGAAAACTACACAGTGAGACACTGAAAACACTACAGCAATACACTGAGAGCTGCACGGTGACCACTGAAAATTACACACAGACACTGAGAAGTATTTCGTGAGGCACTGAGAACCACACAGTGATTCATGGAAAACTACAGAGTGAGGTACTGAGAATTACACAGTGAGACACTGAATTACACAGTGAGACACTCAGAACTACACAGTGATACACAGAAAAATACACAGTTAGACACTGAAAATTACACTTAAGACACTGAGCACTACAGAGTGAGACTCTGTGACTTACACAAGGAGACACTGAACTGCACAGTGAGACATTGTCAACCAAATGGTGAGACACAGAATAACACAGTGAGACACTGACAACTACACAGTGAACCATGTGAAATATACAGTGAGACGCAGAAAAATACAAAGTGAAGCAGTGAGAACAATACGAGAGACTGAAAATTACACTTTGGGACACTGAGCACTACAGAGTGAGACTCTATGAACTACACAGTGAGACATTGTCAGCTAAACAGTAGACACAGAACAACACAGTGAGACACTGAGAACGACAAAGTGAGAACCTGTTAGCTACACAAAGGGCGGCAGACCTACACTGTGAGAAACTGAAACTGCACAGTGAGAAACTGGAAACTACACATTGAGTCACTGAGAGCTACACAGTGAGGCACTGGGAACTACAAAGTGAGACACTGAGAACAATACATTGAGACACTGAGAAATGCACAGTGAGGCACTGAGAAATGCACGGTGAGACACTGAATACTCCACAATGAGACACCGAGAACCACACAGTGAGACATTGAGAACAACACAGTGAGCAACAGTCCTAAACTGTGATAACCTGTAAACTGCACTTTGAGAGGCTGAGAATGGTACAGTGAGAAACTGAGAACTGCACAGAGACTTTGAACTGCACAGTGAGAAACCGGGAACTATAAATTGAGTCTCTGAGGAGTACACATAGTGGGATCTACATAGTGAGACAGTGTGAATTACACAGTGTGACACAAAACTACGCAGTGAGGCACTGAATACTACACACTCAGGAAGGGAAAAGTACGCTTTGGGACAGTGAACTACACAGCCGGAACTGAAAACTACACAGTGAGGCGCTGTAAATTACACAGCGAGGCATGTGAACCACACAGTGAGACACAGAGAACTACAAAGTGAGACACTGTGAATTACGCAGTGAGACACTGGAACTAGACAGTGATGCACTTAAAAGAACACAGTGAGTCACTGAGGTATGCTACACTATGACCACTGAAAATTATACAGAGGCACTGAGAACTATACTGTGAACTACACAGCGAGACACTGTGAATCACACAGTGAGACACAGAACTACACAGTGAGACACTGAGAATTACACATTGAGACACTGAAATCTGCAAAGTGAGACACTGAAAACTTCACAGGGAGGCACTGAGAGCTACACAGTGAAAAACTGAGAACTACAGAATGAGATACAAAACTACACAGTGGGACATTGAAAACTACACAGTGAGACACTAGGAGCTATTCAATTATATACTCTGTACTACACAGTGAGGCACTGAGAACTAAACAATGAGTGACTGAGAACTACCCATTGAAACACAGAGCTATGCAGTGAGGCACTTAACACTACACAGTGAGACACAGAGAACGACACAGTGAGTGACAGTACTATACTATGATAACCTGTAAACTACAATGTGAGAGACTGAGAATGGCATGGTGAGAAACTGAGAACTGCACAGAAACTGAGAACTGCACAGCGAGAAACTGGGAAAGACATTGAGTCTCTGAGGAGTACACAAAGAGACACTGGTATCTACACCATGAGACAGTGTGAACTAAACAGTGAGACACAGAACTATGCAGTGAGAAACAGATCTACATAGTGAGGCACTGACGACTACACAGTGAGAGAGGGAAAGCTACACTTTGGGACAGGGAACTACAGCGTTAGGCACAGAAAACTACACAGTGAGCACTGAAGTCCACAAAGTGAGACAGTGAGAAACATGCAGTGAAACACTGTGAACTACAGAGTGAGACACTCTGAACGACACAGTGAGACACTGGGGGATACACAGTGAGATACTGAGAATACACAGTGAGACACTGAAAATTTCACAGTGAGGCACTGAGAGCTACACACTGAGACAATGTGAACAACACAGTGATGCACTGTGAACTACAGAATGAGACACCGAACAACTCAGTGACACACTGAAAAATACACAGCCGGGCACTGACAGCTACACAGTGAAACACTGAAAAGATCACAGTGATAGTCTGAGAACAACACTGTGGCCACTGAAAATTACACTGAGACACTGTGAACAACACAGTGAGACACTGCGAACTACAGAGTGAGACAGTGTGAACTACAGAGTGAGACACTGCGAACTACACAATGAGGCACTGAAAACAACATAGTGAGACACTGAAAATAACACAGTGAGACACTGGGAGCTACTCAATGAGATATTGAGTACTACACAGTGAGGCACTGAGAACTACACAATGAGGCACTGATAATTACACAGTGAGTTACAGGGAACTACCCATTGAGACACACAGTTACACAGTGAGTCATGGAAAACTACAGAATAAGGCACTGACAACTACGCAGTGAGACATTGAAAACTACACAGTGAAACACTGAAAACATCACAGTGATATGCTGTGAACTACACTGTGGCCACTGAAAATTATACAATGAGACACTGAGAACTACATTGTGAGATACTGTGAACTACAGCGAGAAACTGTGAATGACAGAGTGAGACACTGAAAGCTACACAGTAAAGCTCTCAGAACTACCTATTGAGACACAGAACTACACAGTGAGACACTAAGAATTACACAGTGAGACACTGAAATCCGCAAAGTGAGACACTGAAAACTTCACAGTGATAAGCTGAGAACAACACTGTGACCACTGAAAATTCCACAGTGAGGCACTGAGAACTACACAGTGAGTGACTGAGAATGACACACTGAGACACAGAGCTACAGAGTGAGACACTGAGAACTAAACAGTGAGACACAGAATGACACAGTGAGACACTGAAAAATACACAGTGAGGCACTGACAACTACACAGTGAGAAAATGAAAACTATACAGTGAGTCACTGAGAGCTACAATGTGATCACTGAAAATTACACAGTGAGTCACTGCGAACTACACAGTGAGTGACTGAGAACTACCCATTGGGGCACACAGCTACACAGTGAGACACTGAGAACTAAACAGTGAGACACTGAGACCTAAACAGTGAGTAACTGGAAATTACAAAGTGAGAGACAGAAGTAAACACTGAGATGATGAGAAATACACAGTGAGACACTGAAATCCACAAAATGAGACACTGGAAACTTCACAGTGAGACACAGAGAATTACACATTGAGACACTGAGAACTATACAATGAGACACTGAGAACTATACAATGAGACACTGAGAACTATACAGTGAGACACTGGAAGCTACTCAGAGATAATGCGTACTACATAGTGAGGCACTGAGAACTAAACAGAGTGACTGTGAACTACACATTGAGAAACACAGCTACACAGTAAGACACTGTGAACTAAACAGTGAGACACAGAACTACACAGTGAGACACTGAGCACTACACAGTAAGAAACTGAGAATTACACATCGAGAGACAGAACTAAACAGTGAGATCATAAGAAAATAAACAGTGAGACACTGAAATCCACAAATTGAGACACTGAAAACTTCACTGTGAGGCACTGAGCTACACTGTGAGACACTGGAAACTTCACTGTGAGGCACTGAGCTACACTGTGAGACACTGGAATCTTCACTGTGAGGCACTGAGCTACACAGTGAGACACTGAGAACTACACACTGTGACACTGAGAACTAAAAAGTGAGGCACTGACAACTACACAGCGAGTCACTGTGAATTACGCAGAGAGACGCTGAGCACAAGATGGTGATGCACTTAAAAAGACACAGTGAGTCACTGAGATATACACAGTGAGATACTGAAAACTACACAATGACTCACTGAGCAGTACACAGTGATAGACAGAACTAAACAGTGTGATTATGAGAAATACAGAATAAGACACTGAAGTCCGCAAAGTGAAACACTGAAAGCTTCACAGTGAGGCACTGAGAGCTACACAGTGAAAAACTGACAATTACAGAGTGAGACATTGAAACCTACACAGTGAGACACTGAAAACATCACAGCGATATGCTGAGAGCAACACTGAGAGACACTGTGAACTACAGAGTGAGTCACTGAACTACATAGTGAGACACTCAAAACTACACAGTGAGGCACAGGGAGCTACTCAGTGAGACAATGGGAACTAAACAGTGAGACACTGGGAACTACACAGTGAGAACTGAGAACTACACAGTGTGACACTGAGTATTACACAGTGAGACACTGTGAACTATACTTTGAGACACTGAAAACTACACAGTGAGAAACTGTTAGCTACACAAAGGGTGACAGACCTACACTGTGAGAAACTGAAACCTGCACCGTGAGAAGCTGGAAACTATACAGTGAGGCACTACGAAAGGCACAGTGGGACACAGAACTAAACAGTGAGATGCAGAACTACAGAGTGAGACACAGAGAACAACACATTGAGACATTAAGAATTACACAGTGAGACACTGAAAACAACCCAGTGAGACACTGGGAGCTACTCAATGAGATACTGTGTACTATACAGTGAGGCACTGAGAACTAAACAGTGAGACACAGAAATATACAGTGAGACACTGAGAACTAAACAGTGAGATACTGAAAACAACACAGTGATATGCTGAGAGCTACAATGTGACCACTGAAAATTACACACTGAGACACTGTGAACTACAATGTGAGACACTGAGAACTACACAGTGACTCATGGAAAACTACATAGTGAGGCACTGACAACTACACAGTGAGACATTGAAAACTACACAGTTAAACACTGAAAGCATCACAATGATACCCTGACAACTACACCATGACCACTGAAAATTAGACACTGAGGCACTGAGAACTACATTGTGAGACACTGTGCACTATAGAGTGAGACTCTGAGAACTACAGAATAAGACACCAAAATACACAGTGAGACACTGAAGACTACGCAGTGAGGCACTCACAACTATACAGTGAGACATTGAAAACTACACGGTGAGACACTGAAAACTGATACGCTGAGAGCTACTCTGTGACCACTGAAAATTACACACTGAGGCACTGAGAACTACACTGTGAGCTACACAGTGAGTCACTGGGAACTACACAGTGAGACACCTAGAACGACACAGTGAGACACAGAACTACACAGTGAGACACAGAACTACACAGTGAGAGACAGAACTACACACCGAGACACTGAGAACCATGCAGTAAAACACTGTGAACTACAGAGGGAGACACTGTGAACTACAGAGTGACACACTGTGAACTCTACAGTGAGACATGGAGAACTACACAGTGAGACGCTGAAAACTACACAGTGAGCACTGAAAATTTCACACCGAGACACTGAGAACCATGCAGTGAAACACTGTGCTACAGAGTGAGACACTGTGAACTACAGAGTGAGAGACTGAACTATACAGAGATACACTGAGAACTATACAGTGAGACACTAAGAACTACACAGTGAGACGCTGAAACCTACACAGTGAGACACTGAAAATATCACAGCGATATGCTGAGAGCTATACTGAGAGACATTGTGAACTACAGAGTGAGTCACTGTGAACTACAGAGTGAGACACTGTGAACTACAGAGTGAGACACTTTGAGCTACAGAGTGAGACACTTTGAGCTACAGAGTGAGACACTGTGAACTACAGAGTGAGACACTGTGAAATACAGAGTGAGACACTGTGAACGATACAGTGAGACACTGAGAACTATACAGTGAGATGCTGAAAACTACATAGTGAGATGCTGAAAACTACACCATGAGACGTTGAAAACTACACAGTGAGACGCTGAAAACTACACAGTGATACGCTGATAACTACACAGTGATACACTGAAAACTACCCAGTGCGCACTGAAAATTTCACACCGAGACACTGAGAACCATGCAGTGAGACACTGTGAACTACAGAGTGAAACACTGTGAACTACAGAGTGTCACTATGAACTACAGAGTGACACATTGTGAACTATACAGTGAGACACTGAGAACTACACAGTGAGACGCTGAAAACTACACAGTGAGATACTGAAAACTACACTGTGAGACACAGAACTATACAGTGAGACACTGAACTACACAGTGAGACACTGAGAACTACACAGTGAGACACTGAGAACTAAACAGTGAGATACAGAACTACACAGTGAGACACAGAACTACACAATGAGACACACAGCTGCACAGTGAGACACTGAGAACTAAACAGTGAGACACAGGACCACACAGTGAGACACTGAGAACTACATAGTGAGACACTGAGAACTACACAGTGAGACACTGAGAACTACACAGTGAGGCACTCTGATCTACACAGTGAGACACTGAGAAATAAACAGTGAGATACAGAACTACACAGTGAGACACAGAACTACTCAATGAGACACACAGCTACACAGTGAGACACTGAGAACTAAACAGTGAGACACAGGACCACACAGTGAGACACTGAGAACTACAGATTGAGACACAGAACTACACCATGCGGCACTGAGCACTACACAGTGAGAAACTGAAAATTACACAATGAGAGACAGAAATAACAGTGAGACAATGGGAGATACACAGTGAGATACTGAAATCCACAAAATGAGACACTGAACACTTCACAGTGAGGCACTGTGAAGCTACACAGTGAGACAATGTGAACAACACAGTGATACAATGTGAACTACAGAATGAGACACCAAAGTACACAGGGGACACACTGAAAAATACACAGTGGGGCACTGACAATGACACAGTGAGACATTGCAAAGTACGCAGTGAAACACTGAAAACATCACAGTGATATGCTGAGAACTACACTGTTGCCCCTGAAAATTACACACTGAGGCACTGAGAACCACACAGTGAGACACTGTGAACTATATAGTGAGACACTGAACTACACAGTGAGACCCTGAGAACTACATATTGAGACACTGAGAACTACTCAATGAGATACTGTGAACTGCACAGTGAGACACTGTGAACTACAGAATGAGACACTGTGAACTACAGAGTGAGACACTAGGAAATTCACAGTGAGATGATAGGTATGACATAGTTTGACACTGAGAACTATACAGTGAGTACGTGAGAATTATCCTCTCATACGGGCGAACGACAGAGTGAGACACTGAGAACTAAACAGTGAGATAAAGAATTAAACAGAGAAAAAGAACTACACCATGAGACACTGAGCGATATGCTGAGAGCTACACTTATAGTCACTGTGAACTACAGAGTGAGACACTGTGAACTACAGAGTGAGACACTGTGAACTATACAGTGAGACGCTGAAAACTACACAGTGAGACACTGAAAACTACACAGTGAGATGCTGAAAACGACACAGTGATACGCTGATAACTACACAGTGATACACTGAAAACTACACAGTGAACACTGAAAATTTCACACCGAGACACTGAGAACCATGCAGTGAAACACTGTGAACTACAGAGTGAGACACTGTGAGCTACAGAGTGAGACACTGTGAACTATACCGTGAGACACTGAGAACAACACAGTGAGATGCTGAAAACTACACAGTGAGCACTGAAAATTTTACACCGAGACACTGAGAACCATGCAGTGAGACACTGTGAAATACAGAGTGAGACACTGTGAACTACAGAGTGAGTCACTATGAACTACAGAGTGACACACTGTGAACTACACAGTGAGACACTGAGAACTACACAGTGAGACGCTGAAAACTACACAGTGCAACGCTGAAAACTACACAGTGAGATTCTGAAAACTACACTGTGAGACACAGAACTACACAGTGAGACACAGAACTGCACAGTGAGACACTGAGAACTACACAGTGAGGCACTGAGAACTACACAGTGAGACACTGAGAACTAAACAGTGAGATACAGAACTAAACAGTGAGATACAGAACTACACAATAAGACACACAGCTACACAGTGAGACACTGTGAACTACAGAGTGAGACACTGTGAACTATACAGTGAGACGCTGAAAACTACACAGTGAGACGCTGTAAACTACACAGTGATACACTGAAAACTACACAGTGAGCACTGAAAATTTCACACTGAGACACTGAGAACCATGCCGTGAAACACTGTGAACTACAGAGTAAGACACTGTGAACTACAGAGTGAGACACTGTGAGCTACAGAGTGAGACACTGTGAACTATACCATGAGACACTGAGAACTACACAGTGAGACGCTGAAAACTACACAGTGAGCACTGAAAATTTCACACCGAGACACTGAGAACCATGCAGTGAGACACTGAGAACTACACAGTGAGACGCTGAAAACTACACAGTGCGATGCTGAAAACTACACAGTGAGATACTGAAAACTACATTGTGGGACACAGAACTACACAGTGAGACACAGAACTACACTGTGAGGCACTGAGAACTACACAGTGAGACACTGAAAATTACTCAGTGAGACACAAAACTACACAGTGAGACACAGAACTACACAGTGAGACACTGAGAACTACACAGTGAGGCACTCTGATCAACACAGTGAGACACTGAGAACTAAACAGTGAGATACAGAACTAAACAGTGAGATACAGAACTACACAATAAGACACACAGCTACACAGTGAGACACTGTGAACTACAGAGTGAGACAGTGTGAACTATACAGTGAGACGCTGAAAACTACACAGTGAGACGCTGTAAACTACACAGTGATACGCTGATAACTACACAGTGATACACTGAAAACTACACAGTGAGCACTGAAAATTTCACACTGAGACACTGAGAACCATGCAGTGAAACACTGTGAACTACAGAGTAAGACACTGTGAGCTACAGAGTGAGACACTGTGAACTATACCGTGAGACACTGAGAACTACACAGTGAGACGCTGAAAACTACACAGTGAGCACTGAAAATTTCACACCGAGACTCTGAGAACCATGCAGTGAAACACTGTGAACTACAGAGTGAGACACTGTGAACTATACAGTGAGACGCTGTGAACTACACAGTGAGACGCTGAAAACTACACAGTGAGACACTGAAAACTACACAGTGAGACACAGAACTACACAGTGAGACACAGAATTACACAGTGAGACCCAGAACTACACAATGAGACACACAGCTACACAGTGAGACACTGTGAACTACACAGTGAGACACTGAGAACTAAACAGTGAGATACAGAACTACACAGTGAGACACAGAATTACACAGTGAGACACAGAACTACACAATGAGACACACAGCTACACAGTGAGACACTGTGAACTACACAGTGAGACACTGAGAACTAAAAAGTGAGATACAGAACTACACAGTGAGACACAGAACTACACAATGAGACACACAGCTACACAGTAAGACACTGTGAACTACAGAGTGAGACACTGTGAACTATACAGTGAGACACTGAAAACTACACAGTGAGATGCTGAAAACTACACAGTGCAACGCTGAAAACTACACAGTGAGATTCTGAAAACTACACTGTGAGACACAGAACTACACAGTGAGACACAGAACTGCACAGTGAGACACTGAGAACTACACAGTGAGGCACTGAGAACTACACAGTGAGACACTGAGAACTAAACAGTGAGATACAGAACTAAACAGTGAGATACAGAACTACACAATAAGACACACAGCTACACAGTGAGACACTGTGAACTACAGAGTGAGACACTGTGAACTATACAGTGAGACGCTGAAAACTACACAGTGAGACGCTGTAAACTACACAGTGATACACTGAAAACTACACAGTGAGCACTGAAAATTTCACACTGAGACACTGAGAACCATGCCGTGAAACACTGTGAACTACAGAGTAAGACACTGTGAACTACAGAGTGAGACACTGTGAGCTACAGAGTGAGACACTGTGAACTATACCATGAGACACTGAGAACTACACAGTGAGACGCTGAAAACTACACAGTGAGCACTGAAAATTTCACACCGAGACACTGAGAACCATGCAGTGAGACACTGAGAACTACACAGTGAGACGCTGAAAACTACACAGTGCGATGCTGAAAACTACACAGTGAGATACTGAAAACTACATTGTGGGACACAGAACTACACAGTGAGACACAGAACTACACTGTGAGGCACTGAGAACTACACAGTGAGACACTGAAAATTACTCAGTGAGACACAAAACTACACAGTGAGACACAGAACTACACAGTGAGACACTGAGAACTACACAGTGAGGCACTCTGATCAACACAGTGAGACACTGAGAACTAAACAGTGAGATACAGAACTAAACAGTGAGATACAGAACTACACAATAAGACACACAGCTACACAGTGAGACACTGTGAACTACAGAGTGAGACAGTGTGAACTATACAGTGAGACGCTGAAAACTACACAGTGAGACGCTGTAAACTACACAGTGATACGCTGATAACTACACAGTGATACACTGAAAACTACACAGTGAGCACTGAAAATTTCACACTGAGACACTGAGAACCATGCAGTGAAACACTGTGAACTACAGAGTAAGACACTGTGAGCTACAGAGTGAGACACTGTGAACTATACCGTGAGACACTGAGAACTACACAGTGAGACGCTGAAAACTACACAGTGAGCACTGAAAATTTCACACCGAGACTCTGAGAACCATGCAGTGAAACACTGTGAACTACAGAGTGAGACACTGTGAACTATACAGTGAGACGCTGTGAACTACACAGTGAGACGCTGAAAACTACACAGTGAGACACTGAAAACTACACAGTGAGACACAGAACTACACAGTGAGACACAGAATTACACAGTGAGACCCAGAACTACACAATGAGACACACAGCTACACAGTGAGACACTGTGAACTACACAGTGAGACACTGAGAACTAAACAGTGAGATACAGAACTACACAGTGAGACACAGAATTACACAGTGAGACACAGAACTACACAATGAGACACACAGCTACACAGTGAGACACTGTGAACTACACAGTGAGACACTGAGAACTAAAAAGTGAGATACAGAACTACACAGTGAGACACAGAACTACACAATGAGACACACAGCTACACAGTAAGACACTGTGAACTACAGAGTGAGACACTGTGAACTATACAGTGAGACACTGAAAACTACACAGTGAGATGCTGAAAACTACAGAGTGAGACGCTGAAAACTACACAGTGAGACGTTGAAAACTACACAGCGATACGCTGATAACTACACAGTGATACACTGAAAACTACACATTGGGCACTGAAAATTTCACACCGAGACACTGAGAACCATGCAGTGAAACACTGAACTACAGAGTAAGACACTGTGAACTATAGAGTGAGACACTGTGAACTATACCGTGAGACGCTGAGAACTACACAGTGAGACGCTGAAAACTACACAGTGAGACACTGAAAACTACACAGTGAGACATAGAACTACACAGTGAGACACAGAATTACACAGTGGGACACTGAGAACTACACAGTGAGACACTGAGAACTACACAGTGAGACACTGAAAATTACACAGTGAGACGCTGAAAACTACACAGTGAGACACAGAACTACACTGTGAGACACTGCGAACTACACAGTAAGGCACTCTGATCTATACAGTGAGATACAGAACTACACAGTGAGACACAGAACTACACAATGAGACACACAGCTACACAGTGAGACACTGAGAACTAAACAGTGAGACACAGGACCACACAGTGAGACACTGAGAACTACGGATTGAGACACAGAACTACACCATGAGGCACTGAGCACTACACAGTGAGAAACTGAAAATCACACAGTGAGAGACAGAACTAAACAGTGAGATGATGAGAAATACAGAGTGAGACACTGAAATCCACAAAGTGAGACAATGAAAACTTTACAGAGCTACACAGTGAGACACTGAGAATTACAGAATGAGATACAGAACTACACAGTGAGACACTGAATGCTACACAGTGAGACACTGAAAACTACACAGTGAAACTCTGAAAACTACTACAATTACTGAACACAGTGGGACTGGGGGTCTGAAATGCATTTGTTTCAATGCGGGAAGTATAACAGGCAAGGCATATGAGCATAGAGGTTAGATTAGTACTTGCGACTATGATGTTATTGCAATTACAGTGACTTGGTTGAAGGATGGATAGGATTGGCAGATAAACATTCCAGGATTTAGATGTTTGAGGAAGGATAGAGAGGGATGTAGAAGATGTGGGGGAGTTGCACTGCTGGTTAAGTGGAATATCACAGCTGTAGAACAGGAAGACACCTCGGTGGGCTCATGCAGCGAGGCAATATGGGTAGAGCTCTGGAATAGGAAGCGTGTAGTCACAATGTTGGGGGTTTACTATAGGCCTCCCAATTGCCGGCGGGAGTTTGAGGAACAGTTATGTCGGCAGATTTTGGAAAGATGTAAAAGCAATAGGGTTGTTGTGGTGAGTTATTTTAACTTTCCCTATATTGACTAGGAATAACTTAGTTCTAGGGGTTTGGATGGTACATAATTTGTAAGGTGCATCCAGGAGGGCTTCCTGAGACAATATGTGGATAGATCAACTAGGGAAGGTGCAATACTGGACCTGGTATTAGGGAATGAACACAGTGAGAGACTGAGAACTACACAGTGAGACACGGAAATCCACATGGTGAGAGACTGAGAAGTACACAGTGGGACACTCAACAACATAGTGAGACACTGAAAACTACACAGTGAGACAATGAAAACTACACAGTGAGACACTGAAAATTACAAAGTGACACACTGAAAACTACACAGTGAGACACTGAAAACTACACAGTGAGACAATGAAAACTACAAAGTGAGACACTGAAAACTACACAGTGAGACACTGAAAACTACACAGTGAGACAATGAAAACTACAAAGTGAGAAGTTGAAAAGTACACAGTAAGAAAATGAAAATTACACAGTGGGACACTGAAAATAAACTGTGAGACACTGAAAACTACACAGTGAGACACTGAAAACTACACAGTGAAGCACTGAAAATTATACAGTGAGACACTGAAAACTACACATGAAGCACAAAAAATTATACAGTGATACACTGAAAACTACACAGTGAGACAATGAAAACTACAAAGTGAGGTACTGAAAACTACACAGTGAGACACTGAAAACTATACAGTGAGACAATGCAAACAACAGTGAGACACTGAAAACGACACAGTGAGACACTGAAAACTACACAGTGAGTCACTGCAAACTACACAGTGAGATACAGAGAACTACACAGTTACACACTGAAAACTATGCAGTGATATGTTGGGAACTACACTATGAGAAACTGAAATCTGCACAGTGAGACACTGAGAAGTACACAGTGAGACACTGAAAACAACACAGTGAGGCACTGAGAGCTAAATTGTGAGACACTTAGGAGGACATAGTCAGACTGGGAAACCAAGAGTGAGTTTCTCTGATCTAAACAGTGAGACAATGAGACCTACACCGTGAACCACTGGTAAAGAGTGAGGCACGAAGATGTACACAGTGAGTCACTGAGAACTGCGTAATGAGACACCTAAAACTAAATAGAGAGGCACTGAAAACTATCCAGTGGGGGGACGCTGCAAATTAGACAGTGAGGCACTAAAAACTACACAGTGAGACACTGACGACTACACATTGAGGCACTGAGAACTACACAGTGAGACACTGAAAACTACACAGTGAGGCACAGCACCAAAGTGAGACATTGGGAACTACAGTGAGACATTGGCAACTACACAATGAAACATTGAAAATTACAAAGTGACGCACAGAACTACAGTGAGAAACTGGAAAATGCACAGTGAGACACTGAAAACTACACATTGAGACATTGGGAACTACACTGTGAGAAACTGAAAAGTGCACAACGAGACATAGGGAACTACAGAGTGAGACACTGAAAACTACAAAGTGAGACACTGATAACTACAAAGTGAGACACTGATAATGGCAGAGTGAGTCACTGAGAACTGTATAATGAGACACTTAAAACTACAGAGAGGCACTGATAACTGCAAAGTGAGAAAGTGCAAATTTCAGTGAAACAACGAAAACTACACAGTGAGACAATGAAAATTACAAAGAAAGGTACTGAAAACTACACAGTGAGACAATGAAAACTGCAAAGCAAGGTACTGAAAACTAAACAGTGAAACACTGAAAACTACACAGTGAGATTCTGAAAACAACACAGTGAGACAATGAAAATTACTAAGCGAGGTACTGAAAACTACAAAATGAGACTGAAAACTACACAGTGAGAAACTGAAAAAAACACAGTGAGACACTGAAACGACACAGTGAGACAATGAAAACTACACAGTGAGACACTGAAAACGACACAGTGAGACACAGAAAACTACACAGTGAGACACTGAAAACTACACAGTGAGACACTGAAAACTACACAATGAGACTTTGGGAACTACACTGTGAGAATCTGAAAAGTGCACAGTGAGACATTGGGAATTACCCAGTGAGACACTGATAACGGCAGAGTGAGTCACTGAGAAATGCATAATGAGACACTTAAAACTACAGAGAGGCACATATAACTGCATAATGAGAAAGTGCAAATTGCAGTGAAACAACGAAAACTACAAAGTGAGACATTGAAAACTACACAGTGAGAAAGTGAAAACTACAAAGCGAGGCACTGAAAACTACACAGTGAGACACTGAAAACTAAACAGTGAGACACTGAAAACTACACAGTGAGACACTGAAAACTACAAAGTGAGACACTGAAAACTACACAGTGATACAATGAAAACTACAAAGTGAGGCACAAAACTGCACAGTGAGAAACTGGAAACTGCACAGTGAGACACTGAAATCTACACAATGAGACTTTGGGAACTACACTGTGAGAAACTAAAAAGTGCACAACGAGACATTGGGAACTACACAGTGAGACACATGAAAACTACACAGTGAGACACTGAAAATTACACAGTGAGACACTGAAAACTAGACAATGAGACACTGAAAACTACACAGTGAGACAATGAAAACTACAAAGCAAGGTTCTGAAAACAACACAGTGAAACACTGAAAAATACACAGTGAGATTCTGAAAACAACACAGTGAGACAATGAAAGTTACAAAGCGAGGTGCTGAAAACTACAAAGTGAGACACTGAAAACTACACAGTGAGAAACTGAAAACTACACAGTGAGACACTGATAACTACACGGTGTGACAATGATAACGGCAGAGTGAGTCACTGAGAACTGCATAATGAGACACTTAAAAATACAGAGAGGCACTGATAACTGCACAGTGAGAAAGAGCAAATTTCAGTGAAACAATGAAAACTACAAAGTGAGACAATGAAAACTACAAAGCGAGGTACTGAAATCTAAACAGTGAGACAATGAAAACTACAAAGCAAGGTACTGAAAACTACACAGTGAAAGACTGAAAACTACACAATGAAATTCTGAAAACAACACAGTGAGACAATGAAAATTACAAAGCGAGGTAGTGAAAACTACAAATTGAGACTGAAAACCATACAGTCAGAAACTGAAAACAACACAGGGAGAAACTGAGATGACACAGTAAGACAATGAAAATACACAGTGAGACACTGAAAATTACACAGTGAGACACTGAAAACTACACAGTGAGACACTGAAAAGTACACAGTGAGACACTGAAAACTACACAGTGAGACAATGAAAACTACAAAGTGAGACACTGAAAACTACACAGTGAGACACTAAAAACTATACAGTGAGACACTGAAAACTAAATAGTGAAGCAATGAAAACTACAAAGTGAGGTACTGAAAACTACAAAGTGAGACACTGAACACTACACAGTGAGACATTGAAAACTATACAGTGAGACAATGAATACAACACAGTGAGACACTGATAATGGCAGAGTGAGTCACTGAGAAATGCATAATGAGAAACTTAAAACTACAGAGAGGCACTGATAACTGCACAGTGAGAAAGTGCAAATTGCTGTGAAAAAATGAAAACTACACAGTGAGACACTGAAAACTACACAGTGAGAAACTGAAAGTGACATAGTGAGACACTGAAAAGTAGACAGTGAGACAATGAAAACTACAAAGCGAGGTACTGAAAACTACACAGTGAGAAAGTGAAAACTACAAAGCGAGGTACTGAAAACTACAAAGTGAGACACTGAAAACTACACAGTGAGACACTGAAAACTACACAGTGAAACAATGAAAACTACAAAGCGAGGTACTGAAAAACTCACAGTGAGACAATGAAAACTACACAGTGAGACACTGAAAACGACACAGTGAGACACTGAAAGTGACATAGTGAGACAATGAAAACTACACAGTGAGACACTGATAACGACACAGTGAGACAATGATAACGGCAGAGTGAGACACTGAGAACTGCATAATGAGACACTTAAAAATACAGAGAGGCACTGATAACTGCACAGTGAGAAAGAGCAAATTTCAGTGAAACAATGAAAACTACAAAGTGAGACAATGAAAACTACAAAGCGAGGTACTGAAAACTAAACAGTGAGACAATGAAAACTACAAAGCAAGGTACTGAAAACTACACAGTGAAAGACTGAAAACTACACAATGAAATTCTGAAAACAACACAGTGAGACAATGAAAATTACAAAGCGAGGTAGTGAAAACTACAAAGTGAGACTGAAAAACATACAGTCAGAAACTGAAAATAACACAGGGAGACACTGAGATGACACATTAAGACAATGAAAATACACAGTGAGACACTGAAAATTACACAGTGAGACACTGAAAACTACACAGTGAGACACTGAAAAGTACACAGTGAGACACTGAAAACTACACAGTGAGACAATGAAAACTACAAAGTGAGACACTGAAAACTACACAGTGAGACACTAAAAACTATACAGTGAGACACTGAAAACTAAATAGTGAAGCAATGAAAACTACAAAGTGAGGTACTGAAAACTACAAAGTGAGACACTGAACACTACACAGTGAGACATTGAAAACTATACAGTGAGACAATGAATACAACACAGTGAGACACTGATAATGGCAGAGTGAGTCACTGAGAAATGCATAATGAGAAACTTAAAACTACAGAGAGGCACTGATAACTGCACAGTGAGAAAGTGCAAATTGCTGTGAAAAAATGAAAACTACACAGTGAGACACTGAAAACTACACAGTGAGAAACTGGAAGTGACATAGTGAGACACTGAAAAGTAGACAGTGAGACAATGAAAACTACAAAGCGAGGTACTGAAAACTACACAGTGAGAAAGTGAAAACTACAAAGCGAGGTACTGAAAACTACAAAGTGAGACACTGAAAACTACACAGTGAGACACTGAAAACTACACAGTGAAACAATGAAAACTACAAAGCGAGGTACTGAAAAACTCACAGTGAGAAAATGAAAACTACACAGTGAGACACTGAAAACGACACAGTGAGACACTGAAAGTGACATAGTGAGACAATGAAAACTACACAGTGAGACACTGATAACTACACAGTGTGACAATGATAACGGCAGAGTGAGTCACTGAGAACTGCATAATGAGACACTTAAAAATACAGAGAGGCACTGATAACTGCACAGTGAGAAAGAGCAAATTTCAGTGAAACAATGAAAACTACAAAGTGAGACAATGAAAACTACAAAGCGAGGTACTGAAAACTAAACAGTGAGACAATGAAAACTACAAAGCAAGGTACTGAAAACTACACAGTGAAAGACTGAAAACTACACAATGAAATTCTGAAAACAACACAGTGAGACAATGAAAATTACAAAGCGAGGTAGTGAAAACTACAAAGTGAGACTGAAAACCATACAGTCAGAAACTGAAAATAACACAGGGAGACACTGAGATGACACATTAAGACAATGAAAATACACAGTGAGACACTGAAAATTACACAGTGAGACACTGAAAACTACACAGTGAGACACTGAAAAGTACACAGTGAGACACTGAAAACTACACAGTGAGACAATGAAAACTACAAAGTGAGACACTGAAAACTACACAGTGAAGCACTAAAAACTATACAGTGAGACACTGAAAACTAAATAGTGAAGCAATGAAAACTACAAAGTGAGGTACTGAAAACTACACAGTGAGACACTGAAAACTACACAGTGAGACATTGAAAACTATACAGTGAGACAATGAATACAACACAGTGAGACACTGATAATGGCAGAGAGAGTCACTGAGAACTGCATAATGAGAAACTTAAAACTACAGAGAGGCACTGATAACTGCACAGTGAGAAAGTGCAAATTGCTGTGAAACAATGAAAACTACACAGTGAGACACTGAAAACTACACAGTGAGAAACTGAAAGTGACATAGTGAGACACTGAAAAGTAGACAGTGAGACAATGAAAACTACAAAGCGAGGTACTGAAAACTACACAGTGAGAAAGTGAAAACTACAAAGCGAGGTACTGAAAACTACAAAGTGAGACACTGAAAACTACACAGTGAGACACTGAAAACTATACAGTGAAACAATGAAAACTACAAAGCGAGGTACTGAAAAACTCACAGTGAGAAAATGAAAACTACACAGTGAGACACTGAAAACGACACAGTGAGACACTGAAAGTGACATAGTGAGACAATGAAAACTACACAGTGAGACACAGAAAACTACACAGTGAACACTGAAAACTGAACAGTGAGACACTGAAAACTACACAGTGAGACAATGAAAAATAAACAGTGAGACACTGAAAACTACACAGTCAGACACTGAAACTACACAGCGAGACACTGAAAACTGCACAGTGAGACACTGAAAACAACACAATGAGACATTGGTAACTACACTGTGAGAAATTGAAAAGTGCACAGCGAGACATTGGAACTACCCTATGAGACACTGAAAACTACACAGTGAGACACTGAAAACTATACAGTAAGACAATGATAACTACACAGTGAGACACTGATAACGGCAGAGTGAGTCACTGAGAAATGCGTAATGAGACACTTAAAACTACAGAGAGGCACTGATAACTGCACAGTGAGAAAGTGCAAATTGCAGTGAAACAATGAAAACCACACAGTTAGACAGTGAAAATGACATAGAGAGACAATGAAAACTACACAGTAAGACACTGAAAATGACACAGTGAGACACTGAAAGCGACATAGTGAGACACTGAAAACTACGCAGTGAGGCACAGAAAACTACACAGTGACACACTGAAAAATGCACAGTGGGTCAAGGAAAACTACACAGTGTGACACTGAAAACTACACAGTGAGACACTGAAAACTACACAGTGATACAATGAAAACTACAAAGTGAGGCACAAAACTGCACAGTGAGAAACTGGAAACTGCACAGTGAGACACTGAAGACTACACAATGAGACTTTGGGAACTACACTGTGAGAAACTAAAAAGTGCACAACGAGACATTGGGAACTACACAGTGAGACACATGAAAACTACACAGTGAGACACTGAAAATTACACAGTGAGACACTGAAAACTACACAATGAGACACTGAAAACTACACAGTGAGACACTGATAACAGCAGAGTGAGTCACTGAGAACTGCATAATGAGACACTTAAAACTACAGAGAGGCACTGATAACTGCACAGTGAGAAAGAGCAAATTTCAGTGAAACAATGAAAACTGCAAAGCGAGACAATGAAAACTACAAAGCGAGGTACTGAAAACTAAACAGTGAGACAATGAAAACTACAAAGCAAGGTACTGAAAACTACACAGTGAAAGACTGAAAACTACACAATGAAATTCTGAAAACAACACAGTGAGACAATGAAAATTACAAAGCGAGGTAGTGAAAACTACAAAGTGAGACTGAAAACCATACAGTCAGAAACTGAAAACAACACAGGGAGACACTGAGATGACACAGTAAGACAATGAAAATACACAGTGAGACATTGAAAATTACACAGTGAGACACTGAAAAATACACAGTGAGACACTGAAAAGTACACAGTGAGACACTGAAAACTACACAGTGAGACAATGAAAACTACAAAGTGAGACACTGAAAACTACACAGTGAGACACTGAAAACTACACAGTGAGACTCTGAAAACAACACAGTGAAACAATGAAAACTACGAAGCGAGGTACTGAAAACTTCACAGTGAGACACTGTAAACTAACAGTGAGACACTGAAAACCACACAGTGAGACACTGAAAACTACACAGTGAGACAATGAAAACTACAAAGCGATGTATTGAAAACTACACAGTGAGACATGAAACTACACAGTGAGACACTGAAAACTGCACAGTGAGACACAGCAAACTACACAATGAGACATTGGGAACTATGCTGCGAGAGTCTGAAACGTGGAAAGCGAGACATTAGGAACTACCCAGTGAGACACTGAAAACTACACAGTGAGATACGGAAAACTATACAGTGAGACACTGATAACTACACAGTGAGACACTGATAACGGCAGACTTAATCACTGAGAAATGCATAATGAGAGCCTTAAAACTACAGAGAGGCACTGATAACTGCACAGTGAGAAAGTGCAAATTGCAATGAAACAATGAATACTACACAGTGAGACAATGAATACTACACAGTGAGACACTGAAAACTACACAGTGAGACAACGAAAACTACACAGTGAGACACTGAAAGCGACACAGTGAGACACTGAAAACTACACAGTGAGACTCTGAAACCTATATAGTGAGACACTAAAAACCAAACTGTTAGACAATGAAAACTACAAAGCGAGGTACTGAAAAATAACAGTGAGACACTGAAAACCACACAGTGAGACACTGAAAACTACACAGTGAAACAATGAAAACTACAAAGCGAGGTACTGAAAACTTCACAGTGAGACAATGAAAACTACACAGTGAGAAACAGAAAACTACACAGTGACACTCTGAAAGCTACACAGTGAGACTCTGAAAACTATATAGTGAGACACTGAAAACCAAACTGTTAGACAATGAAAACTACAAAGCGAGGTACTGAAAAATAACAGTGAGACGCTGAAAACTACACAGTGAGACACTGAAAACTACACAGTGAATCAATGAAAACTACAAAGCGAGGTACTGAAAACTTCACAGTGAGACAATGAAAACTACACAGTGAGACACTGAAAATGACACAGTGAGACACTGAAAACGACATAGTGAGACACTGAAAACTGCACAGTGAGACACAGAAAACCACTCAGTGACACACTGAAAACTGCACAGTGAGAAACTGAAAACTACACAGTGAGACACTAAAAACTAAACAGTGAGACCATGAAATCTACAAAGCGAGGTCCTGAAAACTACACGAGACACTGAAAATACACAGTGAGACACTGAAAATTACACAGTGAGACACTGATAACTACACAGTGAGACGCTGATAACGGCAGAGTGAGTCACTGAGAAATGCATAATGAGACACTTAAAACTACAGAGAGGCACTGATAAATGCACAGTGAGAAAGTGCAAATTGCAATGAAACAATGAATACTACACAGTGAGACAATGAATACTACACAGTGAGACACTGATAACTACACAGTGAGACACTGATAACTACACAGTGAAACTCAGAAAACTACACAGTGACACACTGAAAACTACACAGTGAGACAATGAAAACTACACAGTGAGACACTGAAAGCGACACAGTGAGTCACTGAAAACTACACAGTGAGACTCAGAAAACTGCACAGTGAGACACTGAAAATGACTCAGTGAGACAATGTAAGTGACATAGTGAGACACTAAAAACTACACAGTGAGAAACAGAAAACTACACAGTGACACTCTGAAAACTACACAGAGAGACTCTGAAACCTATATAGTGAGACAGTAAAAACCAAACTGTTAGACAATGAAAACTACAAAGCGAGGTACTGAAAAATAACAGTGAGACACTGAAAACTACACAGTGAGACACTGAAAACTACACAGTGAAACAATGAAAACTACAAAGCGAGGTACTGAAAACTTCACAGTGAGACAATGAAAACTACACAGTGAGAAACAGAAAACTACACAGTGACACTCTGAAAGCTACACAGTGAGACTCTGAAAACTATATAGTGAGACACTGAAAACCAAACTGTTAGACAATGAAAACTACAAAGCGAGGTACTGAAAAATAACAGTGAGACGCTGAAAACTACACAGTGAGACACTGAAAACTACACAGTGAATCAATGAAAACTACAAAGCGAGGTACTGAAAACTTCACAGTGAGACAATGAAAACTACACAGTGAGACACTGAAAATGACACAGTGAGACACTGAAAACGACATAGTGAGACACTGAAAACTGCACAGTGAGACACA
The DNA here is from genome assembly GCF_017639515.1 of Carcharodon carcharias. Lineage (NCBI taxonomy): Eukaryota > Metazoa > Chordata > Chondrichthyes > Lamniformes > Lamnidae > Carcharodon > Carcharodon carcharias. The sequence continues at coordinate 34,507,968 of NC_054482.1, read as the reverse complement.
GAAAACCACTCAGTGACACACTGAAAACTGCACAGTGAGAAACTGAAAACTACACAGTGAGACACTAAAAACTAAACAGTGAGACCATGAAATCTACAAAGCGAGGTCCTGAAAACTACACAATGAGACACTGAAAATACACAGTGAGACACTGAAAATTACACAGTGAGACACTGATAACTACACAGTGAGACGCTGATAACGGCAGAGTGAGTCACTGAGAAATGCATAATGAGACACTTAAAACTACAGAGAGGCACTGATAAATGCACAGTGAGAAAGTGCAAATTGCAATGAAACAATGAATACTACACAGTGAGACAATGAATACTACACAGTGAGACACTGATAACTACACAGTGAGACACTGATAACTACACAGTGAAACTCAGAAAACTACACAGTGACACACTGAAAACTACACAGTGAGACAATGAAAACTACACAGTGAGACACTGAAAGCGACACAGTGAGTCACTGAAAACTACACAGTGAGACTCAGAAAACTGCACAGTGAGACACTGAAAATGACTCAGTGAGACAATGTAATTGACATAGTGAGACACTAAAAACTACACAGTGAGAAACAGAAAACTACACAGTGACACTCTGAAAACTACACAGAGAGACTCTGAAACCTATATAGTGAGACAGTAAAAACCAAACTGTTAGACAATGAAAACTACAAAGCGAGGTACTGAAAAATAACAGTGAGACACTGAAAACTACACAGTGAGACACTGAAAACTACACAGTGAAACAATGAAAACTACAAAGCGAGGTACTGAAAACTTCACAGTGAGACAATGAAAACTACACAGTGAGAAACAGAAAACTACACAGTGACACTCTGAAAGCTACACAGTGAGACTCTGAAAACTATATAGTGAGACACTGAAAACCAAACTGTTAGACAATGAAAACTACAAAGCGAGGTACTGAAAAATAACAGTGAGACGCTGAAAACTAAACAGTGAGACACTGAAAACTACACAGTGAATCAATGAAAACTACAAAGCGAGGTACTGAAAACTTCACAGTGAGACAATGAATACTACACAGTGAGACACTGAAAATGACACAGTGAGACACTGAAAACGACATAGTGAGACACTGAAAACTGCACAGTGAGACACAGAAAACCACTCAGGGACACACTGAAAACTGCACAGTGAGGAACTGAAAACTACACAGTGAGACACTAAAAACTAAACAGTGAGACCATGAAATCTACAAAGCGAGGTCCTGAAAACTACACAATGAGACACTGAAAATACACAGTGAGACACTGAAAATTACACAGTGAGACACTGAAAACTACACAGAAAAACAATGAAAACTACAAAGCGAGGTGCTGAAAACTTCACAGAGAGACACTGAAAAGTACACAGTGAGACACTGAAAACGACACAGTGAGAAACAGAAAGCGACATAGTGAGACACTGAAAACTACACAGTGAGACACAGAAAACTACACAGTGACACATTGAAAACTGCACAGTGAGACACTGAAAACTATCCTGTGAGAAACAGAAAACTACACAGCGACAAACTGAAAACTGCACAGTGAGACACTGAAAACAACACAGTGATACAATGAAAACTACACAGTGAGACTCAGAAAACTGCACAGTGAGACACTGAAAATGACTCAGTGAGACACTGTAAGCGACATAGTGAGACACTAAAAACTACACAGTGAGAAACAGAAAACTACAAAGTGACACTCTGAAAACTACACAGTGAGACACTGGAAACTATACAGTGAGACAGTAAAAACCAAATTGTGAGTCAATGAAAACTACAAAGCGAGGTACTGAAAAATAACAGTGAGACATTGAAAACTACACATTGAGTCACTGAAATCTACACAGTGCGACAATGAAAACTACACAGTGAGACACTGAAAACGACAGTGAGACACTGAAAGCGACATAGTGAGACACTGAAAAACACACAGTGAGACACTGAAAACGACAAAGTGAGACACTGAAAACTGAAAAGTGCGAAACTGAAAACTGCACAGTGAGACACTGATAACTACACAGTGAGACACAGATAACGGCAGAGTGAGTCACTGAGAACTGCACAATGAGACACTTAAAACTACAGAGAGGCACTGATAACTGCACAGTGAGAAAGTGCAAATTGCTGTGAAACAATGAAAACTACGCAGTGAGACAATGAAAACTACAACGCGAGGTATTGAAAACAACAAAGTGAGACAGTGAAAAGTACAACGCGAGGAACCGAAAACTAGACAGTGAGACACTGAAAACGACACAGTGAGACACTGATAGCGACCTATTGAGACACTGAAAACTACATAGCGATACACAGAAAACTTCACAGTGACACACTGAAAACTGCACAGTGAGACGCTGCCAATTACACAGTAAGACAATGAAAACTACAAAGCGATGTACTGAAAACTACACAGTGACACACTGAAAACTGCACAGTGAGACACTGAAAACTATCCTGTGAGAAACAGAAAACTACACAGTGACAAACTGAAAACTGCACAGTGAGACACTGAAAACAACACCGTGAGACAATGAAAACTACACAGTGAGACTCAGAAAACTGCACAGTGAGACACTGAAAATGACTCAGTGAGACACTGTAAGCAACATAGTGAGACACTAAAAACTACACAGTGAGAAACAGAAAACTACAAAGTGACACTCTGAAAACTACACAGTGAGACACTGAAAACTATACAGTGAGACAGTAAAAACCAAACTGTGAGTCAATGAAAACTACAAAGCGAGGTACTGAAAAATAACAGTGAGACATTGAAAACTACACATTGAGACACTGAAAACTACACAGTGAGACACTAAAAACTACACAGTGAGACGGTGAAATCTACAAAGCGAGGTCCTGAAAACTACACAATGAGACACTGAAAACTACACAGTGAGACACTGAAAACTATACAGTGAGACAATGAAAACTATACAGTGAGACATTGGGAACTACAATGTGAGAAACTAAAAAGTGCACAGCGAGACATTGGGACCTACACAGTGAGACACTGAAAACTACACAATGAGACAATGAAAACTATACAGTGAGACACTGATAACTACACATTGAGACACTGATAACGGCAGAGTGAGTCACTAAGAACTGCATAATGAGAAACTTAAAACTACAGAGAGGCACTGATAACTGCACAGTGAGAAAGTGCAAATTGCTGTGAAACAATGGAAACTACACAGTGAGTCACTGAAATCTACACAGTGAGACAATGAAAACTACACAGTGAGACACTGAAAACTATACAGTGAGACAGTAAAAACCAAACTGTGAGTCAATGAAAACTACAAAGCGAGGTACTGAAAAATAACAGTGAGACATTGAAAACTACACATTGAGTCACTGAAATCTACACAGTGAGACAATGAAAACTACACAGTGAGACACTGAAAACGACAGTGAGACACTGAAAGCGACATAGTGAGACACTGAAAAACACACAGTGAGACACTGAAAACTACAAAGTGAGACACTGAAAACTGAAAAGTGCGAAACTGAAAACTGCACAGTGAGACACTGATAACTACACAGTGAGACACTGATAACGGCAGAGTGAGTCACTGAGAACTGCATAATGAGACACTTAAAACTACAGAGAGGCACTGATAACTGCACAGTGAGAAAGTGCAAATTGCTGTGAAACAATGAAAACTACACAGTGAGACAATGAAAATTACAACGCGAGGTATTGAAAACAACAAAGTGAGACAGTGAAAAGGACAACGCGAGGAACCGAAAACTAGAAAGTGAGACACTGAAAACGACACAGTGAGACACTGATAGCGACCTATTGAGACACTGAAAACTACATAGCGAGACACAGAAAACTTCACAGTGACACACTGAAAACTGCACAGTGAGACGCTGACAATTACACAGTGAGACAATGAAAACTACAAAGCAATGTACTGAAAACTACACAGTGAGACACTGAAATCTACACATTGAGACACTGAAAACTACACAGTGAGACACTGAAACTACACAGTGAGACACTGAAAACTGCACAGTGAGACACTGAAAAATACAAAATGAGACATTGGGAAATACACTGTGAGAGTCTGAAAAGTGCAAAGCAAGACATTAGGAACTAACAGGTGAGACACAGAAAACAACAAAGTGAGATACTGAAAACTACACAGTGAGACACTGATAAATACACAGTGAGACACTGATAATGGCAGAGTGAGTCACTGAGAAATGCATGAATGAGACAATTAAAACTATAGAGAGGCATTGATAACTGCACAGTGAGAAAGTGCAAATTGCAGTGAAACAATGAAAACTACACAGTGAGACACTGAAACTACGCAGTGAGACACTGAAAACTACACAATGAGACATTGGGAACTACACTGTGAGACAATGAAATCTACAAATCGAGGTACTGAAAACTACACAGTGAGACACTGAAAACTTCACAGTGAGACAGAGAAAACTACAAAGCGATGTACTGAAAACTACACAGTGAGACACTGAAAACTTCACAGTGAGACAGAGAAAACTACAAAGCGATGTACTGAAAACTACACAGTGAGACACTGAAAACTACACAGTGAGACACTGAAAACTACACAGTGAGACTCTGAAAACTACACAGTGAGACCATGAAAACTACGAAGCGAGGTACTGAAAACTTCACAGTTTGACAATGAAAAACTACACAGTGAGACACAGAAAACTACACAGTGACACACTGAAAACCACACAGTGAGACACTGAAAACTACACAGTGAGACAATGAAAACTACAAAGCGATGTATTGAAAACTACACAGTGAGACATGAAACTACACAGTGAGACACTGAAAACTGCACAGTGAGACAAGGCAAACTACACAATGAGACATTGGGAACTACGCTGCGAGAGTCTGAAAAGTGCCCAGTGAGACATTAGGAACTACCCAGTGAGACACTGAAAACTACACAGTGAGATATTGAAAACTATACAGTGAGACACTGATAACTACACAGTGAGACACTGATAACGGCAGACTTAGTCACTGAGAAATGCATAATGAGAGCCTTAAAACTACAGAGAGGCACTGATAACTGCACAGTGAGAAAGTGCAAATTGCAATGAAACAATGAATACTACACAGTGAGACAATGAATACTACACAGTGAGACACTGAAAACTACACAATGAGACAATGAAAACTACACAGTGAGACACTGAAAGCGACACAGTGAGTCATTGAAAACTACACAGTGAGACTCAGAAAACTGCACAGTGAGACACTGAAAATGACTCAGTGAGACAATGTAAGTGACATAGTGAGACACTAAAAACTACACAGTGAGAAACAGAAAACTACACAGTGAGACTCTGAAAACTATATAGTGAGACACTGAAAACCAAACTGTTAGACAATGAAAACTACAAAGCGAGGTACTGAAAAATAACAGTGAGACACTGAAAACTACACAGTGAGACAATGTAAGTGACATAGTGAGACACTAAAAACTACACAGTGAGAAACAGAAGACAACACAGTGACACTCTGAAAACTACACAGTGAGACTCTGAAAACTATATAGTGAGACACTGAAAACCAAACTGTTAGACACTGAAAACTACACAGTGAGACACTGAAAACTACACAGTGAAACAATGAAAACTACAAAGCGAGGAACTGAAAACTTCACACTGAGACAATGAAAACTACACAGTGATACACTGAAAATGACACAGTGAGACACTGAAAGCGACATAGTGAGACACTGAAAACCACACAGTGAGAAACTGAAAACTACACAGTGAGACATTGGGAACTACAATGTGAGAAACTAAAAAGAGCACAGCGAGACATTGGGACCTACACAGTGAGACACTGAAAACTACACAATGAGACAATGAAAACTATACAGTGAGACACTGATAACTACACAGTGAGACACTGATAACGGCAGAGTGAGTCACTGAGAACTGCATAATGAGAAACATAAAACTACAGAGAGGCACTGATAACTGCACAGTGAGAAAGTGCAAATTGCTGTGAAACAATGAAAACTACACAGTGAGTCACTGAAATCTACACAGTGAGACACTGAAAACTATACAGTGAGACAGTAAAAACCAAACTGTGAGCCAATGAAAACTACAAAGCGAGGTACTGAAAAATAACAGTGAGACACTGAAAACTACACAGTGAGATACTGAAAACTACACAATGAGACAATGAAAACTATACAGTGAGACACTGATAACTACACAGTGAGCCACTGATAATGGCAGAGTGAGTCACTGAGAACTGCATAATGAGAAACTTAAAACTACAGAGAGGCACTGATAACGGCACAGTGAGAAAGTGCAAATTGCTGTGAAACAATGAAAACTACACAGTGAGTCACTGAAATCTACACAGTGAGACAATGAAAACTACACAGTGAGACACTGAAAACGACACAGTGAGACACTGAAAGCGACATAGTGAGACACTGAAAACCACACAGTGAGACACTGAAAACTACACAGTGAGACACTGAAAACTGAAAAGTGAGAAACTGAAAACTGCACAGTGAGACACTGATAACGGCAGAGTGAGTAACTGAGAACTGCATAATAAGACACTTAAAACTACAGAGAGGACTGATAACTGCACAGTGAGAAAGTGCAAATTGCTGTGAAACAATGAAAACTACGCAGTGAGACAATGAAAACTACAACGCGAGGTATTGAAAACAACAAAGTGAGACAGTGAAAAGTACAACGCGAGGAACCGAAAACTACACAGTGAGACACTGAAAACGACACAGTGAGACACTGATAGCGACCTATTGAGACACTGAAAACTACATAGCGAGACACAGAAAACTTCACAGTGACACACTGAAAACTGCACAGTGAGACGCTGACAATTACACAGTGAGACAATGAAAACTACAAAGCGATGTACTGAAAACTACACAGTGAGACACTGAAATCTACACATTGAGACACTGAAAACTACACAGTGAGACACTGAAATTACACAGTGAGACACTGAAAACCACACAGTGAGACACTGAAAGCTACACAGTGAGATACTGATAACTACACAGTGGGACGCTGATAACGGCAGAGTGAGTCACTGAGAAATGCATAATGAGAGACTTAAGACTACAGAGAGGCACTGATAACTGCACAGTGAGAAAGTGCAAATTGCAATGTAACAATGAATACTACACAGTGAGACACTGAAAACTACACAGTGAGACAATGAAAACTACATAGTGAGACTCAGAAAACTGCACAGTGAGACACTGATAACAAAACAGTGAGACACTGATAACGGCAGAGTGAGTCACTGAGAACCGCATAATGAGACACTTAAAACTACAGAGAGGCACTGATAACTGCACAGTGAGAAAGTGCAAATTGCTGTGAAACAATGAAAACTACACAGTGAGACAATGAAAACTACAACGCGAGGTATTGAAAACAACAAAGTGAGACAGTGAAAAGGACAACGCGAGGAACCGAAAACTAGACAGTGAGACACTGAAAACGACACAGTGAGACACTGATAGCGACCTATTGAGACACTGAAAACTACATAGTGAGACACAGAAAACTTCACAGTGACACACTGAAAACTGCACAGTGAGACGCTGACAATTACACAGTAAGACAATGAAAACTACAAAGCGATGTACAGAAAACTGCACAGTGAGACATTGAAACTACACATTGAGACACTGAAAACTGCACAGTGAGACACTGAAAAATACAAAATGAGACATTGGGAAATACACTGTGAGAGTCTGAAAAGTGCAAAGCAAGACATTGGGAACTAACAGGTGAGACACTGAAAACAACACAGTGAGATACTGAAAACTACACAGTGAGACACTGATAAACACACAGTGAGACACTGAAAACTGCCCAGTGAGACACTGAAAACTGCACAGTGAGACATTGGGCACTACAATGTGAGAAACTAAAAAGTGCACAGCGAGACATTGGGAACTACACAGTGAGACACTGAAAACTACAGAGTGAGACACTGATAACTACACAGTGAGACGCTGATAACGACAGAGTGAGTCACTGAGAAATGCATAATGAGACACTTAAAACTATAGAGAGGCATTGATAACTGCTCAGTGAGAAAGTGCAAATTGCAGTGAAACAATGAAAACTACACAGTTAGACATTGAAAACTACACAGTGAGACAATGAAAACTACACAGTGAGACACTGAAAATGACGCAGTGAGACACTGAAAGCTACTGTAAGACACAGAAAATTGCACAGTGAGACACTGAAAACTGCACAGTGAGACACTGAAAAATACAAAATGAGAAATTGGGAAATACACTGTGAGAGTCTGAAAAGTGCAAAGCAAGACATTGGGGACTAACCAGTGTGACACTGAAAACAACACAGTGAGATACTGAAAATTACACAGTGAGACACTGATAAATGCACAGTGAGACACTGATAACGGCAGCGTGAGTCACTGAGAAATGCATTAATGAGACACTTAAAACTATAGAGAGGCATTGATAACTGCACAGTGAGAAAGTGCAAATTGCAGTGAAACAATGAAAATTACACAATGAGACACAGAAAACGACACAGTGAGACAATGAAAACTACACAGTGAGACACTAAAAACGACTCAGTGTGACACTGAAAGCGAAATAGTGAGACACTGAAAACTACACAGTGAGACACAGAAAACTGCACAGTGAGACACTGAAAACGACTCAGTGAGGCAATGTAAGTGACATAGTGAGACACTAAAAACTACACAGTGAGAAACAGAAAACTACACAGTGACAAATTGAAAACTGCACGCTGAGACACTGAAAAGGACACAGTGAGACACTGAAAACTACACAGTGAGAGACTGAAAACTACACAGAAAAACAATGAAAACTACAAAGCGAGGTACTGAAAACTTCACAGTGAGACAATGAAAAGTACACAGTGAGACACTGAAAACAACACAGTGAGACACAGAAAGCGACATAGTGAGACACTGAAAACTACACAATGAGACACAGAAAACTACACAGTGACACACCGAAAACTGCACAGTGAGACACTGAAAACTACCCTGTGAGAAACAGAAAACTACACAGTGACAAACTGAAACCTGCACAGTGAGATACTGAAAACGACACAGTGAGACAGAAAAAACTACACTGTGAGAGAATGAAAACTACAAAGCGAGGTACTGAAAAGTACACAGTGAGAGACTGAAAACTACACAGTGAGAAACTGAAAATTTTACAGTGAAACAATGAAAACTACAAAGCGAGGTACTGAAAACTTCACAGTGAGACAATGAAAACTACACAGTGAGACATTGAAAACGACACAGTGAGACAAGGAAAACTACACAGTGAGACACTAAAAACTACACAGTGAGGCCATGAAATCTACAAAGCGAGGTACTGAAAAATACAATTTGACACACTGAAAACTGCACAGTGAGACATTGAAAACTACACAGTGAGACAATGAAAACTACACAGTGAGACAATGAAAACTACACAGTGAGACACGGAAACTACACAGTGAGAAACTGAAAACTGCACAGTGAGACACTGAAAAATACACAATGAGACATTGGGAACTACACTGTGAGAATCTGAAAAGTGTACAGCGAGACATTGGGAACTACCCAGTGAGACACTGAAAACTACACAGTGAGACACAGAAAACTATACATTGAAACACTGATAACGGCAGAGCGAGTCACTGAGAAATGCATAATGAGACTCTTAAAACTACAGAGAGGCAATTTGACACACAGAAAACTACACAGTGAGACACTGAAAACTGCACAGTGAAACACTGAAAACTTCACAGTGCGACAATAAAACTAAAAAGCGAGGTGCTGAAATCCTCACAGTGAGACACTGAAAACTACATAGTAAGAGACTGAAAACTACACAGTGAGACACTGAAACTACGCAGTGAGACACTGAAAACTACACAATGAGACATTGGGAACTACACTGTGAGACAATGAAATCTACAAATCGAGGTACTGAAAACTACACAGTGAGACACTGAAAACTTCACAGTGAGACAGAGAAAACTACAAAGCGATGTACTGAAAACTACACAGTGAGACACTGAAAACTTCACAGTGAGACAGAGAAAACTACAAAGCGATGTACTGAAAACTACACAGTGAGACACTGAAAACTACACAGGGAGACTTTGAAAACTACACAGTGAAACAATGAAAACTACGAAGCGAGTTACTGAAAACTTCACAGTTTGACAATGAAAAACTACACAGTGAGACACAGAAAACTACACAGTGACACACTGAAAACCACACAGTGAGACACTGAAAACTACACAGTGAGACAATGAAAACTACAAAGCGATGTATTGAAAACTACACAGGGAGACATGAAACTACACAGTGAGACACTGAAAACTGCACAGTGAGACACAGCAAACTACACAATGAGACATTGGGAACTACGCTGCGAGAGTCTGAAACGTGCAAAGCGAGACATTAGGAACTACCCAGTGAGACACTGAAAACTACACAGTGAGATACTGAAAACTATACAGTGAGACACTGATAACTACACAGTGAGACACTGATAACGGCAGACTTAGTCACTGAGAAATGCATAATGAGAGCCTTAAAACTACAGAGAGGCACTGATATCTGCACAGTGAGAAAGTGCAAATTGCAATGAAACAATGAATACTACACAGTGAGACAATGAATACTACACAGTGAGACACTGAAAACTACACAGTGAGACAATGAAAACTACACAGTGAGACACTGAAAGCGACACAGTGAGTCATTGAAAACTACACAGTGAGACTCAGAAAACTGCACAGTGAGACACTGAAAATGACTCAGTGAGACAATGTAAGTGACATAGTGAGACACTAAAAACTACACAGTGAGATACAGAAAACTACACAGTGACACTCTGAAAACTACACAGTGAGACTCTGAAAACTATATAGTGAGACACTGAAAACCAAACTGTTAGACACTGAAAACTACACAGTGAGACACTGAAAACTACACAGTGAAACAATGAAAACTACAAAGCGAGGAACTGAAAACTTCACACTGAGACAATGAAAACTACACAGTGATACACTGAAAATGACACAGTGAGACACTGAAAGCGACATAGTGAGACACTGAAAACCACACAGTGAGAAACTGAAAACTACACAGTGAGACATTGGGAACTACAATGTGAGAAACTAAAAAGAGCACAGCGAGACATTGGGACCTACACAGTGAGACACTGAAAACTACACAATGAGACAATGAAAACTATACAGTGAGACACTGATAACTACACAGTGAGACACTGAAAACTACACAGTGAGACACTGAAAACTACACAGTGAGACACTGATAACTACACAGTGAGCCACTGATAACAGCAGAGTGAGTCACTGAGAACTGCATAATGAGAAACTTAAAACTACAGAGAGGCACTGATAACTGCACAGTGAGAAAGTGCAAATTGCTGTGAAACAATGAAAACTACACAGTGAGTCACTGAAATCTACACAGTGAGACAATGAAAACTACACAGTGAGACACTGAAAACGACACAGTGAGACACTGAAAGCGACATAGTGAGACACTGAAAACTACACAGTGAGACACTGAAAACTACACAGTGAGACACTGAAAACTACACAGTGAGACACTGAAAACTACACAGTGAGACACTGATAACTACACAGTGAGACACTGATAACGGCAGAGTGAGTCACTGAGAACTGCATAATGAGACACTTAACACTACAGAGAGGCACTGATAACTGCACAGTGAGAAAGTGCAAATTGCTGTGAAACAATGAAAGCTACACAGTGAGACAATGAAAACTACAACGCGAGGTATTGAAAACAACAAAGTGAGACAGTGAAAAGTACAACGCGAGGAACCGAAAACTACACAGTGAGACACTGAAAACGACACAGTGAGACACTGATAGCGACCTATTGAGACACTGAAAACTACATAGTGAGACACAGAAAACTTCACAGTGACACACTGAAAACTGCACGGTGCGACGCTGACAATTACACAGTGAGACAATGAAAACTACAAAGCGATGTACTGAAAACTACACAGTGAGACACTGAAACTACACAGTGAGACACTGAAAACTGCACAGTGAGACACTGAAAAATACAAAATGAGACATTGGGAAATACACTGTGAGAGTCTGAAAAGTGCAAAGCAAGACATTGGGAACTAACCAGTGAGACACTGAAAACAACATAGTGAGATACTGAAAACTAGACAGTGAGACACTGATAAACACACAGTGAGACACTGATAACGGCAGAGTGAGTCACTGAGAAATGCATTAATGAGACACTTAAAACTATAGAGAGGCATTGATAACTGCACAGTGAGAAAGTGCAAATTGCAGTGAAACAATGAAAACTACACAATGAGACACAGAAAACGACACAGTGAGACAACGAAAACTACACAGTGAGACACTGAAAACGACTCAGTGTGACACTGAAAGTGAAATAGTGAGACACTGAAAACTACACAGTGAGACACAGAAAACTGCACAGTGAGACACTGAAAACAACTCAGTGAGACAATGTAAGTGACATAGTGAGACACTAAAAACTACACAGTGAGAAACAGAAAACTACACATTGAGACACTGAAAACAACACAGTGAGACACTAAAAACTACACAGTGAGAAATAGAAAACTACACATTGAGACACTGAAAACTACACAGTGAGACACTAAAAACTACATAGTGAGACGGTGAAATCTACTAAGCGAGGTCCTGAAAACTACACAATGAGACACTGAAACCTACACAGTGAAACACTGAAAACTACACAGTGAGACAATGAAAACTGTACAATGAGACATTGGGAACTACAATGTGAGAAACTAAAAAGTGCACAGCGAGACATTGGGACCTACACAGTGAGACACTGAAAACTACACAATGAGACAATGAAAACTATACAGTGAGACACTGATAACTACAAAGTGAGACACTGATAACGGCAGAGTGAGTCACTGAGAACTGCATAATGAGAAACTTAAAACTACAGAGAGGCACTGATAACTGCACAGTGAGAAGGTACAAATTGCTGTGAAACAATGAAAACTACAGAGTGAGACACTGAAAACGACTCAGTGTGACACTGAAAGCGAAATAGTGAGAAACTGAAAACAACACAGTGAGAAACAGAAAACTGCACAGTGAGACACTGAAAAAAACTCAGTGAGACAATGTAAGTGACATAGTGAGACACCTAAAACTACACAGTGACAAACTGAAAACTGCACGCTGAGACACTGAAAAGGACACAGTGAGACACTGAAAACTGCACAGTGAGACACTGAAAACTACACAGAAAAACAATGAAAACTAAAAAGCGAGGTACAGAAAACTTCACAGTGAGACAATGAAAACTGCACAGTGAGACACTGAAAACTACACAGTGAGACACTAAAAACTAAACAGTGAGACCATGAAATCTACAAAGCGAGGTCCTGAAAACTACACAATGAGACACTGAAAATACACAGTGAGACACTGAAAATTACTCAGTGAGACACTGATAACTACACTGTGAGACGCTGATAACGGCAGCGTGAGTCACTGAGAAATGCATAATGAGACACTTAAAACTACAGAGAGGCACTGATAAATGCACAGTGAGAAAGTGCAAATTGCAATGAAACAATGAATACTACAAAGTGAGACACTGAAAACTACACAGTGAGACAATGAAAACTACACAGTGAGACTCAAAACTGCACAGTGAGACACTGAAAATGACTCAGTGAGACTCTGTAAGTGACATGGTGAGACACTAAAAACTACACAGTGAGAAACAGAAAACTACAAAGTGACACTCTGAAAACTACACAGTGAGACACTGAAAACTATACAGTGAGACAGTAAAAACCAAACTGTGAGCCAATGAAAACTACAAAGCGAGGTACTGAAAAATAACAGTGAGACACTGAAAACTACACAGTGAGATACTGAAAACTACACAATGAGACAATGAAAACTATACAGTGAGACACTGATAACTACACAGTGAGCCACTGATAATGGCAGAGTGAGTCACTGAGAACTGCATAATGAGAAACTTAAAACTACAGAGAGGCACTGATAACTGCACAGTGAGAAAGTGCAAATTGCTGTGAAACAATGAAAACTACACAGTGAGTCACTGAAATCTACACAGTGAGACAATGAAAACTACACAGTGAGACACTGAAACTACACAGTGAGACACTGAAAACTGCACAGTGAGACACTGAAAAATACAAAATGAGAAATTGGGAAATACACTGTGAGAGTCTGAAAAGTGCAAAGCAAGACATTGGGAACTAACCAGTGTGACACTGAAAACAACACAGTGAGATACTGAAAATTACACAGTGAGACACTGATAAATGCACAGTGAGACACTCATAACGGCAGAGTGAGTCACTGAGAAATGCATAAATGAGACACTTAAAACTATAGAGAGGCATTGATAACTGCACAGTGAGAAAGTGCAAATTGCAGTGAAACAATGAAAACTACACAATGAGACACAGAAAACGACACAGTGAGACAATGAAAACTACACAGTGAGACACTGAAAACGACTCAGTGTGACACTGAAAGCGAAATAGTGAGACACTGAAAACTACACAGTGAGACACAGAAAACTGCACAGTGAGACACTGAAAACGACTCAGTGAGACAATGTAAGTGACATAGTGAGACACTAAAAACTACACAGTGAGAAACAGAAAACTACACAGTGACAAATTGAAAACTGCACGCTGAGACACTGAAAAGGACACAGTGAGACACTGAAAACTACACAGTGAGAGACTGAAAACTACACAGAAAAACAATGAAAACTACAAAGCGAGGTACTGAAAACTTCACAGTGAGACAATGAAAAGTACACAGTGAGACACTGAAAACAACACAGTGAGACACAGAAAGCGACATAGTGAGACACTGAAAACTACACAATGAGACACAGAAAACTACACAGTGACACACCGAAAACTGCACAGTGAGACACTGAAAACTACCCTGTGAGAAACAGAAAACTACACAGTGACAAACTGAAACCTGCACAGTGAGACACTGAAAACGACACAGTGAGACAGAAAAAACTACACTGTGAGAGAATGAAAACTACAAAGCGAGGTACTGAAAAGTACACAGTGAGAGACTGAAAACTACACAGTGAGAAACTGAAAATTTTACAGTGAAACAATGAAAACTACAAAGCGAGGTACTGAAAACTTCACAGTGAGACAATGAAAACTACACAGTGAGACACTGAAAACGACACAGTGAGACAAGGAAAACTACACAGTGAGACACTAAAAACTACACAGTGAGGCCATGAAATCTACAAAGCGAGGTACTGAAAAATACAATTTGACACACTGAAAACTGCACAGTGAGACATTGAAAACTACACAGTGAGACAATGAAAACTACACAGTGAGACAATGAAAACTACACAGTGAGACACGGAAACTACACAGTGAGAAACTGAAAACTGCACAGTGAGACACTGAAAAATACACAATGAGACATTGGGAACTACACTGTGAGAATCTGAAAAGTGTACAGCGAGACATTGGGAACTACCCAGTGAGACACTGAAAACTAAACAGTGAGACACAGAAAACTATACATTGAAACACTGATAACGGCAGAGCGAGTCACTGAGAAATGCATAATGAGACTCTTAAAACTACAGAGAGGCAATTTGACACACAGAAAACTACACAGTGAGACACTGAAAACTGCACAGTGAAACACTGAAAACTTCACAGTGCGACAATGAAAACTAAAAAGCGAGGTGCTGAAATCCTCACAGTGAGACACTGAAAACTACATAGTAAGAGACTGAAAACTACACAGTGAGACACTGAAACTACGCAGTGAGACACTGAAAACTACACAATGAGACATTGGGAACTACACTGTGAGACAATGAAATCTACAAATCGAGGTACTGAAAACTACACAGTGAGACACTGAAAACTTCACAGTGAGACAGAGAAAACTACAAAGCGATGTACTGAAAACTACACAGTGAGACACTGAAAACTTCACAGTGAGACAGAGAAAACTACAAAGCGATGTACTGAAAACTACACAGTGAGACACTGAAAACTACACAGGGAGACTCTGAAAACTACACAGTGAAACAATGAAAACTACGAAGCGAGTTACTGAAAACTTCACAGTTTGACAATGAAAAACTACACAGTGAGACACAGAAAACTACACAGTGACACACTGAAAACCACACAGTGAGACACTGAAAACTACACAGTGAGACAATGAAAACTACAAAGCGATGTATTGAAAACTACACAGGGAGACATGAAACTACACAGTGAGACACTGAAAACTGCACAGTGAGACACAGCAAACTACACAATGAGACATTGGGAACTACGCTGCGAGAGTCTGAAACGTGCAAAGCGAGACATTAGGAACTACCCAGTGAGACACTGAAAACTACACAGTGAGATACTGAAAACTATACAGTGAGACACTGATAACTACACAGTGAGACACTGATAACGGCAGACTTAGTCACTGAGAAATGCATAATGAGAGCCTTAAAACTACAGAGAGGCACTGATAACTGCACAGTGAGAAAGTGCAAATTGCAATGAAACAATGAATACTACACAGTGAGACAATGAATACTACACAGTGAGACACTGAAAACTACACAGTGAGACAATGAAAACTACACAGTGAGACACTGAAAGCGACACAGTGAGTCATTGAAAACTACACAGTGAGACTCAGAAAACTGCACAGTGAGGCACTGAAAATGACTCAGTGAGACAATGTAAGTGACATAGTGAGACACTAAAAACTACACAGTGAGAAACAGAAAACTACACAGTGACACTCTGAAAACTACACAGTGAGACTCTGAAAACTATATAGTGAGACACTGAAAACCAAACTGTTAGACACTGAAAACTACACAGTGAGACACTGAAAACTACACAGTGAAACAATGAAAACTACAAAGCGAGGAACTGAAAACTTCACATTGAGACAATGAAAACTACACAGTGATACACTGAAAATGACACAGTGAGACACTGAAAGCGACATAGTGAGACACTGAAAACCACACAGTGAGAAACTGAAAACTACACAGTGAGACATTGGGAACTACAATGTGAGAAACTAAAAAGAGCACAGCGAGACATTGGGACCTACACAGTGAGACACTGAAAACTACACAATGAGACAATGAAAACTATACAGTGAGACACTGATAACTACACAGTGAGACACTGAAAACTACAGTGAGACACTGAAAACTACACAGTGAGACACTGATAACTACACAGTGAGCCACTGATAATGGCAGAGTGAGTCACTGAGAACTGCATAATGAGAAACTTAAAACTACAGAGAGGCACTGATAACTGCACAGTGAGAAAGTGCAAATTGCTGTGAAACAATGAAAACTACACAGTGAGTCACTGAAAACTACACAGTGAGACAATGAAAACTACACAGTGAGACACTGAAAACGACACAGTGAGACACTGAAAGCGACATAGTGAGACACTGAAAACCACACAGGGAGACACTGAAAACTACACAGTGAGACACTGAAAACTGAAAAGTGAGAAACTGAAAACTGCACAGTGAGACACTGATAACTACACAGTGAGACACTGATAACGGCAGAGTGAGTCACTGAGAACTGCATAATGAGACACTTAACACTACAGAGAGGCACTGATAACTGCACAGTGAGAAAGTGCAAATTGCTGTGAAACAATGAAAGCTACACAGTGAGACAATGAAAACTACAACGCGAGGTATTGAAAACAACAAAGTGAGACAGTGAAAAGTACAACGCGAGGAACCGAAAACTACACAGTGAGACACTGAAAACGACACAGTGAGACACTGATAGCGACCTATTGAGACACTGAAAACTACATAGTGAGACACAGAAAACTTCACAGTGACACACTGAAAACTGCACGGTGCGACGCTGACAATTACACAGTGAGACAATGAAAACTACAAAGTGAGACACTGAAAAATACAAAATGAGACATTGGGAAATACACTGTGAGAGTCTGAAAAGTGCAAAGCAAGACATTGGGAACTAACCAGTGAGACACTGAAAACAACATAGTGAGATACTGAAAACTAGACAGTGAGACACTGATAAACACACAGTGAGACACTGATAACGGCAGAGTGAGTCACTGAGAAATGCATTAATGAGACACTTAAAACTATAGAGAGGCATTGATAACTGCACAGTGAGAAAGTGCAAATTGCAGTGAAACAATGAAAACTACACAATGAGACACAGAAAACGACACAGTGAGACAACGAAAACTACACAGTGAGACACTGAAAACGACTCAGTGTGACACTGAAAGTGAAATAGTGAGACACTGAAAACTACACAGTGAGACACAGAAAACTGCACAGTGAGACACTGAAAACAACTCAGTGAGACAATGTAAGTGACATAGTGAGACACTAAAAACTACACAGTGAGAAACAGAAAACTACACATTGAGACACTGAAAACAACACAGTGAGACACTAAAAACTACACAGAGAGAAATAGAAAACTACACATTGAGACACTGAAAACTACACAGTGAGACACTGAAACTACGCAGTGAGACACTGAAAACTACACAATGAGACATTGGGAACTACACTGTGAGACAATGAAATCTACAAATCGATGTACTGAAAACTACACAGTGAGACACTGAAAACTTCACAGTGAGACAGAGAAAACTACAAAGCGATGTACTGAAAACTACACAGTGAGACACTGAAAACTTCACAGTGAGACAGAGAAAACTACAAAGCGATGTACTGAAAACTACACAGTGAGACACTGAAAACTACGAAGCGAGTTACTGAAAACTTCACAGTTTGACAATGAAAAACTACACAGTGAGACACAGAAAACTACACAGTGACACACTGAAAACCACACAGTGAGACACTGAAAACTGAAAAGTGAGAAACTGAAAACTGCACAGTGAGACACTGATAACTACACAGTGAGACACTGATAACGGCAGAGTGAGTCACTGAGAACTGCATAATGAGACACTTAACACTACAGAGAGGCACTGATAACTGCACAGTGAGAAAGTGCAAATTGCTGTGAAACAATGAAAGCTACACAGTGAGACAATGAAAACTACAACGCGAGGTATTGAAAACAACAAAGTGAGACAGTGAAAAGTACAACGCGAGGAACCGAAAACTACACAGTGAGACACTGAAAACGACACAGTGAGACACTGATAGCGACCCATTGAGACACTGAAAACTACATAGTGAGACACAGAAAACTTCACAGTGACACACTGAAAACTGCACGGTGCGACGCTGACAATTACACAGTGAGACAATGAAAACTACAAAGTGAGACACTGAAAAATACAAAATGAGACATTGGGAAATACACTGTGAGAGTCTGAAAAGTGCAAAGCAAGACATTGGGAACTAACCAGTGAGACACTGAAAACAACATAGTGAGATACTGAAAACTAGACAGTGAGACACTGATAAACACACAGTGAGACACTGATAACGGCAGAGTGAGTCACTGAGAAATGCATTAATGAGACACTTAAAACTATAGAGAGGCATTGATAACTGCACAGTGAGAAAGTGCAAATTGCAGTGAAACAATGAAAACTACACAATGAGACACAGAAAACGACACAGTGAGACAACGAAAACTACACAGTGAGACACTGAAAACGACTCAGTGTGACACTGAAAGTGAAATAGTGAGACACTGAAAACTACACAGTGAGACACAGAAAACTGCACAGTGAGACACTGAAAACAACTCAGTGAGACAATGTAAGTGACATAGTGAGACACTAAAAACTACACAGTGAGAAACAGAAAACTACACATTGAGACACTGAAAACAACACAGTGAGACACTAAAAACTACACAGAGAGAAATGGAAAACTACACATTGAGACACTGAAAACTACACAGTGAGACACTGAAACTACGCAGTGAGACACTGAAAACTACACAATGAGACATTGGGAACTACACTGTGAGACAATGAAATCTACAAATCGATGTACTGAAAACTACACAGTGAGACACTGAAAACTTCACAGTGAGACAGAGAAAACTACAAAGCGATGTACTGAAAACTACACAGTGAGACACTGAAAACTTCACAGTGAGACAGAGAAAACTACAAAGCGATGTACTGAAAACTACACAGTGAGACACTGAAAACTACGAAGCGAGTTACTGAAAACTTCACAGTTTGACAATGAAAAACTACACAGTGAGACACAGAAAACTACACAGTGACACACTGAAAACCACACAGTGAGACACTGAAAACTACACAGTGAGACAATGAAAACTACAAAGCGATGTATTGAAAACTACACAGGGAGACATGAAACTACACAGTGAGACACTGAAAACTGCACAGTGAGACACAGCAAACTACACAATGAGACATTGGGAACTACGCTGCGAGAGTCTGAAACGTGCAAAGCGAGACATTAGGAACTACCCAGTGAGACACTGAAAACTACACAGTGAGATACTGAAAACTATACAGTGAGACACTGATAACTACACAGTGAGACACTGATAACGGCAGACTTAGTCACTGAGAAATGCATAATGAGAGCCTTAAAACTACAGAGAGGCACTGATAACTGCACAGTGAGAAAGTGCAAATTGCAATGAAACAATGAATACTACACAGTGAGACAATGAATACTACACAGTGAGACACTGAAAACTACACAGTGAGACAATGAAAACTACACAGTGAGACACTGAAAGCGACACAGTGAGTCATTGAAAACTACACAGTGAGACTCAGAAAACTGCACAGTGAGACACTGAAAATGACTCAGTGAGACAATGTAAGTGACATAGTGAGACACTAAAAACTACACAGTGAGAAACAGAAAACTACACAGTGACACTCTGAAAACTACACAGTGAGACTCTGAAAACTATATAGTGAGACACTGAAAACCAAACTGTTAGACACTGAAAACTACACAGTGAGACACTGAAAACTACACAGTGAAACAATGAAAACTACAAAGTGAGAAACTGAAAACTTCACACTGAGACAATGAAAACTACACAGTGATACACTGAAAATGACACAGTGAGACACTGAAAGCGACATAGTGAGACACTGAAAACCACACAGTGAGAAACTGAAAACTACACAGTGAGACATTGGGAACTACAATGTGAGAAACTAAAAAGAGCACAGCGAGACATTGGGACCTACACAGTGAGACACTGAAAACTACACAATGAGACAATGAAAACTATACAGTGAGACACTGATAACTACACAGTGAGACACTGAAAACTACAGTGAGACACTGAAAACTACACAGTGAGACACTGATAACTACACAGTGAGCCACTGATAATGGCAGAGTGAGTCACTGAGAACTGCATAATGAGAAACTTAAAACTACAGAGAGGCACTGATAACTGCACAGTGAGAAAGTGCAAATTGCTGTGAAACAATGAAAACTACACAGTGAGACACTGAAAACTACACAGTGAGACAATGAAAACGACAGTGAGACACTGAAAACGACACAGTGAGACACTGAAAGCGACATAGTGAGACACTGAAAACTACACAGTGAGACACTGAAAACTACACAGTGAGACAATGAAAACTATACAGTGAGACACTGAAAACTACACAGTGAGACACTGACAACGACACAGTGAGACACTGATAACGGCAGAGTGAGTCACTGAGAAATGCATAATGAGACACTTAAAACTACAGAGAGGCACTGATAACTGCACAGTGAGAAAGTGCAAATTGCAGTGAAACAATGAAAGCTACACAGTGAGACAATGAAAACTACAACGCGAGGTATTGAAAACAACAAAGTGAGACAGTGAAAAGTACAACGCGAGGAACCGAAAACTACACAGTGAGACACTGAAAACGACACAGTGAGACACTGATAGCGACCTATTGAGACACTGAAAACTACATAGTGAGACACAGAAAACTTCACAGTGACACACTGAAAACTGCACGGTGCGACGCTGACAATTACACAGTGAGACAATGAAAACTACAAAGTGAGACACTGAAAAATACAAAATGAGACATTGGGAAATACACTGTGAGAGTCTGAAAAGTGCAAAGCAAGACATTGGGAACTAACCAGTGAGACACTGAAAACAACATAGTGAGATACTGAAAACTAGACAGTGAGACACTGATAAACACACAGTGAGACACTGATAACGGCAGAGTGAGTCACTGAGAAATGCATTAATGAGACACTTAAAACTATAGAGAGGCATTGATAACTGCACAGTGAGAAAGTGCAAATTGCAGTGAAACAATGAAAACTACACAATGAGACACAGAAAACGACACAGTGAGACAACGAAAACTACACAGTGAGACACTGAAAACGACTCAGTGTGACACTGAAAGTGAAATAGTGAGACACTGAAAACTACACAGTGAGACACAGAAACCTGCACAGTGAGACACTGAAAACAACTCAGTGAGACAATGTAAGTGACATAGTGAGACACTAAAAACTACACAGTGAGAAACAGAAAACTACACATTGAGACACTGAAAACAACACAGTGAGACACTAAAAACTACACAGTGAGAAACAGAAAACTACACATTGAGACACTGAAAACTACACAGTGAGACACTAAAAACTACATAGTGAGACGGTGAAATCTACTAAGCGAGGTCCTGAAAACTACACAATGAGACACTGAAACCTACACAGTGAAACACTGAAAACTACACAGTGAGACAATGAAAACTATACAATGAGACATTGGGAACTACAATGTGAGAAACTAAAACGTGCACAGCGAGACATTGGGACCTACACAGTGAGACACTGAAAACTACACAATGAGACAATGAAAACTATACAGTGAGACACTGATAACTACACAGTGAGACACTGATAACGGCAGAGTGAGTCACTGAGAACTGCATAATGAGAAACTTAAAACTACAGAGAGGCACTGATAACTGCACAGTGAGAAGGTACAAATTGCTGTGAAACAATGAAAACTACAGAGTGAGACACTGAAAACGACTCAGTGTGACACTGAAAGCGAAATAGTGAGAAACTGAAAACAACACAGTGAGAAACAGAAAACTGCACAGTGAGACACTGAAAAAAACTCAGTGAGACAATGTAAGTGACATAGTGAGACACCTAAAACTACACAGTGACAAACTGAAAACTGCACGCTGAGACACTGAAAAGGACACAGTGAGACACTGAAAACTGCACAGTGAGACACTGAAAACTACACAGAAAAACAATGAAAACTAAAAAGCGAGGTACAGAAAACTTCACAGTGAGACAATGAAAACTGCACAGTGAGACACTGAAAACTACACAGTGAGACACTAAAAACTAAACAGTGAGACCATGAAATCTACAAAGCGAGGTCCTGAAAACTACACAATGAGACACTGAAAATACACAGTGAGACACTGAAAATTACTCAGTGAGACACTGATAACTACACTGTGAGACGCTGATAACGGCAGCGTGAGTCACTGAGAAATGCATAATGAGACACTTAAAACTACAGAGAGGCACTGATAAATGCACAGTGAGAAAGTGCAAATTGCAATGAAACAATGAATACTACAAAGTGAGACACTGAAAACTACACAGTGAGACAATGAAAACTACACAGTGAGACTCAAAACTGCACAGTGAGACACTGAAAATGACTCAGTGAGACTCTGTAAGTGACATGGTGAGACACTAAAAACTACACAGTGAGAAACAGAAAACTACAAAGTGACACTCTGAAAACTACACAGTGAGACACTGAAAACTATACAGTGAGACAGTAAAAACCAAACTGTGAGCCAATGAAAACTACAAAGCGAGGTACTGAAAAATAACAGTGAGACACTGAAAACTACACAGTGAGATACTGAAAACTACACAATGAGACAATGAAAACTATACAGTGAGACACTGATAACTACACAGTGAGCCACTGATAATGGCAGAGTGAGTCACTGAGAACTGCATAATGAGAAACTTAAAACTACAGAGAGGCACTGATAACTGCACAGTGAGAAAGTGCAAATTGCTGTGAAACAATGAAAACTACACAGTGAGTCACTGAAATCTACACAGTGAGACAATGAAAACTACACAGTGAGACACTGAAACTACACAGTGAGACACTGAAAACTGCACAGTGAGACACTGAAAAATACAAAATGAGAAATTGGGAAATACACTGTGAGAGTCTGAAAAGTGCAAAGCAAGACATTGGGAACTAACCAGTGTGACACTGAAAACAACACAGTGAGATACTGAAAATTACACAGTGAGACACTGATAAATGCACAGTGAGACACTGATAACGGCAGAGTGAGTCACTGAGAAATGCATTAATGAGACACTTAAAACTATAGAGAGGCATTGATAACTGCACAGTGAGAAAGTGCAAATTGCAGTGAAACAATGAAAACTACACAATGAGACACAGAAAACGACACAGTGAGACAATGAAAACTACACAGTGAGACACTGAAAACGACTCAGTGTGACACTGAAAGCGAAATAGTGAGACACTGAAAACTACACAGTGAGACACAGAAAACTGCACAGTGAGACACTGAAAACGACTCAGTGAGACAATGTAAGTGACATAGTGAGACACTAAAAACTACACAGTGAGAAACAGAAAACTACACAGTGACAAATTGAAAACTGCACGCTGAGACACTGAAAAGGACACAGTGAGACACTGAAAACTACACAGTGAGAGACTGAAAACTACACAGAAAAACAATGAAAACTACAAAGCGAGGTACTGAAAACTTCACAGTGAGACAATGAAAAGTACACAGTGAGACTCTGAAAACAACACAGTGAGACACAGAAAGCGACATAGTGAGACACAAAACTACACAATGAGACACAGAAAACTACACAGTGACACACCGAAAACTGCACAGTGAGACACTGAAAACTATCCTGTGAGAAACAGAAAACTACACAGTGACTAACTGAAACCTGCACAGTGAGACACTGAAAACGACACAGTGAGACAGAAAAAACTACACTGTGAGAGAATGAAAACTACAAAGCGAGGTACTGAAAAGTACACAGTGAGAGACTGAAAACTACACAGTGAGAAACTGAAAATTTTACAGTGAAACAATGAAAACTACAAAGCGAGGTACTGAAAACTTCACAGTGAGACAATGAAAACTACACAGTGAGACACTGAAAACGACACAGTGAGACAAGGAAAACTACACAGTGAGACACTAAAAACTACACAGTGAGGCCATGAAATCTACAAAGCGAGGTACTGAAAAATACAATTTGACACACTGAAAACTGCACAGTGAGACATTGAAAACTACACAGTGAGACAATGAAAACTGCACAGTGAGACATTGAAAACTACACAGTGAGACAATGAAAACTACACAGTGAGACAATGAAAACTACACAGTGAGACACGGAAACTACACAGTGAGAAACTGAAAACTGCACAGTGAGACACTGAAAACTACACAATGAGACATTGGGAACTACACTGTGAGAATCTGAAAAGTGCACAGCGAGACATTGGGAACTACCCAGTGAGACACTGAAAACTACACAGTGAGGCACTGATAACTACACAGTGAAACACTGATAACGGCAGAGTGAGTCACTGAGAAATGCATAATGAGACACTTAAAACTACAGAGAGGCAATTTGACACTCAGAAAACTACACAGTGAGACACTGAAAACTGCACAGTGAAACACTGAAAACTTCACAGTGCGACAATGAAAACTAAAAAGCGAGGTGCTGAAATCCTCACAGTGAGACACTGAAAACTACACAGTGAGACACTGAAACTACGCAGTGAGACACTGAAAACTACACAATGAGACATTGGGAACTACACTGTGAGACAATGAAATCTACAAATCGAGGTACTGAAAACTACACAGTGAGACACTGAAAACTTCACAGTGAGACAGAGAAAACTACAAAGCGATGTACTGAAAACTACACAGTGAGACACTGAAAACTTCACAGTGAGACAGAGAAAACTACAAAGCGATGTACTGAAAACTACACAGTGAGACACTGAAAACTACACAGTGAGACAGAGAAAACTACAAAGCGATGTACTGAAAACTACACAGTGAGACACTGAAAACTACACAGTGAGACTCTGAAAACTACACAGTGAAACAATGAAAACTACGAAGCGAGGTACTGAAAACTTCACAGTTTGACAATGAAAAACTACACAGTGAGACACAGAAAACTACACAGTGACACACTGAAAACTACACAGTGAGACAATGAAAACTACAAAGCGATGTATTGAAAACTACACAGTGAGACATGAAACTACACAGTGAGACACTGAAAACTGCACAGTGAGACACAGCAAACTACACAGTGAGACATTGGGAACTACGCTGAGAGAGTCTGAAACGTGTAAAGCGAGACATTAGGAACTACCCAGTGAGACACTGAAAACTACACAGTGAGATACTGAAAACTATACAGTGAGACACTGATAACTACACAGTGAGACACTGATAACGGCAGACTTAGTCACTGAGAAATGCATAATGAGAGCCTTAAAACTACAGAGAGGCACTGATAACTGCACAGTGAGAAAGTGCAAATTGCAATGAAACAATGAATACTACACAGTGAGACAATGAATACTACACAGTGAGACACTGAAAACTACACAGTGAGACAATGAAAACTACACAGTGAGACACTGAAAGCGACACAGTGAGTCATTGAAAACTACACAGTGAGACACTGAAAGCGACACAGTGAGTCATTGAAAACTACAGAGTGAGACAATGTAAGTGACATAGTGAGACACTAAAAACTACACAGTGAGAAACAGAAAACTACAAAGTGACACTCTGAAAACTACACAGTGAGACTCTGAAAACTATATAGTGAGACACTGAAAACCAAACTGTTAGACACTGAAAACTACACAGTGAGACACTGAAAACTACACAGTGAAACAATGAAAACTACAAAGCGAGGTACTGAAAACTTCACAGTGAGACAATGAAAACTACACAGTGAAACAATGAAAATGACACAGTGAGACACTGAAAGCGACATAGTGAGACACTGAAAACTACACAGTGAGACACAGAAAACTACACAGTGAGACACTGAAAACTGAAAAGTGAGAAACTGAAAACTGCACAGTGAGACACTGATAACGGCAGAGTGAGTAACTGAGAACTGCATAATAAGACACTTAAAACTACAGAGAGGACTGATAACTGCACAGTGAGAAAGTGCAAATTGCTGTGAAACAATGAAAACTACACAGTGAGACAATGAAAACTACAACGCGAGGTATTGAAAACAACAAAGTGAGACAGTGAAAAGTACAACGCGAGGAACCGAAAACTACACAGTGAGACACTGAAAACGACACAGTGAGACACTGATAGCGACCTATTGAGACACTGAAAACTACATAGTGAGACACAGAAAACTTCACAGTGACACACTGAAAACTGCACAGTGAGACGCTGACAATTACACAGTGAGACAATGAAAACTACAAAGCGATGTACTGAAAACTACACAGTGAGACACTGAAATCTACACATTGAGACACTGAAAACTACACAGTGAGACACTGAAATTACACAGTGAGACACTGAAAACCACACAGTGAGACACTGAAAACTACACAGTGAGATACTGATAACTACACAGTGAGACGCTGATAACGGCAGAGTGAGTCACTGAGACATGCATAATGAGAGACTTAAGACTACAGAGAGGCACTGATAACTGCACAGTGAGAAAGTGCAAATTGCAATGTAACAATGAATACTACACAGTGAGACACTGAAAACTACACAGTGAGACAATGAAAACTACATAGTGAGACTCAGAAAACTGCACAGTGAGACACTGAAAATGACTCAGTGAGACACTGTAAGTGACATAGTGAGACACAGAAAACTACACAGTGAGAAACAGAAAACTACAATGTGACACTCAAAACTACACAGTGAGACACTGAAAACTATACTGTGAGACAGTAAAAACCAAACTGTGAGACAATGAAAACTACAAAGCAAGGTACTGAAAAATAAGAGTGAGACACTGAAAACTGCACAGTGAGACACTGAAAACTACACAGTGAAACAATGAAAACTACAAAGCGAGGTACTGAAAATTTGTCAGTGAGACAATGAAATCTACACAGTGAGACACTGAAAATGACACAGTGAGACACTGAAAGCGACATAGTGAGACACTCAAAACTACACAATGAGACACAGAAAACTACACAGTGACACACTGAAAACTGCACAGTGAGACAGTGAAAACTACACAGTGAGATACTAAAAACTACACAGTGAGACGATGAAATCTACAAAGCGAGGTCCTGAAAACTACACAATGAGACACTGAAAACTACACAGTGAGACACTGAAAACTACACAGTGAGACACTGAAAACTGCACGCTGAGACACAAAACGACAAAGTGAGACAGTAAAAACCAAACTGTGAGACAAATAAAACTACAAAGCGATGTACTGAAAACTACACAGTGAGACACTGAAAATTACACCGAAAAACAATGAAAACTACAAAGCGAGGTACTGAAAACTTCACAGTGAGACAATGAAAACTACACAGTTAGACACTGAAAACTACACAGTGAGACTCAGAAAACTAGACAGTGACCCATAGAAAACTGCACAGAGACACTGAAAACTACACAGTGAGACACTGAAAATTACACCGAAAACCAATGAAAACTACAAAGCGATGTACTGAAAAATTCACAGTGAGACAATGAAAACTACACAGTTAGACACTGAAAACTACACAGTGAGACTCAGAAAACTAGACAGTGACCCATAGAAAACTGCACAGAGACACTGAAAACTGCACAGTGAGAACCTGAAAACTACACAGTGAGAAAATGAAAACTACAAAGTGAGGTACGTAAAACCACAGAGTGAGACACTGAAAACTACACAGTGAGATACTGATAACTACACAGGGAGACGCTGATAACGGCAGAGTGAGTCACTGAGAAATGCATAATGAGAGACTTAAAACTACAGAGAGGCACTGATAACTGCACAGTGAGAAAGTGCAAATTGCAATGTAACAATGAATACTACCCAGTGAGACACTGAAAACTACACAGTGAGACAATGAAAACTACACAGTGAGACTCAGAAAACGGCACAGTGAGACACTGAAAATGACTCAGTGAGACACTGTAAGTGACATAGTGAGACACAAAAAACTACACAGTAAGAAACAGAAAACTACAAAGTGACACTGAAACCTACACAGTGAGACACAGAAAACTACACTGTGAGACAGTAAAAACCAAACTGTGAGACAATGAAAACTACAAAGCGAGGTAATGAAAAATAACAGTAAGACACTGAAAACTACACAGTGAGACACTGAAAACTACACAGTGAAACAATGAAAACTACAAAGCGAGGTACTGAAAATTTGTCAGTGAGACAATGAAATCTACACAGTGAGACACTGAAAATGACACAGTGAGACACTGAAAGCGACATAGTAAGACACTCAAAACTACTCAATGAGACACAGAAAACTAAACAGTGACACACTGAAAACGGCACGGTGAGACACTGAAAACTACACAGTGAGATACTAAAAACTACACAGTGAGACGATGAAATCTACAAAGCGAGGTCCTGAAAACTACACAATGAGACAGTGAAAAATACACAGTGAGACACTGAAAACTACACAGTGAGACACTGAAAACTGCACAGTGAGACACTGAAAACTGCACAGTGAGACACTGAAAACTGCCCAGTGAGACAATGAAAACTAGGCAGTGAGAAATTGGGAACTACAAAAAGAAATTGAAAAGTGCACAGCGAGACATTGGGAACTACACAGTGAGACACTGAAAACTACACAGTGAGACAATGGAAACTATACAGTGAGACACTGATAAATACACAGTGAGACACTGATAACGGCAGAGTGAGTCACTGAGAATTGCATAATGAGACACTTAAAACTAAAAAGAGGCACTGATAACTGCACAGTGAGAAAGTGCAAATTGCAGTGAAACAAAGAAAACTACACAGTGAGACACTGAAAACTACGCAGTGAAACAATGAAAACTACAAAGCGAGGTACTGAAAATTTGTCAGTGAGACAATGAAATCTACACAGTGAGACACTGAAAATGACACAGTGAGACACTGAAAGCGACATAGTAAGACACTCAAAACTACTCAATGAGACACAGAAAACTAAACAGTGACACACTGAAAACGGCACGGTGAGACACTGAAAACTACACAGTGAGATACTAAAAACTACACAGTGAGACGATGAAATCTACAAAGCGAGGTCCTGAAAACTACACAATGAGACAGTGAAAAATACACAGTGAGACACTGAAAACTACACAGTGAGACACTGAAAACTGCACAGTGAGACACTGAAAACTGCACAGTGAGACACTGAAAACTGCCCAGTGAGACAATGAAAACTAGGCAGTGAGAAATTGGGAACTACAAAAAGAAATTGAAAAGTGCACAGCGAGACATTGGGAACTACACAGTGAGACACTGAAAACTACACAATGAGACAATGGAAACTATACAGTGAGACACGGAGAACTACTCAGTGAGACACTGATAACGGCAGAGTGAGTCACTGAGAAATGCATAATGAGACACTTAAAACTATAGAGAGGCACTGATAACTGCACAGTGAGAAAGTGCAAATTGCAATGTAACAATGAATACTACCCAGTGAGACACTGAAAACTACACAGTGACACAATGAAAACTACAAAGTGAGACTCAGAAAACTGCACAGTGAGACACTGAAAATGACTCAGTGAGACACTGTAAGTGACATAGTGAGACACATAAAACTGCACAGTAAGAAACAGAATACTACAAAGTGACACTGAAACCTACAAAGTGAGACACAGAAAACTATACTGTGAGACAGTAAAAACCAAACTGTGAGACAATGAAAACTACAAAGCGAGGTACTGAAAAATAACAGTGAGACACTGAAAACTACACAGTGAGACACTGAAATCTACACAGTGAAACAATGAAAACTAGAAAGCGAGGTACTGAAAATTTGTCAGTGAGACAATGAAATCTACACAGTGAGACACTGAAAATGACACAGTGAGACACTGAAAGCGACATAGTGAGACACTCAAAACTACACAATGAGACACAGAAAACTACACAGTGACACACTGAAAACTGCACAGTGAGACACTGAAAACTACACAGTGAGATACTAAAAACTACACAGTGAGACAATGAAATCTACAAAGCGAGGTCCTGAAAACTACACAATGAGACAGTGAAAAATACACAGTGAGACACTGAAAACTACACAGTGAGACACTGAAAACTGCACAGTGAGACACTGAAAACTGCACAGTGAGACACTGAAAACTGCACAGTGAGACACTGAAAACTAGACAGTGAGACATTGGGCACTACAATGTGAGAAACTGAAAAGTGCACAGCGAGACATTGGGAACTACACAGTGAGAGACTGAAAAATACACAATGAGACAATGAAAACTATACAGTGAGACACTGATAACTACACAGTGAGACACTGAAAACGACACAGCGAGTCACTAAAAACTACACAGTGAGACAATGAAAACTACAAAGCCAGGTACTGAAAACTACACAGTGAGACACAGAAAACTACACGGTGAGACACTGAAAACTATACAGTGAAACAATGAAAACTAGAAAGCGAGGTACTGAAAACTTCACAGTGAGACAATGAAAACTACACATTGAGACACTGATAATGACACAGTGAGAAACTGAAAGCGAGGTATTGAGAAACTGAAAACTACACAGCGAGACACAGAAAACTACACAGTGACACACGGAAAACTGCACAGTGCGAAACTGAAAACTGCACAGTGAGACATTAAAAACTACACAGTGAGAGCATGAAATATACAAAGAGAGGTTCCTAAAATTTCACAGTGAGGCAATGAAAACTACACAGTGAGACACTGAAAACTACACAGTGAGACACTGAAACTACACAGTGAGACACTGAAAACTACATAATGAGACATTGGGAACAACAATGTGAGAAACTGAAAAGTGCACAGACAGACATTGGGAACTACACAGTCAGTCACTGACAACTACACAATGAGACAATGAAAACTATACAGTGAGACACTGATAACTACACAGTGAGACACTGATAACGGCAGAGTGAGTCACTGAGAACTGCATAATGAGAAACTTAAAAATACAGAAAGGCACTGATAACTGCACAGTGAGAAAGTTCAAATTGCAGTGAAACAATGAAAACTACACAGGGAGACACTGAAATCTACACAGTGAGACAATGAAAACTACTCAGTGAGACACTGAAAACGACACAGTGAGACACTGAAAGCGACATAGTGAGACATTGAAAACCACACAGAAAGACAGTGAAAACTACACAGTGAGACACATAAAACTGCAAAGTGAGAAACTGAACACTACACAGTGAGACACTGATAAATACACAGTGAGACTCTAAAAACAACACAGTGAGACAATGAAAACTACAATGCGAGGTACTGAAAACTACACAGTGAGACACTGAAAACTAGACAGTGAGTCACTGAAAACTACACATTGAGACACAGAAAACTACACAGTGACACAGTGAAAACTGCACAGTGAGACACTGAAAATTACACAGTGAGACAATGAAAACTACAAAGCGAGGTACTGAAAACTACAGAGTGAGACACTGAAAACAACCCAGTGAGACAGTGAAAATTATACAGTGAGACACTGAAACTACCCAGTGAGACACTGAAAACTGCACAGTGAGACACTGAAAACTACACAGTGAGACATTGGGAACTATAATATGAGAGTCTGAAAAGTGCACAGCGAGACATTGGGAAATACCCAGTGATACACTGAAAAATGTACAGTGAGACACTGCAAACAATACAGTGAGATACTGATAACTAAACAGTGAGACACTGATAACGGCAGAGTGAGTCACTGAGAAATGCATAATGAGACACTTAAAACTACAGAGAGGCACTGATAACTGCACAGTGAGAAAGTGCAAATTGCAGCGAAACAATGAAAACTACACAGTGGGACACTGAAAACTACACAGTGAGACACTGAAAACGACACAGTGAGACAATGAAAACTACACAGTGAGACACTGAAAACTGCACAGTGAGACACTGAAAACTACACAATGAGACATTGGGTACTAAACTGTGAGAATCTGAAAAGTGCACAGCGAGACATTTGGAACTTCCCAGTGAGACACTGAAAAATATACAGTGAGACACTGAAAACTACACAGTGAGACACTGAAAACTACACAATGAGACATGGGGTACTACACTGTGAGAATCTGAAAAGTGCACAGCGAGACATTAGTAACTACCCAGTGAGACACGGAGAACTATACAGTGAGACACTGAAAACTACACAGTGAGACACAGAAATATGCACAGTGAGACACTGAAAACAACTCAGTGAGACAATGTAAGTGACATAGTGAGACACTAAAAACTACACAGTGAGAAACAGAAAACTACAAAGTGTCACACTGAAAGCTGCACGCTGAGACACTGAAAACGACACAGTGAGACACTGATAGCGACCTATTGAGACACTGAAAACTACATAGTGAGACACAGAAAACTTCACAGTGACACACTGAAAACTGCACGGTGCGACGCTGACAATTACACAGTGAGACAATGAAAACTACAAAGTGAGACACTGAAAAATACAAAATGAGACATTGGGAAATACACTGTGAGAGTCTGAAAAGTGCAAAGCAAGACATTGGGAACTAACCAGTGAGACACTGAAAACAACATAGTGAGATACTGAAAACTAGACAGTGAGACACTGATAAACACACAGTGAGACACTGATAACGGCAGAGTGAGTCACTGAGAAATGCATTAATGAGACACTTAAAACTATAGAGAGGCATTGATAACTGCACAGTGAGACAATGAAAACTACACAGTGAGACAATGAAAACTACAGAGTGAGACACGGAAACTACACAGTGAGAAACTGAAAACTGCACAGTGAGACAATGAAATCTACAAAGCGCAATGAGACACAGAAAACGACACAGTGAGACAACGAAAACTACACAGTGAGACACTGAAAACGACTCAGTGTGACACTGAAAGTGAAATAGTGAGACACTGAAAACTACACAGTGAGACACAGAAAACTGCACAGTGAGACACTGAAAACAACTCAGTGAGACAATGTAAGTGACATAGTGAGACACTAAAAACTACACAGTGAGAAACAGAAAACTACACATTGAGACACTGAAAACAACACAGTGAGACACTAAAAACTACACAGTGAGAAATAGAAAACTACACATTGAGACACTGAAAACTACACAGTGAGACACTAAAAACTACATAGTGAGACGGTGAAATCTACTAAGCGAGGTCCTGAAAACTACACAATGAGACACTGAAACCTACACAGTGAAACACTGAAAACTACACAGTGAGACAATGAAAACTGTACAATGAGACATTGGGAACTACAATGTGAGAAACTAAAAAGTGCACAGCGAGACATTGGGACCTACACAGTGAGACACTGAAAACTACACAATGAGACAATGAAAACTATACAGTGAGACACTGATAACTACACAGTGAGACACTGATAACGGCAGAGTGAGTCACTGAGAACTGCATAATGAGAAACTTAAAACTACAGAGAGGCACTGATAACTGCACAGTGAGAAGGTACAAATTGCTGTGAAACAATGAAAACTACAGAGTGAGACACTGAAAACGACTCAGTGTGACACTGAAAGCGAAATAGTGAGAAACTGAAAACAACACAGTGAGAAACAGAAAACTGCACAGTGAGACACTGAAAAAAACTCAGTGAGACAATGTAAGTGACATAGTGAGACACCTAAAACTACACAGTGACAAACTGAAAACTGCACGCTGAGACACTGAAAAGGACACAGTGAGACACTGAAAACTGCACAGTGAGACACTGAAAACTACACAGAAAAACAATGAAAACTAAAAAGCGAGGTACAGAAAACTTCACAGTGAGACAATGAAAACTGCACAGTGAGACACTGAAAACTACACAGTGAGACACTAAAAACTAAACAGTGAGACCATGAAATCTACAAAGCGAGGTCCTGAAAACTACACAATGAGACACTGAAAATACACAGTGAGACACTGAAAATTACTCAGTGAGACACTGATAACTACACTGTGAGACGCTGATAACGGCAGCGTGAGTCACTGAGAAATGCATAATGAGACACTTAAAACTACAGAGAGGCACTGATAAATGCACAGTGAGAAAGTGCAAATTGCAATGAAACAATGAATACTACAAAGTGAGACACTGAAAACTACACAGTGAGACAATGAAAACTACACAGTGAGACTCAAAACTGCACAGTGAGACACTGAAAATGACTCAGTGAGACTCTGTAAGTGACATGGTGAGACACTAAAAACTACACAGTGAGAAACAGAAAACTACAAAGTGACACTCTGAAAACTACACAGTGAGACACTGAAAACTATACAGTGAGACAGTAAAAACCAAACTGTGAGCCAATGAAAACTACAAAGCGAGGTACTGAAAAATAACAGTGAGACACTGAAAACTACACAGTGAGATACTGAAAACTACACAATGAGACAATGAAAACTATACAGTGAGACACTGATAACTACACAGTGAGCCACTGATAATGGCAGAGTGAGTCACTGAGAACTGCATAATGAGAAACTTAAAACTACAGAGAGGCACTGATA
This sequence comes from Carcharodon carcharias, assembly GCF_017639515.1. NCBI lineage: Eukaryota > Metazoa > Chordata > Chondrichthyes > Lamniformes > Lamnidae > Carcharodon > Carcharodon carcharias. Next base: position 34,471,978 of record NC_054482.1, on the reverse strand, counting down.
ACTGCACAGTGAGAAAGTGCAAATTGCTGTGAAACAATGAAAACTACACAGTGAGTCACTGAAATCTACACAGTGAGACAATGAAAACTACACAGTGAGACACTGAAACTACACAGTGAGACACTGAAAACTGCACAGTGAGACACTGAAAAATACAAAATGAGAAATTGGGAAATACACTGTGAGAGTCTGAAAAGTGCAAAGCAAGACATTGGGAACTAACCAGTGTGACACTGAAAACAACACAGTGAGATACTGAAAATTACACAGTGAGACACTGATAAATGCACAGTGAGACACTCATAACGGCAGAGTGAGTCACTGAGAAATGCATAAATGAGACACTTAAAACTATAGAGAGGCATTGATAACTGCACAGTGAGAAAGTGCAAATTGCAGTGAAACAATGAAAACTACACAATGAGACACAGAAAACGACACAGTGAGACAATGAAAACTACACAGTGAGACACTAAAAACTAAACAGTGAGACGATGAAATCTACAAAGCGAGGTCCTGAAAACTACACAATGAGACAGTGAAAAATACACAGTGAGACACTGAAAACTACACAGTGAGACACTGAAAACTGCACAGTGAGACACTGAAAACTCCACAGTGAGACACTGAAAACTGCCCAGTGAGACACTGAAAACTAGACAGTGAGACATTGGGCACTACAATGTGAGAAACTGAAAAGTGCACAGCGAGACATTGGGAACTACACAGTGAGACACTGAAAACTACACAATGAGACAATGAAAACTATCCAGTGAGACACTGATAACTACACAGTGAGACACTGAAAATGACACAGTGAGTCACTAAAAACTACACAGTGAGACAATGAAAACTACAAAGCCAGGTACTGAAAACTACACAGTGAGACACAGAAAACTACACGATGAGACACTGAAAACTATACAGTGAGAAACAGAAAACTACAAAGTGTCACACTGAAAGCTGCACACTGAGACACTGAAAACGACACAGTGAGACACTAAAAACCAAACTGCGATACAAATAAAACTACAAAGTGAGGTACTGAAAACTACACAGTGAGACACTGAAAACTACACAGTGAGACACTGAAAATTACACAGAAAAACAATGAAAACTACAAAGCGAGGTACTGAAAACTTCCAGTGAGACAATGAAAACTACACAGTGAGACACTGAAAACGACACAGTGACACACTGAAAGCGACATAGTGAGACACTGAAAACCACACAGTGAGACAGTGAAAACTACAAAGCGAGGTACTGAAAACTACACAGTGAGACAGTGAAAATTACTAAGCGAGGTTTGAAAACTACACAGTGAGAACATGAAAACTACACAGTGAGAACCTGAAAACTACATAATGAGACAATGAAAACTACCAAGTGAGGTACGGAAAACTACACAGTGAGACACTGAAAACTACACAGTGAGACACTGAAAACTACACAGTGAGACGATGAAATCTACAAAGCGAGGTCCTGTAAACTACACAATGAGACACTGAAAAATACACAGTGAGACACTGAAAACTACACAGTGAGACACTGAAAACTGCACAGTGAGACACTGAAAACTGCACAGCGAGACACTGAAAACTGCCCAGTGAGACACTGAAAACTAGACAGTGAGACATTGGGCACTACAATGTGAGAAACTGAAAAGTGCACAGCGAGACATTGGGAACTACACAGTGAGACACTGAAAACTACACAATGAGACAATGAAAACTATAAGTGAGACACTGATAACTACACAGTGAGACACTGAAAATGACACAGTGAGTCACTAAAAACTGCACAGTGAGACAATGAAAACTACAAAGCCAGGTACTGAAAACTACACAGTGAGACACAGAAAACTACACGGTGAGACACTGAAAAATATACAGTGAGAAACAGAAAACTACAAAGTGTCACACTGAAAGCTGCACGCTGAGACACTGAAAACGACACAGTGAGACACTAAAAACCAAACTGCGAGACAAATAAAACTACAAAGTGAGGTACTGAAAACTACACAGTGAGACACTGAAAACTACACAGTGAGACACTGAAAATTACACAGAAAAACAATGAAAACTACAAAGCGAGGTACTGAAAACTTCCACTGAGACAATGAAAACTACACAGTGAGACACTGAAAACGACACAGTGACACACTGAAAGCGACATAGTGAGACACTGAAAACCACACAGTGAGACAGTGAAAACTACAAAGCGAGGTACTGAAAACTACACAGTGAGACAGTGAAAATTACTAAGTGAGGTTTGAAAACTACACAGTGAGAACATGAAAACTACACAGTGAGAACCTGAAAACTACATAATGAGACAATGAAAACTACAAAGTGAGGTACGGAAAACTACACAGTGAGACAATGAAAACTACACAGTGAGACACTGAAAACTACACAGTGAGACGATGAAATCTACAAAGTGAGGTCCTGAAAACTACACAATGAGACACTGAAAAATACACAGTGAGACACTGAAAACTACACAGTGAGACACTGAAAACTGCACAGTGAGACACTGAAAACTGCACAGTGAGACACTGAAAACTGCCCAGTGAGACACTGAAAACTAGACAGTGAGACATTGGGCACTACAATGTGAGAAACTGAAAAGTGCACAGCGAGACATTGGGAACTACACAGTGAGACACTGAAAACTACACAATGAGACAATGAAAACTATACAGTGAGACACTGATAACTAAACAGTGAGACACTGAAAACGACACAGCGAGTCACTAAAAACTGCACAGTGAGACACTGAAAACTACACAATGAGACAATGAAAACTATACAGTGAGACACTGATAACTACACAGTGAGACACTGAAAATGACACAGTGAGTCACTAAAAACTACACAGTGAGACAATGAAAACTACAAAGCCAGGTACTGAAAACTACACAGTGAGACAATGAAAACTACACGGTGAGACACTGAAAACTATACAGTGAAACAATGAAAACTAGAAAGCGAGGTACTGAAAACTTCACAGTGAGACACTGATAATGACACAGTGAGAAACTGAAAGCGACGTATTGAGAAAAAGAAAACTACACAGCGAGACACAGAAAACTACACAGTGACACACGGAAAACTGCACAGTGAGACACTGAAAACTGCACAGTGAGACATTAAAAACTACACAGTGAGAGCATGAAATATACAAAGCGAGGTTCCTAAAATTTCACAGTGAGGCAATGAAAACTACACAGTGAGACACTGAAAACTACACAGTGAGACACTGAAACTACACAGTGAGACACTGAAAACTACACAATGAACAATTGGGAATTACAATGTGAGAAACTGAAAAGTGCACAGCCAGACATTGGGAACTACACAGTCAGTCACTGACAACTACACAATGAGACAATGAAAACTATACAGTGAGACACTGATAACTACACAGTGAGACACTGATAACGGCAGAGTGAGTCACTGAGAACTGCATAATGAGAAACTTAAAAATACAGAAAGGCACTGATAACTGCACAGTGAGAAAGTTCAAATTGCAGTGAAACAACGAAAACTACACAGTGAGACACTGAAATCTACACAGTGAGACAATGAAAACTACTCAGTGAGACACTGAAAACGACACAGTGAGACACTGAAAGCGACATAGTGAGACATTGAAAACCACACAGAAAGACAGTGAAAACTACACAGTGAGACACATAAAACTGCAAAGTGAGAAACTGAACACTACACAGTGAGACACTGATAAATACACAGTGAGACTCTAAAAACAACACAGTGAGACAATGAAAACTACAATGCGAGGTACTGAAAACTACACAGTGAGACACTGAAAACTAGACAGTGAGTCACTGAAAACTACAAATTGAGACACAGAAAACTACACAGTGACACAGTGAAAACTGCACAGTGAGACACTGAAAATTACACAGTGAGACAATGAAAACTACAAAGCGAGGTACTGAAAACTACAGAGTGAGACAATGAAAACTACCCAGTGAGACAATGAAAATTATACAGTGAGACACTGAAACTACACAGTGAGACACTGAAAACTGCACAGTGAGACACTGAAAACAACACAGTGAGACATTGGGAACTACAATATGAGAGTCTGAAAAGTGCACAGCGAGACATTGGGAAATAACCAGTGATAAACTGAAAAATGTACAGTGAGACACTGAAAACAATACAGTAAGATACTGATAACTAAACAGTGAGACACTGATCACGGCAGAGTGAGTCACTGAGAAATGCATAATGAGACACTTAAAACTACAGAGAGGCACTGATAACTGCACAGTGAGAAAGTGCAAATTGCAGTGAAACAATGAAAACTACACAGTGAGACACTGAAAACGGCAGATTGAGTCACTGAGAAATGCATAATGAGACACTTAAAAATACAGAGAGGCATTGATAACTGCACAGTGAGAAAGTGCAAATTGCAGTGAAACAATGAAAACTACACAGTGAGACAGTGAAAACTAAACAGTGAGACAATGAAAACTACATAGTGAGACACTGAAAATTACACAGAAAAACAATGAAAACTACAAAGCGAGGTACTGAAAACTTCACAGTGAGACAATAAAAAACTACACAGTGAAACATTGGGCACTACAATGTGAGAAACTGAAAAGTGCACAGTGAGACATTGGCAACTGCACAGTGAGACACTGACAACTACACAATGAGACAATGAAAACTATAAGTGAGACACTGATAACTACACAGTGAGACGCTGATAACGGCAAAGAGAGTCACTGAGAAATGCATAATGAGACACTTAAAACTATAGAGAGGCATTGATAACTGCACATTGAGAAAGTGCAAATTGCAGTGAAAAAATGAAACTACACAGTGAGACACTGAAAACTACACAGTGAGACAATCAAAACTACACAGTGAGTCACTGAAAAGGACACAGTGAGACACGGAAAGCGAAATAGTGAGACACAGAAAACTACACAGTGAGACACAGAAAATGCACAGTGAGACACTGAAAACTGCCCAGTGAGAAACAGAAAACTACAAAGTGACACACTGAAAACTACACGCTGAGACACAGAATACGACACAGTGACACACTAAAAACCAAACTGCGAGACAAATAAAACTACAAAGCGAGGTACCGAAAACCACACAGTGAGACATTGAAAAACTACACAGTGAGACACTGAAAATTACACAGAAAAACAATGAAAACTACAAAGCGAGGTACTGAAAACTTCACAGTGAGACAATGAAAACTACACAGTGAGACATTGGGCACTACAATGTGAGAAACTGAAAAGTGCACAGCGAGACATTGGCAACTACACAGTGAGACACTGACAACCACACAATGAGACAATGAAAACTATAAGTGAGACACTGATAACTACACAGTGAGACGCTGATAACGGCAAAGAGAGTCACTGAGAAATGCATAATGAGACACTTAAAACTATAGAGAGGCATTGATAACTGCACATTGAGAAAGTGCAAATTGCAGTGAAACAATGAAAACTACACAGTGAGACACTGAAAACTACAGAGTGAGACAATCAAAACTACACAGTGAGTCACTGAAAAGGACACAGTGAGACACGGAAAGCAAAATAGTGAGACACAGAAAACTACACAGTGAGACACAGAAAATGCACAGTGAGACACTGAAAACTGCCCAGTGAGAAACAGAAAACTACAAAGTGACACACTGAAAAACTACACGCTGAGACACAGAATACGACACAGTGACACACTAAAAACCAAACTGCGAGACAAATAAAACTACAAAGCGAGGGTACCGAAAACCACACAGTGAGACATTGAAAACTACACAGTGAGACACTGAAAATTACACAGAAAAACAATGAAAACTACAAAGCGAGGTACTGAAAACTTCACAGTGAGACAATGAAAACTACACAGTGAGACATTGGGCACTACAATGTGAGAAACTGAAAAGTGCACAGCGAGACATTGGCAACTACACAGTGAGACACTGACAACTACACAATGAGACAATGAAAACTATAAGTGAGACACTGATAACTACACAGTGAGACGCTGATAACGGCAAAGAGAGTCACTGAGAAATGCATAATGAGACACTTAAAACTATAGAGAGGCATTGATAACTGCACAGTGAGAAAGTGCAAATTGCAGTGAAACAATGAAAACTACACAGTGAGACACTGCAAACTACACAGTGAGACAATCAAAACTACACAGTGAGTCACTGAAAAGGACACAGTGAGACACGGAAAGCGAAATAGTGAGACACAGAAAACTACACAGTGAGACACAGAAAACTGCACAGTGAGACACTGAAAACTGCCCAGTGAGAAACAGAAAACTACAAAGTGACACACTGAAAACTGCATGCTGAGACACAGAATACGAAACAGTGACACACTAAAAACCAAACTGCGAGACAAATAAAACTACAAAGCGAGGTACCGAAAACTACACAGTGAGACACTGAAAACTGCACAGTGAGACACTGAAAACTGCCCAGTGAGACACTGAAAACTAGACAGTGAGACATTGGGCACTACAATGTGAGAAACTAAAAAGTGCACAGCGAGACATTGGGAACTACACAGTGAGACACTGAAAACTACAGAGTGAGACAATGAAAATTACACAGAAAAACAATGAAAACTTCAAAGCGAGGTACTGAAAACTTCAAAGTGAGACAATGAAAACTACACAGTGGGACACTGAAAACGACACAGTCAGACATAGAATGCGACAAAGTGAGACACTGAAAACTCCACAGTGAGACACAGAATACCACACAGTGAGACACTGAAAACTGCACAGTGAGACACTGAAAACTGCACAGTGAGACACTGAAAACGGCAGATTGAGTCACTGAGAAATGCATAATGAGACACTTAAAAATACAGAGAGGCATTGATAACTGCACAGTGAGAAAGTGCAAATTGCAGTGAAACAGTGAGAACTACACAGTGAGACACTGAAAACGGCAGATTGAGTCACTGAGAAAAGCATAATGAGACACTTAAAAATACAGAGAGGCATTGATAACTGCACAGTGAGAAAGTGCAAATTGCAGTGAAACAATGAAAACTACACAGTGAGACACTGAAAACTAAACAGTGAGACAATGAAAACTACATAGTGAGACACTGAAAATTACACAGAAAAACAATGAAAACTACAAAGCGAGGTACTGAAAACTTCACAGTGAGACAATAAAAACTACACAGTGAAACATTGGGCACTACAATGTGAGAAACTGAAAAGTGCACAGTGAGACATGGGCAACTGCACAGTGAGACACTGACAACTACACAATGAGACAATGAAAACTATAAGTGAGACACTGATAACTACACAGTGAGACGCTGATAACGGCAAAGAGAGTCACTGAGAAATGCATAATGAGACACTTAAAACTATAGAGAGGCATTGATAACTGCACATTGAGAAAGTGCAAATTGCAGTGAAACAATGAAAACTACACAGTGAGACACTGAAAACTACACAGTGAGACAATCAAAACTACACAGTGAGTCACTGAAAAGGACACAGTGAGACACGGAAAGCGAAATAGTGAGACACAGAAAACTACACAGTGAGACACAGAAATGCACAGTGAGACACTGAAAACTGCCCAGTGAGAAACAGAAAACTACAAAGTGACACACTGAAACTACACGCTGAGACACAGAATACGACACAGTGACACACTAAAACCAAACTGCGAGACAAATAAAACTACAAAGCGAGGTACCGAAAACCACACAGTGAGACATTGAAAACTACACAGTGAGACACTGAAAATTACACAGAAAAACAATGAAAACTACAAAGCGAGGTACTGAAAACTTCACAGTGAGACAATGAAAACTACACAGTGAGACATTGGGCACTACAATGTGAGAAACTGAAAAGTGCACAGCGAGACATTGGCAACTACACAGTGAGACACTGACAACCACACAATGAGACAATGAAAACTATAAGTGAGACACTGATAACTACACAGTGAGACGCTGATAACGGCAAAGAGAGTCACTGAGAAATGCATAATGAGACACTTAAAACTATAGAGAGGCATTGATAACTGCACATTGAGAAAGTGCAAATTGCAGTGAAACAATGAAAACTACACAGTGAGACACTGAAAAACTACACAGTGAGACAATCAAAACTACACAGTGAGTCACTGAAAAGGACACAGTGAGACACGGAAAGCAAAATAGTGAGACACAGAAAACTACACAGTGAGACACAGAAAATGCACAGTGAGACACTGAAAACTGCCCAGTGAGAAACAGAAAACTACAAAGTGACACACTGAAAACTACACGCTGAGACACAGAATACGACACAATGACACACTAAAAACCAAACTGCGAGACAAATAAAACTACAAAGCGATGGTACCGAAAACCACACAGTGAGACATTGAAAACTACACAGTGAGACACTGAAAATTACACAGAAAAACAATGAAAACTACAAAGCGAGGTACTGAAAACTTCACAGTGAGACAATGAAAACTACACAGTGAGACATTGGGCACTACAATGTGAGAAACTGTAAAGTGCACAGCGAGACATTGGCAACTACACAGTGAGACACTGACAACTACACAATGAGACAATGAAAACTATAAGTGAGACACTGATAACTACACAGTGAGACGCTGATAACGGCAAAGAGAGTCACTGAGAAATGCATAATGAGACACTTAAAACTATAGAGAGGCATTGATAACTGCACAGTGAGAAAGTGCAAATTGCAGTGAAACAATGAAAACTACACAGTGAGACACTGCAAACTACACAGTGAGACAATCAAAACTACACAGTGAGTCACTGAAAAGGACACAGTGAGACACGGAAAGCGAAATAGTGAGACACAGAAAACTACACAGTGAGACACAGAAAACTGCACAGTGAGACACTGAAAACTGCCCAGTGAGAAACAGAAAACTACAAAGTGACACACTGAAAACTGCACGCTGAGACACAGAATACGACACAGTGACACACTAAAACCAAACTGCGAGACAAATAAAACTACAAAGCGAGGTACCGAAAACTACACAGTGAGACACTGAAAACTACACAGTGAGACACTGAAAATTACACAGAAAAACAATGAAAACTACAAAGCGAGGTACTGAAAACTTCACAGTGAGACAATGAAAACTACACAGTGAGACACTGAAAATGACACTGTGACACACTGAAAGCGACATAGTGAGACACTGAAAACCACACAGTGAGACAGTGAAAACTACAAAGCGAGGTACTGAAAACTACACAGTGAGACAGTGAAAATTACAAAGCGAGGTTTGAAAACTACACAGTGAGAAACTGAAAACTACACAGTGAGAACCTGAAAACTACACAGTGAGACAACGGAAACTACAAAGTGAGACACTGATAACTACACAGTGAGACGCTGATAACGGCAGAGTGAGTCACTGAGAAATGCATAATGAGACAGTTAAAACTACAGAGAGGCACTGATAACCGCACAATGAGAAAGTGCAAATTGCAATGAAACAATGAATACTACACAGTGAGATACTGAAAATACACAGTGAGACAATGAAAACTACACAGTGAGACTCAGAAAACTGCACAGTGAGACACTGAAAATGTCTCAGTGAGACACTGTAAGTGACATAGTGAGCCACTAAAAACTACACAGTGAGAAACAGAAAACTACAAAGTGACACTTTGAAAACTACGCAAAGAGACACGTAAAACTATACAGAGAGACACTAAAAACCAAACTGTGAGACAATGAAAACTACAAAGCGAGATACTGAAAAATAACAGTGAGACACTGAAAACTACACAGTGAGACACTGAAAACTACACAGTGAAACAATGAAAACTACAAAGTGAGGTACTGAAAATTTGTCAGTGAGACAATGAAATCTACAAAGTGAGACACTGAAAATGACACAGTGAGACAGAGAAAACTACACAGTGACACACTGAAAACTGCACAGTGAGACACTGAAAACTACACAGTGAGAAACCAAAAACTACACAGCGAGAAGATGAAATCTACAAAGCGATGTCCTGAAAACTACACAATGAGACACTGAAAATTACACAGTGAGACACTGAAAACTACACAGTGAGACACTGAAACTACACAGTGAGACACTGAAACTACACAGTGAGACACTGAAAACTGCACAGTGAGACACTGAAAACTGCCCATTGAGACACTGAAAACTACACAGTGAGACACTGAATGTTACACAGAAAAACAATGAAAACTACAAAGCGAGGTACTGAAAACCTCACAGTGAGACAATGAAAACTACACAGTGAGACACTGAAAACTACACAGTGACACATTGAAAGCGACATAGTGAGACACTGAAAACCACACAGTGAGAAAGTGAAAACTACAAAACAAGGTTTGAAAACTACACAGTGAGAACCTGAAAACTACACAGTGAGAACCTGAAAACTACACAGTGAGACAATGAAAACTAAAAAGTGTGGTACGGAAAACTACGAAGTGAGACACTGAAAACTACACAGTGAGACACTGATAACTACACAGTGAGACAATGAAAACTAAAAAGTGAGGCACAGAAAACTACACAGTGACACACTGAAAACTGCACAGTGAGACACTAAAAACTACAGAGTGAGACCATGAAATCTACAAAGCGAGGTCCTGAAAAATACACAGTGAGACACTGAAACTACACAGTGAGACACTGAAAACTGCACAGTGAGACACTGAAAACTGCCCATTGAGACACTGAAAACTACACAGTGAGACACAGAAAACTACACAGAAAAACAATGAAAACTACAAAGCGAGGTTGTGAAAACTTCACATTGAGAAAATGAAAACTACACAGTGAGACACTGAAAACGACACAGAGAGACAATGAAAGCGACATAGTGAGACACTGAAAACCACACAGTGAGACAGTGAAAACTACAAAACAAGGTTTGAAAACTACACAGTGAGAACCTGAAAACTACACAGTGAGAACCTGAAAACTACACAGTGAGACAATGAAAACTAAAAAGTGAGGCACAGAAAACTACACAGTGACACACTAAAAACTGCACAGTCAGACACTAAAAACTACACAGTGAGACCATGAAATCTACAAAGCGAGGTCCTGAAAAATACATAATGAGACACTGAAAACTACACAGTGAGACACTGAAAAATGCACAGTGAGGACACTGAAAACTGCCAGTGCGACACTGAAAACTACACAGTGAGACATTGGGCAGAAAGTGCAAATTGCAATGAAACAATGAAAACTACACAGTGAGAAACTGAAAACTAAACAGTGAGGCAATGAAAACTACACAGTGAGACACTGAAAATGACACAGTGAGACACTGAAAGCGAAATAGTGAGACACTGAAAACTACAGAGTGAGACACAGAAAACTGCACAGTGTGACACTGAAAACGACACAATGAGACACAGAAAGCGACAAAGTGAGACACTGAAAACTACACATTGAGACACAGAAAAATACACAGTGAGAAAATGAAAACTGCACAGTGAGACACTGAAAACTACACAGTGAGACACAGAAAACTACACAGTGAGACCATGAACTCTACGAAGCGAGGTCCTGAAAACTACACAATGAGACACTGAAAACTACACAGTGAGACACTGAAAACTACACAGTGAGACACTGAAAACTATACAGTGAGACACTGATAACGGGAGAGTGAGTCACTGAGAAATGCATAATGATACACTTAAAATTAAAGAGAGACATTGATAACTGCACAGTGAGAAAGTGCAAATTGCAGTGAAACAATGAAAACTACCCAGTGAGAGAATGAAAACTACACACTGAGACAATGAAAGCTAAACAGTGAGACACTGAAAACGACAAAGTGAGACACTGATAGCGACATAGTGAGACACTTAAAACTACACAGTGAGACTATGAAAACTGCACAGTGAGACACTGAAAACTACACAGTGCGACAATGAAAACTAAAAAGCAAGGTACTGAAAACTACACAGTGAGACACTGAAAACTACAAAGTGCGAGAATGAAAACTAAAAAGCGAGGTACTGAAAACTACACAGTGAGACACTGAAAACTACACAGTGAGACACTGAAAACTACACAGTGAGACACTGAAACTACACAGTGAGACACTGAAAACTGCACAGTGAGACACTGAAATCTACAAAATGAGACATTGGGAACTACACTGTGAGACAACGCAAACTACAAATCGAGGTACTGAAAACTACACAGTGAGACACTGAAAACTACACAGCGAGAAAATGAAAACTACAAAGCTAGGTACTGAAAACTACACAGTGAGACACTGAAAACTGCACAGTGAGATTCTGAAAACTAGACAGTGAAATATTTTGAAAAGTACAAAGCGAGGTACTGAAAACTTCACAGTTTGACAATGAAAAACTACACAGTGAGACACTGAAAACGATACAGTGAGACACTGATAGCGACATAGTGAGACACTGAAAACTACACAGTGAAACACAGAAAACCACACAGAGACACACTGATAATCACACAGTGAGAAAATGAAACTACACAGTGAGACAATGAAAACTACAAAGCAATGTACTGAAAACTACAGTGAGACACTGAAACTACACAGTGAGACACTGAAAACTGCACAGTGAGATACTGAAAACTACACAATGAGACATTGGGAACTACACTGTGAGAGTCTGAAAAGTGCAAAGCGAGACATTGAGAACTACCAAGTGAGACACTGAAAACTACACAGTGAGACACTGAAAACGATACAGTGGGACACTGATAACTACACAGTGAGACACTGATAATGGCAGAGTGAGTCACTGAGAAATGCATAATGAGACACTTAAAACTAAAGAGAGGCACTGATAACTGCATAGTGAGAAAGTGCAAATTGCAGTGAAACAATGAAAACTACACAGTGAGACACTGAAAAATGCACAGTGAGACACTGAAAACTGCCCAGTGCGACACTGAAAACTACACAGTGAGACATTGGGCACTACAATGTGAGAAACTGAAAAGTGCACAGCGAGACATTGGGAACTACACAGTGAGACACTGAGAACTACACAATGAGACAATGGAAACTATACAGTGAGACACGGAGAACTACTCAGTGAGACGCTGATAACGGCAGAGTGAGTCACTGAGAAATGCATAATGAGACACTTAAAACTATAGAGACGCATTGATAACTGCACAGTGAGAAAGTGCAAATTGCAATGAAACAATGAAAACTACACAGTGAGAAACTGAAAACTACACAGTGAGGCAATGAAAACTACTCAATGAGACACTGAAAATGACACAGTGAGACACTGAAAGCGAAATAGTGAGACACTGAAAACTACAGAGTGAGACACAGAAAACTGCACAGTGGGACACTGAAAACGACACAGTGAGACACAGAAAGCGACAAAGTGAGACACTGAAAACTACATAGTGAGAAACAGAAAACTACACATTGACACACTGAAAACTGCACAGTGAGACACTGAAAACTACACAGTGAGACACAGAAAACTACACAGTGAGACCATGAACTCTACAAAGAGAGGTCCTGAAAACTACACAATGAGACACTGAAAACTACACAGTGAGACACTGAAAACGACACAGTGAGACACTGAAAGCGACACAGTGAGACACTGAAAACTACACAGTGAGACTCAGAAAACTGCACAGTGAGACACTGAAAATGACTCAGTGAGACACAGTAAGTGACATAGTGAGACACTAAAAATTACACAGTGAGAAACAGAAAACTACAAAATGACACACTGAAAACTGCACGCTGAGACACAAAACGACACAGTGAGACACTAAAAACCAACTGTGAGACAAATAAAACTACAAAGCGAGGTACTGAAAACTACACAGTGAGACACTGAAAACTACACAGTGAGACACTGAAAATTACACAGAAAAACAATGAAAACTACAAAGCGAGGTACTGAATACTTCACAGTGAGACAATGAAAACTACACAGTTAGACACTGAAAACTGCACAGTGAGACACTGAAAACTGCACAGTGAGAACCTGAAAACTACACAGTGAGAAAATGAAAACTACAAAGTGAGGTACGTAAAACCACACAGTGAGACACTGAAAACTACACAGTGAGACGATGATAACGGCAGAGTGAGTCACTGAGAAATGCATAATGAGAGACTTAAAACTACAGAGAGGCACTGATAACTGCACAGTGAGAAAGTGCAAATTGCAATGTAACAATGAATACTACACAGTGAGACACTGAAAACTACACAGTGAGACACTGAAAACTACACAGTGAGACTCAGAAAACTGCACAGTGAGACACTGAAAATGACTCAGTGAGACACTGTAAGTGACATAGTGAGACACTAAAAACTACACAGTGAGAAACAGAAAACTACAAAGTGACACTGAAAACTACACAGTGAGACACCGAAAAATATACTGTGAGACAGTAAAAACCAAACTGTGAGACAGTGAAAACTACAAAGCGAGGTACTGAAAAATAACAGTGAGACAACGAAAACTACACAGTGAGACACTGAAAACTACACAGTGAAAAAATGAAAACTACAAAGCGAGGTACTGAAAATTTCACAGTGAGACAATGAAATCTACACAGTGAGACACTGAAAATGACACAGTGAGACACTGAAAGCGACATAGTGAGACACTCAAAACTACACAATGAGACACTGAAAACTACACAGTGAGACACTGAAAACTACACAGTGAGACACTGAAAACTATACAGTGAGACACTGATAACGGGAGAGTGTGTCACTGAGAAATGCATAATGAGACACTTAAAATTAAAGAGAGACATTGATAACTGCACAGTGAGAAAGTGCAAATTGCAGTGAAACAATGAAAACTAGCCAGTGAGAGAATGAAAACTACACACTGAGACAATGAAAGCTAAACAGTGAGACACTGAAAACGACAAAGTGAGACACTGATAGCGACATAGAGAGACACTGAAAACTACACAGTGAGACACTGAAAACTGCACAGTGAGACACTGAAAACTACACAGTGCGACAATGAAAACTAAAAAGTGAGGTACTGAAAACTACACAGTGAGACACTGAAAACTACACAGTGAGACAATGAAAACTAAAAAGCGAGGTACTGAAATCTACACAGTGAGACACTGAAAACTACACAGTGAGACACTGAAACTACACAGTGAGACACTGAAAACTGCACAGTGAGACACTGAAATCTAAAAAATGAGACATTGGGAACTAAACTGTGAGACAACGCAAACTACAAATCGAGGTACTGAAAACTACACAGTGAGACACTGAAACTACACAGCGAGAAAATAAAAACTACAAAGCTAGGTACTGAAAACTACACAGTGAGACACTGAAAACTGCACAGTGAGATTCTGAAAACTAGACAGTGAAATATATTGAAAAGTACAAAGCGAGGTACTGAAAACTTCACAGTTTGACAATGAAAAACTACACAGTGAGACACTGAAAACGATACAGTGAGACACTGATAGCGACATAGTGAGACACTGAAAACTACACAGTGAAAAACAGAAAACTACACAGAGACACACTGATAACCACACAGTGAGAAAATGAAACTACACAGTGAGACAATGAAAACTACAAAGCAATGTACTGAAAACTACAGTGAGACACTGAAACTACACAGTGAGACACTGAAAACTGCACAGTGAGATACTGAAAACTACACAATGAGACATTGGGAACTACACTGTGAGAGTCTGAAAAGTGCAAAGCGAGACATTGGGAACTACCCAGTGAGACACTGAAAACTACACAGTGAGACACTGAAAACTAAACAGTGAGACACTGATAACTACACAGTGAGACACTGATAACGGCAGAGTGAGTCACTGAGAAATGCATAATGAGACACTTAAAACTAAGGAGAGGCACTGATAACTGCACAGAGAGAAAGTGCAAATTGCAGTGAAACAATGAAAACTACACAGTGAGACACTGAAAACTACACAGTGACACAATGAAAACTACACAGTGAGACACTGAAAACGACACAGTGAGACACTGAAAGCGACACAGTGAGACACTGAAAACTACACAGTGAGACTCAGAAAACTGCACAGTGAGACACTGAAAATGACTCAGTGAGACACAGTAAGTGACATAGTGAGACACTAAAAATTACACAGTGAGAAACAGAAAACTACAAAATGACACACTGAAAACTGCACGCTGAGACACAAAACGACACAGTGAGACACTAAAAACCAACTGTGAGACAAATAAAACTACAAAGCGAGGTACTGAAAACTACACAGTGAGACACTAAAAACTACACAGTGAGACAATGAAAACTACACAGTGAGACTCAGAAAACTGCACAGTGAGTCACTGAAAATGACTCAGTGAGACACTGTAAGTGACATAGTGAGACACTAAAAACTACACAGTGAGAAACAGAAAACTACAAAGTGACACTGAAAACTACAAAGTGAGACACCGAAAAATATACTGTGAGACAGTAAAAACCAAACTGTGAGACAGTGAAAACTACAAAGCGAGGTACTGAAAAATAACAGTGAGACACTAAAAACTACACAGTGAGACACTGAAAACTACACAGTGAAAAAATGAAAACTACAAAGCGAGGTACTGAAAATTTCACAGTGAGACAATGAAATCTACACAGTGAGACACTGAAAATGACACAGTGAGACACTGAAAGCGACATAGTGAGACACTCAAAACTACACAATGAGACATAGAAAACTACACAGTGACACACTGAAAACTGCACAGTGAGACACTGAAAACTACACAGTGAGATACTAAAAACTACACAGTGAGACGATGAAATCTACAAAGCGAGATCCTGAAAACTACACAATGAGACACTGAAAAATACACAGTGAGGCACTGAAAACTACACAGTGAGACACTGAAAACTGCACAGTGAGACACTGAAAACTGCCCAGTGAGACACTGAAAACTAGACAGTGAGACATTGGGCACTACAATGTGAGAAACTAAAAAGTGCACAGCGAGACATTGGGAACTACACAGTGAGACACTGAAAACTACAGAGTGAGACAATGAAAATTACACAGAAAAACAATGAAAACTTCAAAGCGAGGTCCTGAAAACTTCACAGTGAGACAATGAAAACTACACAGTGGGACACTGAAAACGACACAGTCAGACATAGAATGCGACAAAGTGAGACACTGAAAACTCCACAGTGAGACACAGAATACCACACAGTGAGACACTGAAAACTGCACAGTGAGACACTGAAAACTGCACAGTGAGACACTGAAAACGGCAGATTGAGTCACTGAGAAATGCATAATGAGACACTTAAAAATACAGAGAGGCATTGATAACTGCACAGTGAGAAAGTGCAAATTGCAGTGAAACAATGAAAACTACACAGTGAGACACTGAAAACGGCAGATTGAGTCACTGAGAAATGCATAATGAGACACTTAAAAATACAGAGAGGCATTGATAACTGCACAGTGAGAAAGTGCAAATTGCAGTGAAACAATGAAAACTACACAGTGAGACACTGAAAACTAAACAGTGAGACAATGAAAACTACATAGTGAGACACTGAAAATTACACAGAAAAACAATGAAAACTACAAAGCGAGGTACTGAAAACTTCACAGTGAGACAATAAAAACTACACAGTGAGACATTGGGCACTACAATGTGAGAAACTGAAAAGTGCACAGTGAGACATTGGCAACTGCACAGTGAGACACTGACAACTACACAATGAGACAATGAAAACTATAAGTGAGACACTGATAACTACACAGTGAGACGCTGATAACGGCAAAGAGAGTCACTGAGAAATGCATAATGAGACACTTAAAACTATAGAGAGGAATTGATAACTGCACATTGAGAAAGTGCAAATTGCAGTGAAACAATGAAAACTACACAGTGAGACACTGAAAACTACACAGTGAGACAATCAAAACTACACAGTGAGTCACTGAAAAGGACACAGTGAGACACGGAAAGCGAAATAGTGAGACACAGAAAACTACACAGTGAGACACAGAAAATGCACAGTGAGACACTGAAAACGGCCCAGTGAGAAACAGAAAACTACAAAGTGACACACTGAAAACTACACGCTGAGACACAGAATACGACACAGTGACACACTAAAAACCAAACTGCGAGACAAATAAAACTACAAAGCGAGGTACCGAAAACCACACAGTGAGACATTGAAAACTACACAGTGAGACACTGAAAATTACACAGAAAAACAATGAAAACTACAAAGTGAGGTACTGAAAACTTCACAGTGAGACAATGAAAACTACACAGTGAGACATTGGGCACTACAATGTGAGAAACTGAAAAGTGCACAGCGAGACATTGGCAACTACACAGTGAGACACTGACAACCACACAATGAGACAATGAAAACTATAAGTGAGACACTGATAACTACACAGTGAGACGCTGATAACGGCAAAGAGAGTCACTGAGAAATGCATAATGAGACACTTAAAACTATAGAGAGGCATTGATAACTGCACATTGAGAAAGTGCAAATTGCAGTGAAACAATGAAAACTACACAGTGAGACACTGAAAACTACACAGTGAGACAATCAAAACTACACAGTGAGTCACTGAAAAGGACACAGTGAGACACGGAAAGCAAAATAGTGAGACACAGAAAACTACACAGTGAGACACAGAAAATGCACAGTGAGACACTGAAAACTGCCCAGTGAGAAACAGAAAACTACAAAGTGACACACTGAAAACTACACGCTGAGACGCAGAATACGACACAGTGACACACTAAAAACCAAACTGCGAGACAAATAAAACTACAAAGCGAGGTACCGAAAACCACACAGTGAGACATTGAAAACTACACAGTGAGACACTGAAAATTACACAGAAAAACAATGAAAACTACAAAGCGAGGTACTGAAAACTTCACAGTGAGACAATGAAAACTACACAGTGAGACATTGGGCACTACAATGTGAGAAACTGAAAAGTGCACAGCGAGACATTGGCAACTACACAGTGAGACACTGACAACTACACAATGAGACAATGAAAACTATAAGTGAGACACTGATAACTACACAGTGAGACGCTGATAACGGCAAAGAGAGTCACTGAGAAATCCATAATGAGACACTTAAAACTATAGAGAGGCATTGATAACTGCACAGTGAGAAAGTGCAAATTGCAGTGAAACAATGAAAACTACACAGTGAGACACTGCAAACTACACAGTGAGACAATCAAAACTACACAGTGAGTCACTGAAAAGGACACAGTGAGACACGGAAAGCGAAATAGTGAGACACAGAAAACTACACAGTGAGACACAGAAAACTGCACAGTGAGACACTGAAAACTGCCCAGTGAGAAACAGAAAACTACAAAGTGACACACTGAATACTGCATGCTGAGACACAGAATACGACACAGTGACACACTAAAAACCAAACTGCGAGACAAATAAAACTACAAAGCGAGGTACCGAAAACTACACAGTGAGACACTGAAAACTACACGGTAAGACACTGAAAATTACACAGAAAAACAATGAAAACTACAAAGCGAGGTACTGAAAACTTCACAGTGAGACAATGAAAACTACACAGTGAGACACTGAAAATGACACTGTGACACACTGAAAGCGACATAGTGAGACACTGAAAACCACACAGTGAGACAGTGAAAACTACAAAGCGAGGTACTGAAAACTACACAGTGAGAACCTGAAAACTACACAGTGAGAACCTGAAAACTACACAGTGAGACAATGAAAACTAAAAAGTGAGGTACGGAAACTACACAGTGAGACACTGATAACTACACAGTGAGACAATGAAAACTACACAATGAGACAATGAAAACTATACAGTGAGACACTGATAACTACACAGTGAGACACTGAAAATGACACAGTGAGTCACTAAAAACTACACAGTGAGACACTGAAATTACACAGAAAAACAATGAAAACTACGAAGCGAGGTACTGAAAACTACACACTGAGACACTGTAAAGTAACAGTGGGACACTGAAAACTACACAGTGAGACATTGAAACTACACAGCGAGACACTGAAAACTCCACAGTGAGACACAGAATACCACACAGTGAGACACTGAAAACTGCACAGTGAGACACTGAAAACTGCACAGTGAGACACTGAAAACGGCAGATTGAGTCACTGAGAAATGCATAATGAGACACTTAAAAATACTGAGAGGCATTGATAACTGCACAGTGAGAAAGTGCAAATTGCAGTGAAACAATGAAAACTACACAGTGAGACACTGAAAACTACACAGTGAGACAATCAAAACTACACAGTGAGTCACTGAAAAGGACACAGTGAGACACGGAAAGCGAAATAGTGAGACACAGAAAACTACACAGTGAGACACAGAAAATGCACAGTGAGACACTGAAAACTGCCCAGTGAGGAAACAGAAAACTACAAAGTGACACACTGAAAACTACACGCTGAGACACAGAATACGACACAGTGACACACTAAAAACCAAACTGCGAGACAAATAAAACTACAAAGCGAGGTACCGAAAACCACACAGTGAGACATTGAAAACTACACAGTGAGACACTGAAAATTACACAGAAAAACAATGAAAACTACAAAGCGAGGTACTGAAAACTTCACAGTGAGACAATGAAAACTACACAGTGAGACATTGGGCACTACAATGTGAGAAACTGAAAAGTGCACAGCGAGACATTGGCAACTACACAGTGAGACACTGACAACTACACAATGAGACAATGAAAACTATAAGTGAGACACTGATAACTACACAGTGAGACGCTGATAACGGCAAAGAGAGTCACTGAGAAATGCATAATGAGACACTTAAAACTATAGAGAGGAATTGATAACTGCACATTGAGAAAGTGCAAATTGCAGTGAAACAATGAAAACTACACAGTGAGACACTGAAAACTACACAGTGAGACAATCAAAACTACACAGTGAGTCACTGAAAAGGACACAGTGAGACACGGAAAGCGAAATAGTGAGACACAGAAAACTACACAGTGAGACACAGAAAATGCACAGTGAGACACTGAAAACGGCCCAGTGAGAAACAGAAAACTACAAAGTGACACACTGAAAACTACACGCTGAGACACAGAATACGACACAGTGACACACTAAAAACCAAACTGCGAGACAAATAAAACTACAAAGCGAGGTACCGAAAACCACACAGTGAGACATTGAAAACTACACAGTGAGACACTGAAAATTACACAGAAAAACAATGAAAACTACAAAGTGAGGTACTGAAAACTTCACAGTGAGACAATGAAAACTACACAGTGAGACATTGGGCACTACAATGTGAGAAACTGAAAAGTGCACAGCGAGACATTGGCAACTACACAGTGAGACACTGACAACCACACAATGAGACAATGAAAACTATAAGTGAGACACTGATAACTACACAGTGAGACGCTGATAACGGCAAAGAGAGTCACTGAGAAATCCATAATGAGACACTTAAAACTATAGAGAGGCATTGATAACTGCACATTGAGAAAGTGCAAATTGCAGTGAAACAATGAAAACTACACAGTGAGACACTGAAAACTACACAGTGAGACAATCAAAACTACACAGTGAGTCACTGAAAAGGACACAGTGAGACACGGAAAGCAAAATAGTGAGACACAGAAAACTACACAGTGAGACACAGAAAATGCACAGTGAGACACTGAAAACTGCCCAGTGAGAAACAGAAAACTACAAAGTGACACACTGAAAACTACAACGCTGAGACGCAGAATACGACACAGTGACACACTAAAAACCAAACTGCGAGACAAATAAAACTACAAAGCGAGGTACCGAAAACCACACAGTGAGACATTGAAAACTACACAGTGAGACACTGAAAATTACACAGAAAAACAATGAAAACTACAAAGCGAGGTACTGAAAACTTCACAGTGAGACAATGAAAACTACACAGTGAGACATTGGGCACTACAATGTGAGAAACTGAAAAGTGCACAGCGAGACATTGGCAACTACACAGTGAGACACTGACAACTACACAATGAGACAATGAAAACTATAAGTGAGACACTGATAACTACACAGTGAGACGCTGATAACGGCAAAGAGAGTCACTGAGAAATCCATAATGAGACACTTAAAACTATAGAGAGGCATTGATAACTGCACAGTGAGAAAGTGCAAATTGCAGTGAAACAATGAAAACTACACAGTGAGACACTGCAAACTACACAGTGAGACAATCAAAACTACACAGTGAGTCACTGAAAAGGACACAGTGAGACACGGAAAGCGAAATAGTGAGACACAGAAAACTACACAGTGAGACACAGAAAACTGCACAGTGAGACACTGAAAACTGCCCAGTGAGAAACAGAAAACTACAAAGTGACACACTGAATACTGCATGCTGAGACACAGAATACGACACAGTGACACACTAAAAACCAAACTGCGAGACAAATAAAACTACAAAGCGAGGTACCGAAAACTACACAGTGAGACACTGAAAACTACACGGTAAGACACTGAAAATTACACAGAAAAACAATGAAAACTACAAAGCGAGGTACTGAAAACTTCACAGTGAGACAATGAAAACTACACAGTGAGACACTGAAAATGACACTGTGACACACTGAAAGCGACATAGTGAGACACTGAAAACCACACAGTGAGACAGTGAAAACTACAAAGCGAGGTACTGAAAACTACACAGTGAGAACCTGAAAACTACACAGTGAGAACCTGAAAACTACACAGTGAGACAATGAAAACTAAAAAGTGAGGTACGGAAACTACACAGTGAGACACTGATAACTACACAGTGAGACAATGAAAACTACACAATGAGACAATGAAAACTATACAGTGAGACACTGATAACTACACAGTGAGACACTGAAAATGACACAGTGAGTCACTAAAAACTACACAGTGAGACACTGAAAATTACACAGAAAAACAATGAAAACTACAAAGCGAGGTACTGAAAACTTCACAGTGAGACAATGAAAACTACACAGTGGGACACTGAAAACGACACAGTCAGACATAGAATGCGACAAAGTGAGACACTGAAAACTCCACAGTGAGACACAGAATACCACACAGTGAGACACTGAAAACTGCACAGTGAGACACTGAAAACTGCACAGTGAGACACTGAAAACGGCAGATTGAGTCACTGAGAAATGCATAATGAGACACTTAAAAATACTGAGAGGCATTGATAACTGCACAGTGAGAAAGTGCAAATTGCAGTGAAACAATGAAAACTACACAGTGAGACACTGAAAACTACACAGTGAGACAATCAAAACTACACAGTGAGTCACTGAAAAGGACACAGTGAGACACGGAAAGCGAAATAGTGAGACACAGAAAACTACACAGTGAGACACAGAAAATGCACAGTGAGACACTGAAAACTGCCCAGTGAGAAACAGAAAACTACAAAGTGACACACTGAAAACTACACGCTGAGACACAGAATACGACACAGTGACACACTAAAAACCAAACTGCGAGACAAATAAAACTACAAAGCGAGGTACCGAAAACCACACAGTGAGACATTGAAAACTACACAGTGAGACACTGAAAATTACACAGAAAAACAATGAAAACTACAAAGCGAGGTACTGAAAACTTCACAGTGAGACAATGAAAACTACACAGTGAGACATTGGGCACTACAATGTGAGAAACTGAAAAGTGCACAGCGAGACATTGGCAACTACACAGTGAGACACTGACAACTACACAATGAGACAATGAAAACTATAAGTGAGACACTGATAACTACACAGTGAGACGCTGATAACGGCAAAGAGAGTCACTGAGAAATGCATAATGAGACACTTAAAACTATAGAGAGGCATTGATAACTGCACAGTGAGAAAGTGCAAATTGCAGTGAAACAATGAAAACTACACAGTGAGACACTGCAAACTACACAGTGAGACAATCAAAACTACACAGTGAGTCACTGAAAAGGACACAGTGAGACACGGAAAGCGAAATAGTGAGACACAGAAAACTACACAGTGAGACACAGAAAACTGCACAGTGAGACACTGAAAACTGCCCAGTTAGAAACAGAAAACTACAAAGTGACACACTGAAAACTTCATGCTGAGACACAGAATACGACACAGTGACACACTAAAAACCAAACTGCGAGACAAATAAAACTACAAAGCGAGGTACCGAAAACTACACAGTGAGACACTGAAAACTACACGGTGAGACACTGAAAATTACACAGAAAAACAATGAAAACTACAAAGCGAGGTACTGAAAACTTCACAGTGAGACAATGAAAACTACACAGTGAGACACTGAAAATGACACTGTGACACACTGAAAGCGACATAGTGAGACACTGAAAACCACACAGTGAGACAGTGAAAACTACAAAGCGAGGTACTGAAAACTACACAGTGAGAACCTGAAAACTACACAGTGAGAACCTGAAAACTACACAGTGAGACAATGAAAACTAACAAGTGAGGTGCGGAAACTACACAGTGAGACACTGAAAACTACACAGTGAGACACTGATAACTACACAGTGAGACAATGAAAACTACACAATGAGACAATGAAAACTATACAGTGAGACACTGATAACTACACAGTGAGACACTGAAAATGACACAGTGAGTCACTAAAAACTACACAGTGAGACACTGAAAATTACACAGAAAAACAATGAAAACTACAAAGCGAGGTACTGAAAACTTCACAGTGAGACAATGAAAACTACACAGTGGGACACTGAAAACGACACAGTCAGACATAGAATGCGACAAAGTGAGACACTGAAAACTCCACAGTGAGACACAGAATACCACACAGTGAGACACTGAAAACTGCACAGTGAGACACTGAAAACTGCACAGTGAGACACTGAAAACGGCAGATTGAGTCACTGAGAAATGCATAATAAGACACTTAAAAATACTGAGAGGCAGTGATAACTGCACAGTGAGAAAGTGCAATTTGCAGTGAAACAATGATAACTACACAGTGATACACTGAAAACTAAACAGTGAAACAATGAAAACTACAAAGCGAGGTACTGAAAACTACACAGTGAGACAATGAAAACTACAAAGCGAGGTACTGAAAACTACACAGTGAGACAATGAAAACTACACAGTGAGACATTGGGCACTACAATGTGAGAAACTGAAAAGTGCACAGCGAGACATTGGCAACTACACAGTGAGACACTGACAACTACACAATGAGACAATGAAAACTATAAGTGAGACACTGATAACTACACAGTGAGACGCTGATAACGGCAAAGAGAGTCACTGAGAAATGCATAATGAGACACTTAAAACTATAGAGAGGCATTGATAACTGCACAGTGAGAAAGTGCAAATTGCAGTGAAACAATGAAAACTACACAGTGAGACACTGCAAACTACACAGTGAGACAATCAAAACTACACAGTGAGTCACTGAAAAGGACACAGTGAGACACGGAAAGCGAAATAGTGAGACACAGAAAACTACACAGTGAGACACAGAAAACTGCACAGTGAGACACTGAAAACTGCCCAGTGAGAAACAGAAAACTACAAAGTGACACACTGAAAACTGCATGCTGAGACACAGAATACGACACAGTGACACACTAAAAACCAAACTGCGAGACAAATAAAACTACAAAGCGAGGTACCGAAAACTACACAGTGAGACACTGAAAACTACACGGTAAGACACTGAAAATTACACAGAAAAACAATGAAAACTACAAAGCGAGGTACTGAAAACTTCACAGTGAGACAATGAAAACTACACAGTGAGACACTGAAAATGACACTGTGACACACTGAAAGCGACATAGTGAGACACTGAAAACCACACAGTGAGACAGTGAAAACTACAAAGCGAGGTACTGAAAACTACACAGTGAGAACCTGAAAACTACACAGTGAGAACCTGAAAACTACACAGTGAGACAATGAAAACTAAAAAGTGAGGTACGTAAACTACACAGTGAGACACTGATAACTACACAGTGAGACAATGAAAACTACACAATGAGACAATGAAAACTATACAGTGAGACACTGATAACTACACAGTGAGACACTGAAAATGACACAGTGAGTCACTAAAAACTACACAGTGAGACACTGAAAATTACACAGAAAAACAATGAAAACTACAAAGCGAGGGTACTGAAAACTTCACAGTGAGACAATGAAAACTACACAGTGGGACACTGAAAACGACACAGTCAGACATAGAATGCGACAAAGTGAGACACTGAAAACTCCACAGTGAGACACAGAATACCACACAGTGAGACACTGAAAACTGCACAGTGAGACACTGAAAACTACACAGTGAGACACTGATAGCGGCAGAGTGAGTCACTGAGAAATGCATAATGAGACACTTAAAACTACAGAGGCACTGAAAACTGCACAGTGAGAAAGTGCAAATTGCAGTGAAACAATGAAAACTACACAGTGAGACACTGAAAACTACACAGTGAGACAATGAAGACTACACAGTGAGACACTGAAAATTTCACAGTGAGACACAGAAAACGAAATAGTGAGACACAGAAAACTACACAGTGAGACACAGAAAATGCACAGTGAGACACTGAAAACTGCCCAGTGAGAAACAGAAAACTACAAAGTGACACACTGAAAACTACACGCTGAGACACAGAATACGACACAGTGACACACTAAAAACCAAACTGCGAGACAAATAAAACTACAAAGCGAGGTACCGAAAACCACACAGTGAGACATTGAAAACTACACAGTGAGACACTGAAAATTACACAGAAAAACAATGAAAACTACAAAGCGAGGTACTGAAAACTTCACAGTGAGACAATGAAAACTACACAGTGAGACATTGGGCACTACAATGTGAGAAACTGAAAAGTGCACAGCGAGACATTGGCAACTACACAGTGAGACACTGACAACTACACAATGAGACAATGAAAACTATAAGTGAGACACTGATAACTACACAGTGAGACGCTGATAACGGCAAAGAGAGTCACTGAGAAATGCATAATGAGACACTTAAAACTATAGAGAGGCATTGATAACTGCACAGTGAGAAAGTGCAAATTGCAGTGAAACAATGAAAACTACACAGTGAGACACTGCAAACTACACAGTGAGACAATCAAAACTACACAGTGAGTCACTGAAAAGGACACAGTGAGACACGGAAAGCGAAATAGTGAGACACAGAAAACTACACAGTGAGACACAGAAAACTGCACAGTGAGACACTGAAAACTGCCCAGTTAGAAACAGAAAACTACAAAGTGACACACTGAAAACTTCATGCTGAGACACAGAATACGACACAGTGACACACTAAAAACCAAACTGCGAGACAAATAAAACTACAAAGCGAGGTACCGAAAACTACACAGTGAGACACTGAAAACTACACGGTGAGACACTGAAAATTACACAGAAAAACAATGAAAACTACAAAGCGAGGTACTGAAAACTTCACAGTGAGACAATGAAAACTACACAGTGAGACACTGAAAATGACACTGTGACACACTGAAAGCGACATAGTGAGACACTGAAAACCACACAGTGAGACAGTGAAAACTACAAAGCGAGGTACTGAAAACTACACAGTGAGAACCTGAAAACTACACAGTGAGAACCTGAAAACTACAAAGTGAGACAATGAAAACTAACAAGTGAAGTACGAAAACTACACAGTGAGACACTGAAACTACACAGTGAGACACTGAAAATTGCACAGTGAGACACTGAAAACTACAGTGTGAGACATTGAAAACTATACAGTGAGACACTGATAACTACACAGTGAGACACTGAAAATGACACAGTGAGTCACTAAAAACTACACAGTGAGACACTGAAAATTACACAGAAAAACAATGAAAACTACAAAGCGAGGTACTGAAAACTTCACAGTGAGACAATGAAAACTACACAGTGGGACACTGAAAACGACACAGTCAGACATAGAATGCGACAAAGTGAGACACTGAAAACTCCACAGTGAGACACAGAATACCACACAGTGAGACACTGAAAACTGCACAGTGAGACACTGAAAACTGCACAGTGAGACACTGAAAACGGCAGATTGAGTCACTGAGAAATGCATAATGAGACACTTAAAAATACTGAGAGGCATTGATAACTGCACAGTGAGAAAGTGCAAATTGCAGTGAAACAATGAAAACTACACAGTGAGACACTGAAAACTAAACAGTGAGACAATGAAAACTACATAGTGAGACACTGAAAATTACACAGAAAAACAATGAAAACTACAAAGCGAGGTACTGAAAACTTCACAGTGAGACAATGAAAACTACACAGTGAGACATTGGGCACTACAATGTGAGAAACTGAAAAGTGCACAGCGAGACATTGGCAACTACACAGTGAGACACTGACAACTACACAATGAGACAATGAAAACTATAAGTGAGACACTGATAACTACACAGTGAGACGCTGATAACGGCAAAGAGAGTCACTGAGAAATGCATAATGAGACACTTAAAACTATAGAGAGGCATTGATAACTGCACAGTGAGAAAGTGCAAATTGCAGTGAAACAATGAAAACTACACAGTGAGACACTGCAAACTACACAGTGAGACAATCAAAACTACACAGTGAGTCACTGAAAAGGACACAGTGAGACACGGAAAGCGAAATAGTGAGACACAGAAAACTACACAGTGAGACACAGAAAACTGCACAGTGAGACACTGAAAACTGCCCAGTGAGAAACAGAAAACTACAAAGTGACACACTGAAAACTGCACGCTGAGACACAGAATACGACACAGTGACACACTAAAAACCAAACTGCGAGACAAATAAAACTACAAAGCGAGGTACCGAAAACTACACAGTGAGACACTGAAAACTACACGGTGAGACACTGAAAATTACACAGAAAAACAATGAAAACTACAAAGCGAGGTACTGAAAACTTCACAGTGAGACAATGAAAACTACACAGTGAGACACTGAAAATGACACTGTGACACACTGAAAGCGACATAGTGAGACACTGAAAACCACACAGTGAGACAGTGAAAACTACAAAGCGAGGTACTGAAAACTACACAGTGAGACAGTGAAAATTACAAAGCGAGGTTTGAAAACTACACAGTGAGAAACTGAAAACTACACAGTGAGAACCTGAAAACTACACAGTGAGACAACGGAAACTACAAAGTGAGACACTGATAACTACACAGTGAGACGCTGATAACGGCAGAGTGAGTCACTGAGAAATGCATAATGAGACAGTTAAAACTACAGAGAGGCACTGATAACCGCACAATGAGAAAGTGCAAATTGCAATGAAACAATGAATACTACACAGTGAGATACTGAAAATACACAGTGAGACAATGAAAACTACACAGTGAGACTCAGAAAACTGCACAGTGAGACACTGAAAATGTCTCAGTGAGACACTGTAAGTGACATAGTGAGCCACTAAAAACTACACAGTGAGAAACAGAAAACTACAAAGTGACACTTTGAAAACTACGCAGTGAGACACGTAAAACTATACAGAGAGACACTAAAAACCAAACTGTGAGACAATGAAAACTACAAAGCGAGGTACTGAAAAATAACAGTGAGACACTGAAAACTACACAGTGAGACACTGAAAACTACACAGTGGAACAATGAAAACTACAAAGTGAGGTACTGAAAATTTGTCAGTGAGACAATGAAATCTACAAAGTGAGACACTGAAAATGACACAGTGAGACAGAGAAAACTACACAGTGACACACTGAAAACTGCACAGTGAGACACTGAAAACTACACAGTGAGAAACCAAAAACTACACAGCGAGAAGATGAAATCTACAAAGCGATGTCCTGAAAACTACACAATGAGACACTGAAAATTACACAGTGAGACACTGAAAACTACACAGTGAGACACTGAAACTACACAGTGAGACACTGAAACTACACAGTGAGACACTGAAAACTGCACAGTGAGACACTGAAAACTGCCCATTGAGACACTGAAAACTACACAGTGAGACACTGAATGTTACACAGAAAAACAATGAAAACTACAAAGCGAGGTACTGAAAACTTCACAGTGAGACAATGAAAACTACACAGTGAGACACTGAAAACTACACAGTGACACATTGAAAGCGACATAGTGAGACACTGAAAACCACACAGTGAGAAAGTGAAAACTACAAAACAAGGTTTGAAAACTACACAGTGAGAACCTGAAAACTATACAGTGAGACAATGAAAACTAAAAAGTGTGGTACGGAAAACTACGAAGTGAGACACTGAAAACTACACAGTGAGACACTGATAACTACACAGTGAGACAATGAAAACTAAAAGTGAGGCACAGAAAACTACACAGTGACACACTGAAAACTGCACAGTGAGACACTAAAAACTACAGAGTGAGACCATGAAATCTACAAAGCGAGGTCCTGAAAAATACACAGTGAGACACTGAAACTACACAGTGAGACACTGAAAACTGCACAGTGAGACACTGAAAACTGCCCATTGAGACACTGAAAACTACACAGTGAGACACTGAAAGTTACACAGAAAAACAATGAAAACTACAAAGCGAGGTACTGAAAACTTCACAGTGAGACAATGAAAACTACACAGTGAGACACTGAAAACGACACAGAGACACACTGAAAGCGACATAGTGAGACACTGAAAACCACACAGTGAGACAGTGAAAACTACAAAACAAGGTTTGAAAACTACACAGTGAGAACCTGAAAACTACACAGTGGGAACCTGAAAACTACACAGTGAGACAATGAAAACTAAAAAGTGAGGCACAGAAAACTACACAGTGACACACTAAAAACTGCACAGTCAGACACTAAAAACTACACAGTGAGACCATGAAATCTACAAAGCGATGTCCTGAAAAATACATAATGAGACACTGAAAACTACACAGTGAGACACTGAAAAATGCACAGTGAGACACTGAAAACTGCCCAGTGCGACACTGAAAACTACACAGTGAGACATTGGGCAGAAAGTGCAAATTGCAATGAAACAATGAAAACTACACAGTGAGAAACTGAAAACTAAACAGTGAGGCAATGAAAACTACACAGTGAGACACTGAAAATGACACAGTGAGACACTGAAAGCGAAATAGTGAGACACTGAAAACTACAGAGTGAGACACAGAAAACTGCACAGTGTGACACTGAAAACGACACAATGAGACACAGAAAGCGACAAAGTGAGGCACTGAAAACTACATAGTGAGACACAGAAAACTACAAATTGACACACTGAAAACTGCACAGTGAGACACTGAAAACTACACAGTGAGACACAGAAAACTACACAGTGAGACCATGAACTCTACAAAGAGAGGTCCTGAAAACTACACAATGAGACACTGAAAACTACACAGTGAGACACTGAAAACTACACAGTGAGACACTGAAAACTATACAGTGAGACACTGATAACGGGAGAGTGAGTCACTGAGAAATGCATAATGATACACTTAAAATTAAAGAGAGACATTGATAACTGCACAGTGAGAAAGTGCAAATTGCAGTGAAACAATGAAAACTACCCAGTGAGAGAATGAAAACTACACACTGAGACAATGAAAGCTAAACAGTGAGACACTGAAAACGACAAAGTGAGACACTGATAGCGACATAGTGAGACACTTAAAACTACACAGTGAGACTATGAAAACTGCACAGTGAGACACTGAAAACTACACAGTGCGACAATGAAAACTAAAAAGCAAGGTACTGAAAACTACACAGTGAGACACTGAAAACTACAAAGTGCGAGAATGAAAACTAAAAAGGGAGGTACTGAAAACTACACAGTGAGACACTGAAAACTACACAGTGAGACACTGAAAACTACACAGTGAGACACTGAAACTACACAGTGAGACACTGAAAACTGCACAGTGAGACACTGAAATCTACAAAATGAGACATTGGGAAATACACTGTGAGACAACGCAAACTACAAATCGAGGTACTGAAAACTACACAGTGAGACACTGAAAACTACACAGCGAGAAAATGAAAACTACAAAGCTAGGTACTGAAAACTACACAGTGAGACACTGAAAACTACACAGTGAGACTCAGAAAACTGCACAGTGAGACACTGAAAATGACTCAGTGAGACACTGTAAGTGACATAGTGAGACACTAAAAACTACACAGTGAGAAACAGAAAACTACAAAGTGACACTGAAAACTACACAGTGAGACACCGAAAAATATACTGTGAGACAGTAAAAACCAAACTGTGAGACAGTGAAAACTACAAAGCGAGGTACTGAAAAATAACAGTGAGACAACGAAAACTAC
Organism: Carcharodon carcharias; assembly: GCF_017639515.1. Taxonomy (NCBI): domain Eukaryota; kingdom Metazoa; phylum Chordata; class Chondrichthyes; order Lamniformes; family Lamnidae; genus Carcharodon; species Carcharodon carcharias. The sequence continues at coordinate 34,439,496 of NC_054482.1, read as the reverse complement.
ACAGTGAGACATTGAAAACTACACAGTGAAAAAATGAAAACTACAAAGCGAGGTACTGAAAATTTCATAGTGAGACAATGAAATCTACACAGTGAGACACTGAAAATGACACAGTGAGACACTGAAAGCGACATAGTGAGACACTCAAAACTACACATTGAGACACTGAAAACTACACAGTGAGAAAATGAAAACTACACAGTGAGACACTGAAAACTATACAGTGAGACACTGATAACGGGAGAGTGTGTCACTGAGAAATGCATAATGAGACACTTAAAATTAAAGAGAGACATTGATAACTGCACAGTGAGAAAGTGCAAATTGCAGTGAAACAATGAAAACTAGCCAGTGAGAGAATGAAAACTACACACTAAGACAATGAAAGCTAAACAGTGAGACACTGAAAACGACAAAGTGAGACACTGATAGCGACATAGAGAGACACTGAAAACTACACAGTGAGACACTGAAAACTGCACAGTGAGACACTGAAAACTACACAGTGCGACAATGAAAACTAAAAAGCAAGGTACTGAAAACTACACAGTGAGACACTGAAAACTACACAGTGCGACAATGAAAACTAAAAAGCGAGGTACTGAAATCTACACAGTGAGACACTGAAAACTACACAGTGAGACAATGAAACTACACAGTGAGACACTGAAAACTGCACAGTGAGACACTGAAATCTAAAAAATGAGACATTGGGAACTACACTGTGAGACAACGCAAACTACAAATCGAGGTACTGAAAACTACACAGTGAGACACTGAAAACTACACAGCGAGAAAATGAAAACTACAAAGCTAGGTACTGAAAACTACACAGTGAGACACTGAAAACTGCACAGTGAGATTCTGAAAACTAGACAGTGAAATATATTGAAAAGTACAAAGCGAGGTACTGAAAACTTCACAGTTTGACAATGAAAAACTACACAGTGAGACACTGAAAACGATACAGTGAGACACTGATAGCGACATAGTGAGACACTGAAAACTACACAGTGAAAAACAGAAAACTACACAGAGACACACTGATAACCACACAGTGAGAAAATGAAACTACACAGTGAGACAATGAAAACTACAAAGCAATGTACTAAAAACTACAGTGAGACACTGAAACTACACAGTGAGACACTGAAAACTGCACAGTGAGATACTGAAAACTACACAATGAGACATTGGGAACTACACTGTGAGAGTCTGAAAAGTGCAAAGCGAGACATTGGGAACTACCCAGTGAGACACTGAAAACTACACAGTGAGACACTGAAAACTATACAGTGAGACACTGATAACTACACAGTGAGACACTGATAACGGCAGAGTGAGTCAATGAGAAATGCATAATGAGACACTTAAAACTAAGGAGAGGCACTGATAACTGCACGGAGAGAAAGTGCAAATTGCAGTGAAACAATGAAAACTACACAGTGAGACACTGAAAACTACACAGTGACACAATGAAAACTATACAGTGAGACACTGAAAACGACACAGTGAGACACTGAAAGCGACACAGTGAGACACTGAAAACTACACAGTGAGACTCAGAAAACTGCACAGTGAAACACTGAAAATGACTCAGTGAGACACAGTAAGTGACATAGTGAGACACTAAAAATTACACAGTGAGAAACAGAAAACTACAAAATGACACACTGAAAACTGCACGCTGAGACACAAAACGACACAGTGAGACACTAAAAACCAACTGTGAGACAACTAAAACTACAAAGCGAGGTACTGAAAACTACACAGTGAGACACTAAAAACTACACAGTGAGACAATGAAAACTACACAGTGAGACTCAGAAAACTGCACAGTGAGTCACTGAAAATGACTCAGTGAGACACTGTAAGTGACATAGTGAGACACTAAAAACTACACAGTGAGAAACAGAAAACTACAAAGTGACAAAGAAAACTACAAAGTGAGACACCGAAAAATATACTGTGAGACAGTAAAAACCAAACTGTGAGACAGTGAAAACTACAAAGCGAGGTACTGAAAAATAACAGTGAGACACTGAAAACTACACAGTGAGACACTGAAAACTACACAGTGAAAAAATGAAAACTACAAAGCGAGGTACTGAAAATTTCACAGTGAGACAATGAAATCTACACAGTGAGACACTGAAAATGACACAGTGAGACACTGAAAGCGACATAGTGAGACACTCAAAACTACACAATGAGACATAGAAAACTACACAGTGACACACTGAAAAGTGCACAGTGAGACACTGAAAACTACACAGTGAGATACTAAAAACTACACAGTGAGACGATGAAATCTACAAAGCGAGATCCTGAAAACTACACAATGAGGCACTGAAAACTACACAGTGAGACACTGAAAACTGCACAGTGAGACACTGAAAACTGCCCAGTGAGACACTGAAAACTAGACAGTGAGATATTGGGCACTACAATGTGAGAAACTAAAAAGTGCACAGCGAGACATTGGGAACTACACAGTGAGACACTGAAAACTACAGAGTGAGACAATGAAAATTACACAGAAAAACAATGAAAACTTCAAAGCGAGGTACTGAAAACTTCACAGTGAGACAATGAAAACTACACAGTGGGACACTGAAAACGACACAGTCAGACATAGAATGTGACAAAGTGAGACACTGAAAACTCCACAGTGAGACACAGAATACCACACAGTGAGACACTGAAAACTGCACAGTGAGACACTGAAAACTGCACAGTGAGACACTGAAAACGGCAGATTGAGTCACTGAGAAATGCATAATGAGACACTTAAAAATACAGAGAGGCATTGATAACTGCACAGTGAGAAAGTGCAAATTGCAGTGAAACAATGAAAGCTACACAGTGAGACACTGAAAACTAAACAGTTAGACAATGAAAACTACACAGTGAGACACTGAAAATTACACAGAAAAACAATGAAAACTACAAAGCGAGGTACTGAAAACTTCACAGTGAGACAATGAAAACTACACAGTGAGACATTGGGCACTACAATGTGAGAAACTGAAAAGTGCACAGCGAGACATTGGCAACTACACAGTGAGACACTGACAACTACACAATGAGACAATGAAAACTATAAGTGAGACACTGATAACTACACAGTGAGACGCTGATAACGGCAAAGAGAGTCACTGAGAAATGCATAATGAGACACTTAAAACTATAGAGAGGCATTGATAACTGCACATTGAGAAAGTGCAAATTGCAGTGAAACAATGAAAACTACACAGTGAGACACTGCAAACTACACAGTGAGACAATCAAAACTACACAGTGAGTCACTGAAAAGGACACAGTGAGACACGGAAAGCAAAATAGTGAGACACAGAAAACTACACAGTGAGACACAGAAAATGCACAGTGAGACACTGAAAACTGCCCAGTGAGAAACAGAAAACTACAAAGTGACACAGTGAAAACTACACGCTGAGACACAGAATACGACACAGTGACACACTAAAAACCAAACTGCGAGACAAATAAAACTACAAAGCGAGGTACCGAAAACCACACAGTGAGACATTGAAAACTACACAGTGAGACACTGAAAATTACACAGAAAAACAATGAAAACTACAAAGCGAGGTACTGAAAACTTCACAGTGAGACAATGAAAACTACACAGTGAGACACTGAAAAGGACACAGTGACACACTGAAAGCGACATAGTGAGACACTGAAAACCACACAGTGAGACAGTGAAAACTACAAAGCGAGGTACTGAAAACTACACAGTGAGACAGTGAAAATTACAAAGCGAGGTTTGAAAACTACACAGTGAAAACCTGAAAACTGCACATTGAGAACCTGAAAACTACACAGTGAGACAATGGAAACTACAAAGTGAGGTACGGAAAACTACACAGTGAGACACTGAAAACTACACAGTGAGACACTGATAACTACACAGTGAGACGCTGATAACGGCAGAGTGAGTCACTGAGAAATGCATAATGTGACACTTAAAACTATAGAGAGGCATTGCTAACTGCACAGTGAGAAAGTGCAAATTGCAGTGAAACAATGAAAACCACACAGTTAGACACTGTAAACTACACAGTGAGACAATGAAAACTACACAGTGAGACACTAAAAATGACACAGTGAGACACTGAAAGCGAAATAGTGAGACACTGAAAACTACACAGTGAGACTCAGAAAACTGCACAGTGTGACACTGAAAACTGCACAGTGAGACACTGAAAACTGCACAGTGAGACACTGAAAACGGCAGATTGAGTCACTGAGAAATGCATAATGAGACACTTAAAAATACAGAGAGGCATTGATAACTGCACAGTGAGAAAGTGCAAATTGCAGTGAAACAATGAAAACTACACAGTGAGACACTGAAAACTAAACAGTGAGACAATGAAAACTACATAGTGAGACACTGAAAATTACACAGAAAAACAATGAAAACTACAAAGCGAGGTACTGAAAACTTCACAGTGAGACAATGAAAACTACACAGTGAGACATTGGGCACTACAATGTGAGAAACTGAAAAGTGCACAGCGAGACATTGGCAGCTACACAGTGAGACACTGACAACAACACAATGAGACAATGAAGACTATAAGTGAGACACTGATAACTACACAGTGAGACGCTGATAACGGCAAAGAGAGTCACTGAGAAATGCATAATGAGACACTTAAAACTATAGAGAGGCATTGATAACTGCACAGTGAGAAAGTGCAAATTGCAGTGAGACAATGAAAACTACACAGTGAGACACTGAAAACGACACAGTGACACACTGAAAGCGACATAGTGAGACACTGCAAACTACACAGTGAGACAATCAAAACTACACAGTGAGACACTGAAAAGGACACAGTGAGACACGGAAAGCGAAATAGTGAGCCACTGAAAACTACACAGTGAGACACAGAAAACTACAAAGTGACACACTGAAAACTGCACGCTGAGACACAGAATACGACACAGTGACACACTAAAAACCAAACTGCGAGACAAATAAAACTACAAAGCGAGGTACCGAAAACCCCACAGTGAGACACTGAAAACTAAACAGTGAGACAATGAAAACTACATAGTGAGACACTGAAAATTACACAGAAAAACAATGAAAACTACAAAGCGAGGTACTGAAAACTTCACAGTGAGACAATGAAAGCTACACAGTGAGACATTGGGCACTACAATGTGAGAAACTGAAAAGTGCACAGCGAGACATTGGCAACTACACAGTGAGACACTGACAACTACACAATGAGACAATGAAAACTATAAGTGAGACACTGATAAATACACAGTGAGACGCTGATAACGGCAAAGAGAGTCACTGAGAAATGCATAATGAGACACTTATAACTATAGAGAGGCATTGATAACTGCACAGTGAGTAAGTGCAAATTGCAGTGAAACAATGAAAACTACACAGTGAGACACTGAAAACTACAGAGTGAGACAATCAAAACTACACAGTGAGTCACTGAAAAGGACACAGTGAGACACGGAAAGCAAAATAGTGAGACACAGAAAACTACACAGTGAGACACAGAAAACTGCACAGTGAGACACTGAAAACTGCCCAGTGAGAAACAGAAAACTACAAAGTGACACACTGAAAACTGCATGCTGAGACACAGAATACGACACAGTGTCACACTAAAAACCAAACTGCGAGACAAATAAAACTACAAAGCGAGGTACCGAAAACTACACAGTGAGACATTGAAAACTACACAGTGAGACACTGAAAATTACACAGAAAAACAATGAAAACTACAAAGCGAGGTACTGAAAACTTCACAGTGAGACAATGAAAACTACACAGTGAGACACTGAAAAGGACACAGTGACACACTGAAAGCGACATAGTGAGACACTGAAAACCACACAGTGAGACAGTGAAAACTACAAAGCGAGGTACTGAAAACTACACAGTGAGACAGTGAAAATTACAAAGCGAGGTTTGAAAACTACACAGTGAAAACCTGAAAACTGCACATTGAGAACCTGAAAACTACACAGTGAGACAATGGAAACTACAAAGTGAGGTACGGAAAACTACACAGTGAGACACTGAAAACTACACAGTGAGACACTGATAACTACACAGTGAGACGCTGATAACGGCAGAGTGAGTCACTGAGAAATGCATAATGTGACACTTAAAACTATAGAGAGGCATTGCTAACTGCACAGTGAGAAAGTGCAAATTGCAGTGAAACAATGAAAACCACACAGTTAGACACTGTAAACTACACAGTGAGACAATGAAAACTACACAGTGAGACACTAAAAATGACACAGTGAGACACTGAAAGCGAAATAGTGAGACACTGAAAACTACACAGTGAGACTCAGAAAACTGCACAGTGTGACACTGAAAACTGCACAGTGAGACACTGAAAACTGCACAGTGAGACACTGAAAACGGCAGATTGAGTCACTGAGAAATGCATAATGAGACACTTAAAAATACAGAGAGGCATTGATAACTGCACAGTGAGAAAGTGCAAATTGCAGTGAAACAATGAAAACTACACAGTGAGACACTGAAAACTAAACAGTGAGACAATGAAAACTACATAGTGAGACACTGAAAATTACACAGAAAAACAATGAAAACTACAAAGCGAGGTACTGAAAACTTCACAGTGAGACAATGAAAACTACACAGTGAGACATTGGGCACTACAATGTGAGAAACTGAAAAGTGCACAGCGAGACATTGGCAGCTACACAGTGAGACACTGACAACAACACAATGAGACAATGAAGACTATAAGTGAGACACTGATAACTACACAGTGAGACGCTGATAACGGCAAAGAGAGTCACTGAGAAATGCATAATGAGACACTTAAAACTATAGAGAGGCATTGATAACTGCACAGTGAGAAAGTGCAAATTGCAGTGAGACAATGAAAACTACACAGTGAGACACTGAAAACGACACAGTGACCACACTGAAAGCGACATAGTGAGACACTGCAAACTACACAGTGAGACAATCAAAACTACACAGTGAGACACTGAAAAGGACACAGTGAGACACGGAAAGCGAAATAGTGAGCCACTGAAAACTACACAGTGAGACACAGAAAACTACAAAGTGACACACTGAAAACTGCACGCTGAGACACAGAATACGACACAGTGACACACTAAAAACCAAACTGCGAGACAAATAAAACTACGAAGCGAGGTACCGAAAACCCCACAGTGAGACACTGAAAACTAACAGTGAGACATTTAAAAACTACATAGTGAGACACTGAAACTTACACAGAAAAACAATGAAAACTACAAAGCGAGGTACTGAAAACTTCACAGTGAGACAATGAAAGCTACACAGTGAGACATTGGGCACTACAATGTGAGAAACTGAAAAGTGCACAGCGAGACATTGGCAACTACACAGTGAGACACTGACAACTACACAATGAGACAATGAAAACTATAAGTGAGACCCTGATAACTACACAGTGAGACGCTGATAACGGCAAAGAGAGTCACTGAGAAATGCATAATGAGACACTTATAACTATAGAGAGGCATTGATAACTGCACATTGCATGATAAGTGCAAATTGCAGTGAAACAATGAAAACTACACAGTGAGACACTGAAAACTACAGAGTGAGACAATCAAAACTACACAGTGAGTCACTGAAAAGGACACAGTGAGACACGGAAAGCAAAATAGTGAGACACAGAAAACTACACAGTGAGACACAGAAAACTGCACAGTGAGACACTGAAAACTGCCCAGTGAGAAACAGAAAACTACAAAGTGACACACTGAAAACTGCATGCTGAGACACAGAATACGACACAGTGTCACACTAAAAACCAAACTGCGAGACAAATAAAACTACAAAGCGAGGTACCGAAAACCACACAGTGAGACATTGAAAACTACACAGTGAGACACTGAAAATTACACAGAAAAACAATGAAAACTACAAAGCGAGGTACTGAAAACTTCACAGTGAGACAATGAAAACTACACAGTGAGACACTGAAAAGGACACAGTGACACACTGAAAGCGACATAGTGAGACACTGAAAACCACACAGTGAGACAGTGAAAACTACAAAGCGAGGTACTGAAAACTACACAGTGAGACAGTGAAAATTACAAAGCGAGGTTTGAAAACTACACAGTGAAAACCTGAAAACTGCACATTGAGAACCTGAAAACTACACAGTGAGACAATGGAAACTACAAAGTGAGGTACGGAAAACTACACAGTGAGACACTGAAAACTACACAGTGAGACACTGATAACTACACAGTGAGACGCTGATAACGGCAGAGTGAGTCACTGAGAAATGCATAATGTGACACTTAAAACTATAGAGAGGCATTGCTAACTGCACAGTGAGAAAGTGCAAATTGCAGTGAAACAATGAAAACCACACAGTTAGACACTGTAAACTACACAGTGAGACAATGAAAACTACACAGTGAGACACTAAAAATGACACAGTGAGACACTGAAAGCGAAATAGTGAGACACTGAAAACTACACAGTGAGACTCAGAAAACTGCACAGTGTGACACTGAAAACTGCACAGTGAGACACTGAAAACTGCACAGTGAGACACTGAAAACGGCAGATTGAGTCACTGAGAAATGCATAATGAGACACTTAAAAATACAGAGAGGCATTGATAACTGCACAGTGAGAAAGTGCAAATTGCAGTGAAACAATGAAAACTACACAGTGAGACACTGAAAACTAAACAGTGAGACAATGAAAACTACATAGTGAGACACTGAAAATTACACAGAAAAACAATGAAAACTACAAAGCGAGGTACTGAAAACTTCACAGTGAGACAATGAAAACTACACAGTGAGACATTGGGCACTACAATGTGAGAAACTGAAAAGTGCACAGCGAGACATTGGCAGCTACACAGTGAGACACTGACAACAACACAATGAGACAATGAAGACTATAAGTGAGACACTGATAACTACACAGTGAGACGCTGATAACGGCAAAGAGAGTCACTGAGAAATGCATAATGAGACACTTAAAACTATAGAGAGGCATTGATAACTGCACAGTGAGAAAGTGCAAATTGCAGTGAGACAATGAAAACTACACAGTGAGACACTGAAAACGACACAGTGACACACTGAAAGCGACATAGTGAGACACTGCAAACTACACAGTGAGACAATCAAAACTACACAGTGAGACACTGAAAAGGACACAGTGAGACACGGAAAGCGAAATAGTGAGCCACTGAAAACTACACAGTGAGACACAGAAAACTACAAAGTGACACACTGAAAACTGCACGCTGAGACACAGAATACGACACAGTGACACACTAAAAACCAAACTGCGAGACAAATAAAACTACGAAGCGAGGTACCGAAAAACCCACAGTGAGACACTGAAAACTAAACAGTGAGACAATGAAAACTACATAGTGAGACACTGAAAATTACACAGAAAAACAATGAAAACTACAAAGCGAGGTACTGAAAACTTCACAGTGAGACAATGAAAGCTACACAGTGAGACATTGGGCACTACAATGTGAGAAACTGAAAAGTGCACAGCGAGACATTGGCAACTACACAGTGAGACACTGACAACTACACAATGAGACAATGAAAACTATAAGTGAGACCCTGATAACTACACAGTGAGACGCTGATAACGGCAAAGAGAGTCACTGAGAAATGCATAATGAGACACTTATAACTATAGAGAGGCATTGATAACTGCACATTGCATGATAAGTGCAAATTGCAGTGAAACAATGAAAACTACACAGTGAGACACTGAAAACTACAGAGTGAGACAATCAAAACTACACAGTGAGTCACTGAAAAGGACACAGTGAGACACGGAAAGCAAAATAGTGAGACACAGAAAACTACACAGTGAGACACAGAAAACTGCACAGTGAGACACTGAAAACTGCCCAGTGAGAAACAGAAAACTACAAAGTGACACACTGAAAACTGCATGCTGAGACACAGAATACGACACAGTGTCACACTAAAAACCAAACTGCGAGACAAATAAAACTACAAAGCGAGGTACCGAAAACTACACAGTGAGACACTGAAAACTACACGGTAAGACACTGAAAATTACACAGAAAAACAATGAAAACTACAAAGCGAGGTACTGAAAACTTCACAGTGAGACAATGAAAACTACACAGTGAGACACTGAAAATGACACAGTGACACACTGAAAGCGACATAGTGAGACACTGAAAACCACACAGTGAGACAGTGAAAACTACAAAGCGAGGTACTGAAAACTACACAGTGAGACAGTGAAAATTACAAAGCGAGGTTTGAAAACTACACAGTGAAAACCTGAAAACTGCACATTGAGAACCTGAAAACTACACAGTGAGACAATGGAAACTACAAAATGAGGTACGGAAAACTACACAGTGAGACACTGAAAACTACACACTGAGACGCTGATAACGGCAGAGTGAGTCACTGAGAAATGCATAATGAGACACTTAAAACTATAGAGAGGCATTGATAACTGCACAGTGAGAAAGTGCAAATTGCAGTGAAACAATGAAAACTACACAGTGAGACAATCAAAACTACACAGTGAGACACTGAAAAGGACACAGTGAGACACGGAAAGCGAAATAGTGAGCCACTGAAAAATACACAGTGAGACACAGAAAACTACAAAGTGACACACTGAAAACTGCACGCTGAGACACAGAATACGACACAGTGACACACTAAAAACCAAACTGCGAGACAAATAAAACTACAAAGCGAGGTACCGAAAACCACACAGTGAGACACTGAAAATTACACAGAAAAACAATGAAAACTACAAAGCGAGGTACTGAAAACATCACAGTGAAACAATGAAAACTACACAGTTAGTCACTGTAAACTACACAGTGTGACAATGAAAACTACACAGTGAGACACTAAAAACAACACAGTGAGACACTGAAAGCGAAATAGTGAGACACTGAAAACTACACAGTGAGACACAGAAAACTGCACAGTTTGACACTGAAAACTGCACAGTGAGACACTGAAAACTGCACAGTGAGACACTGAAAACGGCAGATTGAGTCACTGAGAAATGCATAATGAGACACTTAAAAATACAGAGACGCATTGGTAACTGCACAGTGAGAAAGTGCAAATTGCAGTGAAACAATGAAAACTACACAGTGAGACACTGAAAACTAAACAGTGAGACAATGAAAACTACATAGTGAGACACTGAAAATTACACAGAAAAACAATGAAAACTACAAAGCGAGGTACTGAAAACTTCACAGTGAGACAATGAAAACTACACAGTGAGACATTGGGCACTACAATGTGAGAAACTGATAAGTGCACAGCGAGACATTGGCAACTACACAGTGAGACACTGACAACTACACAATGAGACAATGAAAACTATAAGTGAGACACTGATAACTACACAGTGAGACGCTGATAAAGGCAAAGAGAGTCACTGAGAAATGCATAATGAGACACTTAAAACTATAGAGAGGCATTGATAACTGCACAGTGAGAAAGTGCAAATTGCAGTGAAACAATGAAAACTACACAGTGAGACACTGCAAACTACACAGTGAGACAATCAAAACTACACAGTGAGTCACTGAAAAGGACACAGTGAGACACGGAAAGCGAAAAAGTGAGACACAGAAAACTACACAGTGAGACACAGAAAACTACAAAGTGACACACTGAAAACTGCACGCTGAGACACAGAATACGACACAGTGACACACTAAAAACCAAACTGCGAGACAAATAAAACTACAAAGCGAGGTACCGAAAACCACACAGTGAGACACTGAAAATTACACAGAAAAACAATGAAAACTACAAAGCGAGGTACTGAAAACTTCACAGTGAGACACTGAAAATTACACAGTGAGACACTGAAAACGACACAGTGACACACTGAAAGCGACATATAGAGACACTGAAAACCACACAGTGAGACAGTGAAAACTACAAAGCGAGGTACTGAAAACTACACAGTGAGACAGTGAAAATTACAAAGCGAGGTTTGAAAACTACACAGTGAAAACCTGAAAACTGCACATTGAGAACCTGAAAACTACACAGTGAGACAATGGAAACTACAAAGTGAGGTACGGAAAACTACACAGTGAGACACTGATAACTACACAGTGAGACGCTGATAACGGCAGAGTGAGTCACTGAGAAATGCATAATGAGACACTTAAAACTATAGAGAGGCATTGCTAACTGCACAGTGAGAAAGTGCAAATTGCAGTGAAACAATGAAAACTACACAGTTAGACACTGTAAACTACACAGTGAGAAAATGAAAACTACACAGTGAGACACTAAAAACGACACAGTGAGACACTGAAAGCGAAATAGTGAGACACTGAAAACTACACAGTGAGACTCAGAAAACTGCACAGTGTGACACTGAAAACTGCACAGTGAGACAGTGAAAACGGCAGATTGAGTCACTGAGAAATGCATAACGAGACACTTAAAAATACAGAGAGGCATTGATAACTGCACAGTGAGAAAGTGCAAATTGCAGTGAAACAATGAAAACTACACAGTGAGACACTGAAAACTAAACAGTGAGACAATGAAAACTACATAGTGAGACACTGAAAATTACACAGAAAAACAATGAAAATAACAAAGCGAGGTACTGAAAACGTCACAGTGAGAAAATGAAAACTACACAGTGAGACATTGGGCACTGCAATGTGAGAAACTGAAAAGTGCACAGCGAGACATTGGCAAGTACACAGTGAGACACTGACAACTACACAATGGGACAATGAAAACTATAAGTGAGACACTGATAACTACACAGTGAGACGCTGATAACAGCAAAGAGAGTCACTGAGAAATGCATAATGAGACACTTAAAACTATAGAGAGGCATTGATAACTGCACAGTGAGAAAGTGCAAATTGCAGTGAAACAATGAAAACTACACAGTGAGACACTGCAAACTACACAGTGAGACAATCAAAACTACACAGTGAGACACTGAAAAGGACACAGTGAGACACGGAAAGCGAAATAGTGAGCCACTGAAAACTACACAGTGAGACACAGAAAACTACAAAGTGACACACTGAAAACTGCACGCTGAGACACAGAATACGACACAGTGACACACTAAAAACCAAACTGCGAGACAAATAAAAACTACAAAGCGAGGTACCGAAAACCCCACAGTGAGTCACTGAAAAGGACACAGTGAGACACGGAAAGCAAAATAGTGAGACTCAGAAAACTACACAGTGAGAAACAGAAAATGCACGGTGAGACACTGAAAACTGCCCAGTGAGAAACAGAAAACTACAAAGAGACACACTGAAAACTACACGCTGAGACACAGAATACGACACAGTGACACACTAAAAACCAAACTGCGAGACAATTAAAAATACAAAGCGAGGTACCGAAAACCACACATTCAGACATTGAAAACTACACAGTGAGACACTGAAAATTACACAGAAAAACAATGAAAACTACAAAGCGAGGTACTGAAAACTTCACAGTGAGACAATGAAAACTACACAGTGAGACACTGAAAAGGACACAGTGACACACTGAAAGCGACATAGTGAGACACTGAAAACCACACAGTGAGACAGTGAAAACTACAAAGCGAGGTACTGAAAACTACACAGTGAGACAGTGAAAATTACAAAGCGAGGTTTGAAAACTACACAGTGAAAACCTGAAAACTGCACATTGAGAACCTGAAAACTACACAGTGAGACAATGGAAACTACAAAATGAGGTACGGAAAACTACACAGTGAGACACTGAAAACTACACAGTGAGACACTGATAACTACACAGTGAGACGCTGATAACGGCAGAGTGAGTCACTGAGAAATGCATAATGAGACACTTAAAACTATAGAGAGGCATTGATAACTGCACAGTGAGAAAGTGCAAATTGCAGTGAAACAATGAAAACTACACAGTGAGACACTGAAAACTACACAGTGAGACAATCAAAACTACACAGTGAGACACTGAAAAGGACACAGTGAGACACGGAAAGCGAAATAGTGAGCCACTGAAAACTACACAGTGAGACACAGAAAACTACAAAGTGACACACTGAAAACTGCACACTGAGACACAGAATACGACACAGTGACACACTAAAAACCAAACTGTGAGACAAATAAAACTACAAAGCGAGGTACCGAAAACCACACAGTGAGACACTGAAAATTACATAGAAAAACAATGAAAACTACAAAGCGAGGTACTGAAAACATCACAGTGAAACAATGAAAACTACACAGTTAGTCACTGTAAACTACACAGTGTGACAATGAAAACTACACAGTGAGACACTAAAAACAACACAGTGAGACACTGAAAGCGAAATAGTGAGACACTGAAAACTACACAGTGAGACACAGAAAACTGCACAGTTTGACACTGAAAACTGCACAGTGAGACACTGAAAACTGCACAGTGAGACACTGAAAACGGCAGATTGAGTCACTGAGAAATGCATAATGAGACACTTAAAAATACAGAGACGCATTGGTAACTGCACAGTGAGAAAGTGCAAATTGCAGTGAAACAATGAAAACTACACAGTGAGACACTGAAAACTAAACAGTGAGACAATGAAAACTACATAGTGAGACACTGAAAATTACACAGAAAAACAATGAAAACTACAAAGCGAGGTACTGAAAACTTCACAGTGAGACAATGAAAACTACACAGTGAGACATTGGGCACTACAATGTGAGAAACTGATAAGTGCACAGCGAGACATTGGCAACTACACAGTGAGACACTGACAACTACACAATGAGACAATGAAAACTATAAGTGAGACACTGATAACTACACAGTGAGACGCTGATAACGGCAAAGAGAGTCACTGAGAAATGCATAATGAGACACTTAAAACTATAGAGAGGCATTGATAACTGCACAGTGAGAAAGTGCAAATTGCAGTGAAACAATGAAAACTACACAGTGAGACACTGCAAACTACACAGTGAGACAATCAAAACTACACAGTGAGTCACTGAAAAGGACACAGTGAGACACGGAAAGCGAAATAGTGAGACACAGAAAACTACACAGTGAGACACAGAAAACTACAAAGTGACACACTGAAAACTGCACGCTGAGACACAGAATACGACACAGTGACACACTAAAAACCAAACTGCGAGACAAATAAAACTACAAAGCGAGGTACCGAAAACCACACAGTGAGACACTGAAAATTACACAGAAAAACAATGAAAACTACAAAGCGAGGTACTGAAAACTTCACAGTGAGACACTGAAAATTACACAGTGAGACACTGAAAACGACACAGTGACACACTGAAAGCGACATAGTGAGACACTGAAAACCACACAGTGAGACAGTGAAAACTACAAAGCGAGGTACTGAAAACTACACAGTGAGACAGTGAAAATTACAAAGCGAGGTTTGAAAACTACACAGTGAAAACCTGAAAACTGCACATTGAGAACCTGAAAACTACAGAGCGAGACAATGGAAACTACAAAGTGAGGTACGGAAAACTACACAGTGAGACACTGATAACTACACAGTGAGACGCTGATAACGGCAGAGTGAGTCACTGAGAAATGCATAATTAGACACTTAAAACTATAGAGAGGCATTGCTAACTGCACAGTGAGAAAGTGCAAATTGCAGTGAAACAATGAAAACTACACAGTTAGACACTGTAAACTACACAGTGAGAAAATGAAAACTACACAGTGAGACACTAAAAACGACACAGTGAGACACTGAAAGCGAAATAGTGAGACACTGAAAACTACAGAGTGAGACTCAGAAAACTGCACAGTGTGACACTGAAAACTGCACAGTGAGACAGTGAGAAACTGAAATGCAGATTGAGTCACTGAGAAATGCATAACGAGACACTTAAAAATACAGAGAGGCATTGATAACTGCACAGTGAGAAAGTGCAAATTGCAGTGAAACAATGAAAACTACACAGTGAGACACTGAAAACTAAACAGTGAGACAATGAAAACTACATAGTGAGACACTGAAAATTACACAGAAAAACAATGAAAACTACAAAGCGAGGTACTGAAAACTTCACAGTGAGAAAATGAAAACTACACAGTGAGACATTGGGCACTGCAATGTGAGAAACTGAAAAGTGCACAGCGAGACATTGGCAAGTACACAGTGAGACACTGACAACTACACAATGGGACAATGAAAACTATAAGTGAGACACTGATAACTACACAGTGAGACGCTGATAACAGCAAAGAGAGTCACTGAGAAATGCATAATGAGACACTTAAAACTATAGAGAGGCATTGATAACTGCACAGTGAGAAAGTGCAAATTGCAGTGAAACAATGAAAACTACACAGTGAGACACTGAAAACTACACAGTGAGACAATCAAAACTACACAGTGAGACACTGAAAAGGACACAGTGAGACACGGAAAGCGAAATAGTGAGACACTGAAAACTACACAGTGAGACACAGAAAACTACAAAGTGACACACTGAAAACTGCACGCTGAGACACAGAATACGACACAGTGACACACTAAAAACCAAACTGCGAGACAAATAAAACTACAAAGCGAGGTACCGAAAACCCCACAGTGAGTCACTGAAAAGGACACAGTGAGACACGGAAAGCAAAATAGTGAGACTCAGAAAACTACACAGTGAGAAACAGAAAATGCACGGTGAGACACTGAAAACTGCCCAGTGAGAAACAGAAAACTACAAAGAGACACACTGAAAACTACACGCTGAGACACAGAATACGACACAGTGACACACTAAAAACCAAACTGCGAGACAAATAAAAATACAAAGCGAGGTACCGAAAACCACACATTCAGACATTGAAAACTACACAGTGAGACACTGAAAATTACACAGAAAAACAATGAAAACTACAAAGCGAGGTACTGAAAACTTCACAGTGAGACAATGAAAACTACACAGTGAGACACTGAAAACGACACAGTGACACACTGAAAGCGACATAGTGAGACACTGAAAACCACACAGTGAGACAGTGAAAACTACAAAGCGAGGTACTGAAAACTACACAGTGAGACAGTGAAAATTACAAAGCGAGGTTTGAAAACTACACAGTGAAAACCTGAAAACTGCACATTGAGAACCTGAAAACTACACAGTGAGACAATGGAAACTACAAAATGAGGTACGGAAAACTACACAGTGAGACACTGAAAACTACACAGTGAGACACTGATAACTACACAGTGAGACGCTGATAACGGCAGAGTGAGTCACTGAGAAATGCATAATGAGACACTTAAAACTATAGAGAGGCATTGATAACTGCACAGTGAGAAAGTGCAAATTGCAGTGAAACAATGAAAACTACACAGTGAGACACTGAAAACTACACAGTGAGACAATCAAAACTACACAGTGAGACACTGAAAAGGACACAGTGAGACACGGAAAGCGAAATAGTGAGCCACTGAAAACTACACAGTGAGACACAGAAAACTACAAAGTGACACACTGAAAACTGCACGCTGAGACACAGAATACGACACAGTGACACACTAAAAACCAAACTGTGAGATAAATAAAACTACAAAACGAGGTACCGAAAACCACACAGTGAGACACTGAAAATTACACAGAAAAACAATGAAAACTACAAAGCGAGGTACTGAAAACATCACAGTGAAACAATGAAAACTACACAGTTAGACACTGTAAACTACACAGTGAGACAATGAAAACCACACAGTGAGACACTAAAAACAACACAGTGAGACACTGAAAGCGAAATAGTGAGACACTGAAAACTCCACAGTGAGACACAGAAAACTGCACAGTTTGACACTGAAAACTGCACAGTGAGACACTGAAAACTGCACAGTGAGACACTGAAAACGGCAGATTGAGTCACTGAGAAATGCATAATGAGACACTTAAAAATACAGAGACGCATTGGTAACTGCACAGTGAGAAAGTGCAAATTGCAGTGAAACAATGAAAACTACACAGTGAGACACTGAAAACTAAACAGTGAGACAATGAAAACTACATAGTGAGACACTGAAAATTACACAGAAAAACAATGAAAACTACAAAGCGAGGTACTGAAAACTTCACAGTGAGACAATGAAAACTACACAGTGAGACATTGGGCACTATAATGTGAGAAACTGATAAGTGCACAGCGAGACATTGGCAACTACACAGTGAGACACTGACAACTACACAATGAGACAATAAAAACTATAAGTGAGACACTGATAACTACACAGTGAGACGCTGATAACGGCAAAGAGAGTCACTGAGAAATGCATAATGAGACACTTAAAACTATAGAGAGGCATTGATAACTGCACAGTGAGAAAGTGCAAATTGCAGTGAAACAATGAAAACTACACAGTGAGACACTGAAAACTACACAGTGAGACAATCAAAACTACACAGTGAGTCACTGAAAAGGACACAGTGAGACACGGAAAGCGAAATAGTGAGACACAGAAAACTACACAGTGAGACACAGAAAACTACAAAGTGACACACTGAAAACTGCACGCTGAGACACAGAATACGACACAGTGACACACTAAAAACCAAACTGCGAGACAAATAAAACTACAAAGCGAGGTACCGAAAACCACACAGTGAGACACTGAAAATTACACAGAAAAACAATGAAAACTACAAAGCGAGGTACTGAAAACTTCACAGTGAGACACTGAAAATTACACAGTGAGACACTGAAAACGACACAGTGACACACTGAAAGCGACATAGTGAGACACTGAAAACCACACAGTGAGACAGTGAAAACTACAAAGCGAGGTACTGAAAACTACACAGTGAGACAGTGAAAATTACTAAGCGAGGTTTGAAAACTACACAGTGAAAACCTGAAAACTGCACATTGAGAACCTGAAAACTACACAGTGAGACAATGGAAACTACAAAGTGAGGTACGGAAAACTACACAGTGAGACACTGAAAACAACACAGTGAGACACTGATAACTACACAGTGAGACGCTGATAACGGCAGAGTGAGTCACTGAGAAATGCATAATGAGACACTTAAAACTATAGAGAGGCATTGCTAACTGCACAGTGAGAAAGTGCAAATTGCAGTGAAACAATGAAAACTACACAGTTAGACAGTGTAAACTACACAGTGAGAAAATGAAAACTACACAGTGAGACACTAAAAACGACACAGTGAGACACTGAAAGCGAAATAGTGAGACACTGAAAACTACACAGTGAGACTCAGAAAACTGCACAGTGTGACACTGAAAACTGCACAGTGAGACACCGAAAACTGCACAGTGAGACACTGAAAATGGCAGATTGAGTCACTGAGAAATGCATAATGAGACACTTAAAAATACAGAGAGGCATTGATAACTGCACAGTGAGAAAGTGCAAATTGCAGTGAAACAATGAAAACTACACAGTGAGACACTGAAAACTAAACAGTGAGACAATGAAAACTACATAGTGAGACACTGAAAATTACACAGAAAAACAATGAAAACTACAAAGCGAGGTACTGAAAACTTCACAGTGAGACAATGAAAACTACACAGTGAGACATTGGGCACTACAATATGAGAAACTGAAAAGTGCACAGCGAGACATTGGGAACTACACAGTGAGACACTGACAACTACACAATGAGACAATAAAAACTATAAGTGAGACACTGATAACGGCAAAGAGAGTCACTGAGAAATGCATAATGAGACACTTAAAACTATAGAGAGGCATTGATAACTGCACAGTGAGAAAGTGCAAATTGCAGTGAAACAATGAAAACTACACAGTGAGACACTGAAAACTACACAGTGAGACAATCAAAACTACACAGTGAGTCACTGAAAAGGACACAGTGAGACACGGAAAGCGAAATAGTGAGACACAGAAAACTACACAGTGACACACTGAAAACTGCACGCTGAGACACAGAATACGACACAGTGACACACTAAAAACCAAACTGCGAGACAAATAAAACTACAAAGCGAGGTACCGAAAACCACACAGTGAGACACTGAAAATTACACAGAAAAACAATGAAAACTACAAAGCGAGGTACTGAAAACTTCACAGTGAGACACTGAAAATTACACAGTGAGACACTGAAAACGACACAGTGACACACTGAAAGCGACATAGTGAGACACTGAAAACCACACAGTGAGAGTGTGAAAACTACAAAGCGAGGTACTGAAAACTACACAGTGAGACAGTGAAAATTACAAAGCGAGGTTTGAAAACTACACAGTGAAAACCTGAAAACTGCACATTGAGAACCTGAAAACTACACAGTGAGACAATGGAAACTACAAAGTGAGGTACGGAAAACTACACAGTGAGACACTGAAAACAACACAGTGAGACACTGATAACTACACAGTGAGACGCTGATAACGGCAGAGTGAGTCACTGAGAAATGCGTAATGAGACACTTAAAACTATAGAGAGGCATTGCTAACTGCACAGTGAGAAAGTGCAAATTGCAGTGAAACAATGAAAACTACACAGTTAGACACTGTAAACTACACAGTGAGAAAATGAAAACTACACAGTGAGACACTAAAAACGACACAGTGAGACACTGAAAGCGAAATAGTGAGACACTGAAAACTACACAGTGAGACTCAGAAAACTGCACAGTGTGACACTGAAAACTGCACAGTGAGACAGTGAAAACGGCAGATTGAGTCACTGAGAAATGCATCAAGAGACACTTTAAAATACAGAGAGGCATTGATAACTGCACAGTGAGAAAGTGCAAATTGCAGTGAAACAATGAAAACTACACAGTGAGACACTGAAAACTAAACAGTGAGACAATGAAAACTACATAGTGAGACACTGAAAATTACACAGAAAAACAATGAAAACTACAAAGCGAGGTACTGAAAACTTCACAGTGAGAAAATGAAAACTACACAGTGAGACATTGGGCACTGCAATGTGAGAAACTGAAAAGTGCACAGCGAGACATTGGCAACTACACAGTGAGACACTGACAACTACACAATGAGACAATGAAAACTATAAGTGAGACACTGATAACTACACAGTGAGACGCTGATAACGGCAAAGAGAGTCACTGAGAAATGCATAATGAGACACTTAAAACTATAGAGAGGCATTGATAACTGCACAGTGAGAAAGTGCAAATTGCAGTGAAACAATGAAAACTACACAGTGAGACACTGCAAACTACACAGTGAGACAATCAAAACTACACAGTGAGACACTGAAAAGGACACAGTGAGACACGGAAAGCGAAATAGTGAGCCACTGAAAACTACACAGTGAGACACAGAAAACTACAAAGTGACACACTGAAAACTGCACGCTGAGACACAGAATACGACACAGTGACACACTAAAAACCAAACTGCGAGACAAATAAAACTACAAAGCGAGGTACCAAAAACCCCACAGTGAGTCACTGAAAAGGACACAGTGAGTCACGGAAAGCAAAATAGTGAGACACAGAAAACTACACAGTGAGACACAGAAAATGCACAGTGAGACACTGAAAACTGCCCAGTGAGAAACAGAAAACTACAAAGTGACACACTGAAAACTACACGCTGAGACACAGAATACGACACAGTGACACACTAAAAACCAAACTGCGAGACAAATAAAAATACAAAGCGAGGTACCGAAAACCACACATTCAGACATTGAAAACTACACAGTGAGACACTGAAAATTACACAGAAAAACAATGAAAACTACAAAGCGAGGTACTGAAAACTTCACAGTGAGACAATGAAAACTACACAGTGAGACACTGAAAACGACACAGTGACACACTGAAAGCGACATAGTGAGACACTGAAAACCACACAGTGAGACAGTGAAAACTACAAAGCGAGGTACTGAAAACTACACAGTGAGACAGTGAAAATTACAAAGCGAGGTTTGAAAACTACACAGTGAAAACCTGAAAACTGCACATTGAGAACCTGAAAACTACACAGTGAGACAATGGAAACTACAAAATGAGGTACGGAAAACTACACAGTGAGACACTGAAAACTACACAGTGAGACACTGATAACTACACAGTGAGACGCTGATAACGGCAGAGTGAGTCACTGAGAAATGCATAATGAGACACTTAAAACTATAGAGAGGCATTGCTAACTGCACAGTGAGAAAGTGCAAATTGCAGTGAAACAATGAAAACTACACAGTGAGACACTGAAAACTACACAGTGAGACAATCAAAACTACACAGTGAGACACTGAAAAGGACACAGTGAGACACGGAAAGCGAAATAGTGAGCCACTGAAAACTACACAGTGAGACACAGAAAACTACAAAGTGACACACTGAAAACTGCACGCTGAGACACAGAATACGACACAGTGACACACTAAAAACCAAACTGCGAGACAAATAAAACTACAAAGCGAGGTACCGAAAACCACACAGTGAGACACTGAAAATTACACAGAAAAACAATGAAAACTACAAAGCGAGGTACTGAAAACATCACAGTGAAACAATGAAAACTACACAGTTAGACACAGTAAACTACACAGTGAGACAATGAAAACTACACAGTGAGACACTAAAAACAACACAGTGAGACACTGAAAGCGAAATAGTGAGACACTGAAAACTACACAGTGAGACACAGAAAACTGCACAGTTTGACACTGAAAACTGCACAGTGAGACACTGAAAACTGCACAGTGAGACACTGAAAACGGCAGATTGAGTCACTGAGAAATGCATAATGAGACACTTAAAAATACAGAGACGCATTGGTAACTGCACAGTGAGAAAGTGCAAATTGCAGTGAAACAATGAAAACTACACAGTGAGACACTGAAAACTAAACAGTGAGACAATGAAAACTACATAGTGAGACACTGAAAATTACACAGAAAAACAATGAAAACTACAAAGCGAGGTACTGAAAACTTCACAGTGAGACAATGAAAACTACACAGTGAGACATTGGGCACTACAATGTGAGAAACTGATAAGTGCACAGCGAGACATTGGCAACTACACAGTGAGACACTGACAACTACACAATGAGACAATAAAAACTATAAGTGAGACACTGATAACTACACAGTGAGACGCTGATAACGGCAAAGAGAGTCACTGAGAAATGCATAATGAGACACTTAAAACTATAGAGAGGCATTGATAACTGCACAGTGAGAAAGTGCAAATTGCAGTGAAACAATGAAAACTACACAGTGAGACACTGCAAACTACACAGTGAGACAATCAAAACTACACAGTGAGTCACTGAAAAGGACACAGTGAGACACGGAAAGCGAAATAATGAGACACAGAAAACTACACAGTGAGACACAGAAAACTACAAAGTGACACACTGAAAACTGCACGCTGAGACACAGAATACGACACAGTGACACACTAAAAACCAAACTGCGAGACAAATAAAACTACAAAGCGAGGTACCGAAAACCACACATTGAGACACTGAAAATTACACAGAAAAACAACGAAAACTACAAAGCGAGGTACTGAAAACTTCACAGTGAGACACTGAAAATTACACAGTGAGACACTGAAAATGACACAGTGACACACTGAAAGCGACATAGTGAGACACTGAAAACCACACAGTGAGACAGTGAAAACTACAAAGCGAGGTACTGAAAACTACACAGTGAGACAGTGAAAATTACAAAGCGAGGTTTGAAAACTACACAGTGAAAACCTGAAAACTGCACATTGAGAACCTGAAAACTACACAGTGAGACAGTGGAAACTACAAAGTGAGGTACGGAAAACTACACTGTGAGACACTGAAAACTACACAGTGAGACAGTGAAAACTACACAGTGAGACACTGAAAATGACACAGTGAGACACTGAAAGCAACACAGTGAGGCACTGAAAACTACACAGTGAGACTCAGAAAACTGCACAGTGAGACACTGAAAATGTCTCAGTGAGACACAGTAAGTGACATAGTGAGACACTAAAAACTACACAGTGAAAAACAGAAAACTACAAAGTGACACACTGAAAACTGCACGCTGAGACACAAAACAACACAGTGAGACACTAAAAACCAAACTGTGAGAGAAATAAAACTACAAAGCGAGGTCCTGAAAACTACACAGTGAGACACTGTAAACTACACAGTGAGATATTGATAATTACACAGAAAAACAATGAAAACTACAAAGCGAGGTACTGAAAACTTCACAGTGAGACAATGAAAACTACACAGTTAGACACTGAAAACTACACAGTGAGACTCAGAAAACTACACAGTGACCCATAGAAAACTGCACAGTGAGACACTGAAAACTGCACAGTGAGAACCTGAAAACTACACAGTGAGAAAATGAAAACTACAAAGTGAGGTACGTAAAACTACATAGTGAGGCACTGAAAACTACACAGTGAGACACTGATAACTACACAGTGAGTCGCTGATAACAGCAGAGTGAGTCACTGAGAAATGCATTATGTGACACTTAAAACTACAGAGAGGCACTGATAACTGCACAGTGAGAAAGTGCAAATTGCAATGTAACAATGAATACTACCCAGTGAGACACTGAAAACTACACAGTGAGACAATGAAAACTACACAGTGAGACTCGGGAAACTGCACAGTGAACCACTGAAAATGTCTCAGTGAGACACTGTAAGTGACATAGTGAGACACTAAAAACTACACAGTGAGAATCAGAAAACAGCAGAGTGACACTGAAAATTACACGGTGAGAAACCAAAAACTATACAGTGAGACAGTAAAAGCCAAACTGTGAGACAATGAAAACTACAAAACGAGGTACTGAAAAAAAACAGTGAGACACTGAAAACTACACAGTGAGACACTGAAAACTACACAGTGAAACAATGAAAACTACAAAGCGAGGTACTGAAAATTTCACAGTGAGACAATGAAATCTACACAGTGAGACACTGAAAATGACACAGTGAGACACTGAAAGCGACATAGTGAGACACTCAAAACTACACAATGAGACACAGAAAATTACACAGTGACACACTGAAAACTGCACAGTGAGACACTGAAAACTACACAGTGAGATACTAAAAACTACACAGTGAGACGATGAAATCTACAAAGCGAGGTCCTGAAAAATACACAATGAGACACTGAAAAATGCACAGTGAGACACTGAAAACTACACAGTGAGACACTGAAAACTGCCCAGTGAGACACCGAAAACTACACAGTGAGACATTGGGCACTACAATGTGAGAAACTGAAAAGTACACAGCGAGACATTGGGAACTACACAGTGAGACACTGAAAACCACACAATGAGACAATGAAAACTATACAGTGAGACACTGATAACTACACAGTGAGACGCTGATAACGGCAGAGTGAGTCACTGAGAAATGCATAATGAGACACTTAAAACTATAGAGAGGCATTGATAACTGCACATTGAGAAAGTGCAAATTGCAGTGAAACAATGAAAACTACACAGTTAGACACGTAAAACTACACAGTGAGACAATGAAAACTACACAGTGTGACGCTGAAAACGACACAGTGAGACACTGAAAGCGAAATAGTGAGACACTGAAAACTACTCAATGAGACACAGAAAACTGCACAGTGAGACACTGAAAAAGACGCAGTGAGACAATGTAAGTGACATAGTGAGACACTAAAAACTACACAGTGAGAAACAGAAAACTACAAAGTGTCACACTGAAAACTGCACGCTGAGACACTGAAAACGACACAGTGAGACACTAAAAACCAAACTGAGACAAATAAAACTACAAAGCGAGGTACTGAAAACCTCACAGTGAGACACTGAAAACTACACAGTAAGACAGTGAAAATTACACAGAAAAACAATGAAAACTACAAAGCGAGGTACTGAAAACTTCACAGTGAGACAATGAAAACTACACAGTGGGACACTGAAAACGACACAGTGAGACACAGAAAGCGACAAAGTGAGACACTGAAAACTACAGAGTGAGTCACAGAAAACAACACAGTGAGACACTGAAAACTGCACCGTGAGACACTGAAAACTGCCCAGTGAGACACTGAAAACTACACAGTGAGACATTGGGCACTACAATGTGAGAAACTGAAAAGTGCTCAGCTAGCCATTGGGAACTACACAGTGAGACACTGAAAACTACACAATGCGACAATGAAAACTATACAGTGAGACACTGATAACTACACAGTGAGACGCTGATAACGGCACAGGGAGTAACTGAGAAATGCATAATGTGACACTTAAAACTATAGAGAGGCATTGATAACTGCACAGTGAGAAAGTGCAAATTGCAGTGAAACAATGAAAACTACACAGTGAGACACTGAAAACTACACAGTGAGACAATCAAAACTACATAGTGAGTCACTGAAAACGACACAGTGAGACACGGAAAGCGAAATAGTGAGACACTGAAAATTACACAGTGAGACACAGAAAACTGCACAGTGAGACATTGAAAACAACTCAGTGAGACAATGTAAGTGACATATGAGACATTAAAAACTACACAGTGAGAAAAAGAAAACTACAAAGTGACACACTGAAAACTGCACGCTGAGACACTGAAAACGACACAGTGACACACTAAAATCCAAACTGCGAGACAAATAAAACTAGAAAGCGAGGTACTGAAAACTACACAGTGAGACACTGAAAACTACACAGTGAGACACTGAAAATTACACAGAAAAACAATGAAAACTACAAAGCGAGGTACTGAAAACTTCACAGTGAGACAATGAAAACTACACAGTGAGACACTGAAAACGACACAGTGAGACACTGAAAGCGACATAGTGAGACACTGAAAACCACACAGTGAGACAGTGAAAACTACAAAGCGAGGTACTGAAAACTACACAGTGAGACAGTGAAAATTACAAAGCGAGGTTTGAAAACTACACAGTGAGAACCTGAAAACTGCACAGTGACAACCTGAAAACTACACAGTGAGAAAATGGAAACTACAAAGTGAGGTACGGAAACCTACACAGTGAGACAGTGAAAACTACACAGTGAGACGCTGATAACTACACAGTGAGACGCTGATAACGGCAGAGTGAGTCACTGAGAAATGCATAAT
This sequence comes from Carcharodon carcharias, assembly GCF_017639515.1. Taxonomy (NCBI): domain Eukaryota; kingdom Metazoa; phylum Chordata; class Chondrichthyes; order Lamniformes; family Lamnidae; genus Carcharodon; species Carcharodon carcharias. Next base: position 34,412,329 of record NC_054482.1, on the reverse strand, counting down.
GAGACACTTAAAACTATAGAGAGGCACTGATAACTGCACAGTGAGAAAGTGCAAATTGCAATGAAACAATGAATACTACACAGTGAGACACTGAAAATACACAGTGAGACAATGAAAACTACACAGTGTGACTCAGAAAACTGCACAGTGAGACACTGAAAATGTCTCAGTGAGACACTGTAAGTGACATAGTGAAACACTAAAAACTACACAGTGAGAAATAGAAAACTACAAAGTGACACTCTGAAAACTACACAGTGAGACACTGAAAACTATACAGTGAGACAGTAAAAACCAAACTGTGAGACAATGAAAACTACAAAGCGAGGTACTGAACAATAACAGTGAGGCACTGAAATCTACACAGTGAGACACTGAAAACTACACAGTGAAACAATGAAAACTACAAACGAGATACTGAAAATTTCACAGTGAGACAATGAAATCTAAACAATGAGACACTGAAAATGACACAGTGAGACTCAGAAAGCGACATAGTGACCCATAGAAAACTGCACAGTGAGACACTGAAAACTGCACAGTGTGAACCTGAAAACTACACAGTGAGAAAATGAAAACTACAGAGTGAGGTACGTAAAACTACATAGTGAGAAACTGAAAACTACACAGTGAGACACTGATAACTACACAGTGAGACGCTGATAACGGCAGAGTGAGTCACTGAGAAATGCATAATGAGACACTTAAAACTACAGAGAGGCACTGATAACTGCACAGTGAGAAAGTGCAAATTGCAATGTAACAATGAATACTACCCAGTGAGACACTGAAAACTACACAGTGAGACAATGAAAACTACACAGTGAGACTCGGAAAACTGCACAGTGAACCACTGAAAATGTCTCAGTGAGACACTGTACGTGACATAGTGAGACACTAAAAACTACACAGTGAGAATCAGAAAACAGCAGAGTGACACCTAAAATTACACAGTGAGACACCAAAAACTATACAGTGAGACAGTAAAAACCAAACTGTGAGACAATGAAAACTACAAAAGGAGGTACTGAAAAATAACAGTGAGACAATGAAAACTACACAGTGAGACACTGAAAACTGCCCAGTGAGACACTGAAAACTACACAGTGAGACATTGGGCACTACAATGTGAGAAACTAAAAAGTGCACAGCGAGACATTGGGAACTACACAGTGAGACACAGAAAATTACACAATGAGACAATGAAAACTATACAGTGAGACACTGATAACTACAAAGTGAGACGCTGATAACGGCAGAGTGAGTCACTGAGAAATGCATAATGAGACACTTAAAACTATAGAGAGGCATTGGTAACTGCACAGTGAGAAAGTGCAAATTGCAGTGAGACAATGAAAGCTACACAGTGAGACACTGAAAACGACACAGTGAGAACCTGAAAACAACACAGTGAGAAAATGAAAACTACAAAGTGAGGTACGTAAAACCACACAGTGAGACACTGAAAACTACACAGTGAGACACAGAAAACTACACAGTGACACACTAAAAATGGCCCAGTGAGTCACTGAAAACTAGACAGTGAGACAATGAAAACTACGAAGCGAGGTATTGGAAACTACACAGTGAGACACTGAAACTACACCACGAGACACTGAAAACGACACAGTGAGACCAGGAAAATTACACAATGAGACATTGGGAACTACACTGAAAGAAACTGAAAAGTGCACAGCGAGACATTGGGAACTACCGAGTATGACATTGAAAACTACACAGTGAGAAACTGAAAACTACACAGTGAGACACTGAAAATACACATTGAGACTCTGAAAACTGCACAGTGAGATACTGAAAATTACACAATGAGACATTGGGAACTACACTGTGAGAATCTGAAAAGTGCACAGCGAGACATTGGGAACTACACAGTGAGACAATGAAAACTACAGAGTGAGACATTGAAAACTATACAGTGAGACACTGAAAACTACACAGTGAGACAATGGTAACGGCATAGTGAGTCACTGAGAAATGCATAATGAGACACTTAAAACTACAGAGAGGCACTGATAACTGCACAGTGAGAAAGTGCAAATTGCAGTGAAACAATGAAAACTACACATTGAGACAATGAAAACTACACAGTGAGACAATGAAAACTACTCAGTGAGACACTGAAAATGACATAGTGAGACACTGAAAACTACACAGTGAAACAATGAAAACTACAAAGCGAGGTACTGAAAACTTCACAGTGAGACACTGAAAACGGCACAGTGAGACACTGAAAGCGAAATAGTGAGACACTGAAAATTACACAGTGAGACACAGAAAACTACATAGTGACACACTGAAAACTGCACACTGAGACACTGAAAGCTATACAGTGACACAATGAAAACTACAAAGCGAGGAACTGAAAATTTCACAGTGATACACTGAAAACTACACAGTGAGACACTGAAAACTACACAGTGAGGCACAGAAAACTACACAGTGACACACTGAAAACTGCACAGAGAGACACTGAAAACTAGACATTGAGACAATGAAAACTACGAAGCGAAGTACTGAAAAGTACACAGTGAGACAATGAAAACTACACAGTGAGACACTGAAAACGACACAGTGAGACACTGAAAGCGACACAGTGAGACAGTGAAAACTGCACAGTGAGACACTTAAACTACACAGTGAGACCATGAAATCTACAAAGCGAGGTCCTGAAAACTACACAATGAGACACTGAAAACTACACAGTGAGACAATGAAAACTACACAGTGAGACTCAGAAAACTGCACAGTGAGACACTGAAAATGTCTCAGTGAGACACAGTAAGTGACATAGTGAGACACTAAAAACTACACAGTGAAAAACAGAAAACTACAAAGTGACACACTGAAAACTGCACGCTGAGACAAAAAACGACACAGTGAGACAGTAAAAACCAAACTGTGAGACAAAGAAAACTACAAAACGAGGTACTGAAAAATAACAGTGAGACACTGAAAACTACACAGTGAGACACTGAAAACTACACAGTGAAACAATGAAAACTACAAAGCGAGGTACTGAAAATTTCACAGTGAGACAATGAAATCTACACAGTGAGACACTGAAAATGACACAGTGAGACACTGAAAGCGACATAGTGAGACACTCAAAACTACACAATGAGACACAGAAAATTACACAGTGACACACTGAAAACTGCACAGTGAGACACTGAAAACTACACAGTGAGATACTAAAAACTACACAGTGAGACGATGAAATCTACAAAGCGAGGTCCTGAAAACTACACAATGAGACTCTGAAAAATACACAGTGAGACACTGAAAACTACACAGTGAGACACTGAAAACTGCCCAGTGAGACACTGAAAACTACACAGTGAGACATTGGGCACTACAATGTGAGAAACTAAAAAGTGCACAGCGAGACGTTGGGAACTACACAGTGAGACACAGAAAATTACACAATGAGACAATGAAAACTATACAGTGAGACACTGATAACTACAAAGTGAGACGCTGATAACGGCAGAGTGAGTCACTGAGAAATGCATAATGAGACACTTAAAACTATAGAGAGGCATTGGTAACTGCACAGTGAGAAAGTGCAAATTGCAGTGAGACAATGAAAGCTACACAGTGAGACACTGAAAACGACACAGTGAGAACCTGAAAACAACACAGTGAGAAAATGAAAACTACAAAGTGAGGTACGTAAAACCACACAGTGAGACACTGAAAACTACACAGTGAGACACAGAAAACTACACAGTGACACACTAAAAATGGCCCAGTGAGTCACTGAAAACTAGACAGTGAGACAATGAAAACTACGAAGCGAGGTATTGGAAACTACACAGTGAGACAATGAAACTACACAGCGAAACACTGAAAACGACACAGTGAGACAAGGAAAATTACACAATGAGACATTGGGAACTACACTGAAAGAAACTGAAAAGTGCACAGCGAGACATTGGGAACTACCGAGTGTGACATTGAAAACTACACAGTGAGAAACTGAAAACTACACAGTGAGACACTGAAAATACACAGTGAGACTCTGAAAACTGCACAGTGAGACACTGAAAATTACACAATGAGACATTGGGAACTACACTGTGAGAATCTGAAAAGTGCACAGCGAGACATTGGGATCTTCCCAGTGAGACACTGAAAACTACAGAGTGAGACATTGAAAACTATACAGTGAGACACTGAAAACTACACAGTGAGACACTGGTAACGGCATAGTGAGTCACTGAGAAATGCATAATGAGACACTTAAAACTACAGAGAGGCACTGATAACTGCACAGTGAGAAAGTGCAAATTGCAGTGAAACAATGAAAACTACACATTGAGACACCGAAAACTACACAGTGAGACAATGAAAACTACTCAGTGAGACACTGAAAATGACATAGTGAGACACTGAAAACTACACAGTGAAACAATGAAAACTACAAAGCGAGGTACTGAAAACTTCACAGTGAGACACTGAAAACGACACAGTGAGACACTGAAAGCGAAATAGTGAGACACTGAAAATTACACAGTGAGACACAGAAAACTACATAGTGACACACTGAAAACTGCACACTGAGACACTGAAAGCTATACAGTGACACAATGAAAACTACAAAGCGAGGAACTGAAAATTTCACAGTGATACACTGAAAACTACACAGTGAGACACTGAAAACTACACAGTGAGGCAAAGAAAACTACACAGTGACACACTGAAAACTGCACAGAGAGACACTGAAAACTAGACATTGAGACAATGAAAACTACGAAGCGAAGTACTGAAAAGTACACAGTGAGACACTGAAAACTACACAGTGAGACACTGAAAACTACACAGTGAGTTACTGAAACTACACATCGAGACACTGAAAACTGCACAGTGAGACAAGGAAAACTACCTGATGAGACATTGGGAACTACACTGTAAGAAAATGAAAAGTGCACAGGGAGACATTGGGATCTTCCCAGTGAGACACTGAAAACTACACAGTGAGATACTGAAAGCTATACAGTGAAACAATGAAAATTACACAGTGAGACACTGAAAACTGCACAGTGTCACACTGAAAACTACACAATGAGACATTGGGAACTACATTGTGAGAATCTGAAAAGTGCACAGCGAGACATTGGTACTACCCAGTGAGACACTGAAAACTACACAGTGAGACAATGATAATTATACAGTGAGACACTGAAAACTACACAGTGAGACACTGATAACGGCAGAGTGAGTCACTGAGAAATGCATAATGAGACACTTAAAACAACAGAGAGGCACTGATAACAGCACAGTGAGAAACTGCAAATTGCAGTGAAACAATGAAAACTACACAGTGAGACACTGAAAACTACACAGTGAGACAATGAAAACTATACAGGGAGACACTGAAAACGACACAGTGAGACACTGAAAACTACACAGTGAAACAATGAAAACTACAAAGCGAGGTACTGAAATCTTCACAGTGAGACAATGAAAACTACACAGTGAGACACTGAAAAGA